>NC_066581.1:471409963-471729001 GCF_024323335.1 Lathyrus oleraceus | reverse complement strand
GACTGAAAACCCGAAAGGGCGGTCCAGGCAAAAGAGGGATTGAAACGAACAACTGCGTCTGGCATGATCGTTTGCGCTTTGGTTAAGGCACATGGATAATACCCGGTAGGGATCAATCAGAAACGTCTTGTTCAGAAGGCAGAAAGCACGGAGAGTCTGAGGACATATGGGGTGTAACCGAGTTGGAACTCGATGAGATCGCGGTTTCACATTGCCATTAGGATAAATTTTTCCTTTTGTGCGCAATTACCTCTTTTCAGGAATTGCTTCCTTTGTATTGCTCGGTTTTGAGCCACACTTTTCAATCAATAAAATGCATATTCAGTCAAATAATTTTGTTTTTGTTTTTCATTACCGCTTTGATTGCAAAAACATCCAATTATTGTGATAAAGAATCTTGCATTTTAAGACATACAGGTCCCTTCCAATGCATGTTTATAAGATGGAAGCTTGAAATCTTATTCGAAAGGTTGAGTGACCCAAGTGTTGAAATCTTGACACGCCTGGGGCACGGTTTTATCTAACGATCTCTTTGCAGGTATTGTTAGGTATTTTCACTCACTTGCAGGTTGTGACGTGGAAGCTTTTGACAAAATAATCCCCATGGAGTCCGATCAGGGACGAATGAATTGAAGAGTGGTGAAATGACGACGAGACGTACGACGACCTTTGAAATTAATCAAGAAGACTCTTCAAAATCTGAAAATTGAAAAGTCTGTATAAATCCCAGGAGGTCGTTCTCCGTCGAGCGCGGAGCAGTTGGGAGTACAAGATGATGGAGCAGGAAACTCCAGACGAGTCTGGGAGTTCTCAAAATTGGAAAGCTGACATGGGAGTTGGATGTGAATACCGATTGGTTCGACGAGTCGACGGGTGTTCGGTACCAGACTGTCCTCCTCCCCAAGCAGAGTCGGAACGGCTAATTCCCTAGCAGATCCAAGGTCTGTGGTTCCCTAGCAGGGTCAGGATGGTTATCCCCAGCAGGTTTGGGATCGATGTTTCCCCAGTCACCAGGCCTGAAGGTTGCTGTTTCCCAGCGGAAGTATCTGTGAGGGCTTCCCAAGCAGAGTCAGGATGTATATCCCCAGCAAGTCAAAGACCGGTGTATCCCCATAGAACGTTGGTGGTTCTTATCCCCAGTGATTCCCCAAGCGGATCGGGGGCAGAGGAGGCTATTCCCCAGCAAGGTTTGCTTATCCCCAGCAGTAGTGCTGTTCCCCAGCAGCGTGGAAATCGGAGTGTTGGCGAGTTCCTCAGCAGAGTGTCTCGAGCTCCCCAGAAGAGTCCCTTGAGGGGGATACTTTTTATACATGCATCATGTAAATAGCATGGCATATTGCATAATAAATCGCGTAGCATTTCCATAATTATGGAGCATTACGCTGAAAAAATCAATCATGCATCATTATTGCAAGCATAGGCTAGTCTCAAGCTGTGGTTATTGTTTGAGAGGTGGTTTCGCCAGAAGGTGCAGATGTTACTCTGAGGAGTTTAGCATCATGATTTGGAATCAACAATATTCCCGGTAGTGCGATACTGGCGGAGATTTCTGTCGTGCGAGATAGAAACTTGAAGGTGTTACTTTGAGGAGTTTAGCATCATGACGTCAGATCAGCACTGTTCCCCAGTAGTGTGATACTGGAGGAAACTTTTCCATCGGACAGAGATGGAAATGTTGCGCGATCGGCGCGACTCGAGCCGTAGTTACCGCTTGGGAAGAGGTTTTGCCGGTCAGTGAAGATGATACTTTGAGGAGTTTAGCATTGTGACGTTGGGTCAATGGTATTCCCCAGTAGTGCGATATTGGAGGAGGATTTCTATCGTGCGAGATGGAAGTTTGAAGGTGTTACTCTGCGGAGTTCAGCATCGGAATTTTGGAGCAACAGTATCTCCCGGTCAGTGGTTAATGTCTGGTCGAGCTTTGTTTGATGTCCTGTAAACATCATTGTTCGATGTCCTGTAAACATCATTGTTTGATGTCCAGTAAACATCATTGTTTGATGTCCTGTAAACATCATTGTTTGATGTCCTGTAAACATCATTGTTCGATGTCATGTAAACATCATTGTTTGATGTCCTGTAAACATCATTGTTCGATGTCCTGTAAACATCATTGTTCGATGTCCAGTAAACATCATTGTTCGATGTCCTGTAAACATCATTGTTCGATGTCCTGTAAACATCATTGTTTGATGTCCAGTAAACATCATTGTTCGATGTCAAGTAAACATCGTTGTTCGATGTCCTGTAAACATCATTGTTCGATGTCAAGTAAACATCGTTGTTCGATGTCCTGTAAACATCATTGTTCGATGTCATGTAAACATCATTGTTCGATGTCAAGTAAACATCATCGTTCGATGTTCAGTAAACATCATTGTTCGATGTCCTGTAAACATCATTGTTAGATGTCCTGTAAACATCATCGTTCGATGTCCGGTAAACGTCGAGTTTCCTCCCAGTCATTGGTTAATGTCTGGTCGAGTTTTATTGGTGTCTGTAAACATCATCGTTCGATGTTCAGTAAACGTCGAGTTTCCTCCCAGTCATCAGTAAGTGTCTGGTTGAAGGTGTACCCTCTGATATGTCGCCCTCAGAGTGGTGTTTGGTGTTATTTCCGACGTTGCCAGCGGAATTATCACAAGAAAGCGGAGAACGGGGTTCAAATGGAGAAAGGGAAATGTTGAGGCATTTTCTGGAGAGCGGGGTTCAAATGGAGAAAGGGAAATGTTGCGGCATTTTCTGGAGAACGGGGTTCACAATGGCGATCACAAGTTATCGTCAGGCGACTGGGGTTCAAATGGAGAATGGGGTTCATTATTTTGGCAAACAAGATGTCGGGGTTCAAATGCAGTGATCTGGGATCATTTGTGCGAAAGAAAATTTCGGGGTTCAAGAAAACGGAAAAAAAAGAAATTTCGGGGTTCAAGAAAAGCATTGAAAAGAGATGATAATCCCCAGCGGATGTGTGGTGTTCAGGCCATGGTTATCCCTGCGTTACCATTTATTTTGGTATCCAGGTCGACGTTCTGTTTCGGTGATCAGGCCGACTTGCTCCGTACCAGACAGATTTTTCTTCGAGGTTGTTTCTCTGCCGATTCTGACAGGCACTGTTAATTATTTTCCCATCAGAGTGCAAATTGTTCGTCTGTTCTTGGTATTCAATCACTCTTCATCCTGATCATCTGAAAGCCGAGGCTGTTCATATCGACAGGTTCACAGTGGATTGAATAGGGGCAACTGTAACATCTCAAAATTTGCCCTCCTTTTCTTTAAAAAAAAAAAAAAAAAAATTTGCAGGCTTGAGCCGACCTATGGTCGACCATAAGGGTCAGCGCATGGACCACGGGTCAGCGCATAGCAGGCTATGAGCCGACCTATGGTCGACCGCTCGCGCGAAAACTCAGTTTTCTGAGTATTTTCCACTGTGTGAAGCTGTTTTTTTGGTTGTTAAGTTAGTTATTTTCCAAATTTTGTTCACACACCTTATTTTCACTTAATCACAATAAACCAATTGCTAATTGCACTTTCAGTATGATTAGTACAACATATAAATACCATAATCATAACTGTTTTCTGTTAATCATAAAATCACAATTTCAGATCTAACAAACTTTCCCTCCAAATTCTCTCAACTTCCTTCAAGCTTTTTCCAACTTTTTTCATCATTTCTCATTGAATTCTTCATCAATTATGCTCATTCTTGCTGGATCTATCCTCTACAAGTGTTGGTGAAGGACTGTTTCAACAAAATCGTGGCCAAAGAGTGAAGAATTTGGACTGTTGAAAGCTCACACATCCATGGCATTTTCATAATTCTTGGATCTGGAGCATGCTGGAGCTAAACTACTTGTTGCAATCACCTTCCTAAGCATCGAGCCTCATCTGTTTTCAACTCTTGGACGTGAAAACGCGTGGATTCAACAGCTGCCATTACCACAAGGTTAGAACTCGATCTCAATAATTCTCAAAATCATGATATGGCTTGTGTAGATCTAAGTTTGTAGAGTACGTTGCAACTTGTGGTTTTGATTTTCATGCTGAATTGAATGAGATATTTGGATTTGAACCTTTGAATGTGAAACTTATTTCGCTCGATCTGTGAAGCATGGTTAGAGTTAGGTCGAATGCTTGCCATATTCGTGATGTACATTGAATGACGATTCCATTGATATATCGTTTGCTCATTTTGGTTGAGATTTGGTCATATTGATTTTTCTGGAATTTCTGTTGTTGTTCTTGATGAAGAACGCGCTTCAGCGTGTGTTTGATCCGCGTTTGCCTGGCCTCGTTTGAAATTCGTGTTTCCCGCTAGCAATAGGCCAATCACAGGACGCCAGCGTATTAATGAGAACGCTGCGTTTTGGCTTCGCTGTGCAGAATTACAATTTTGCCATTTTCAATATTAATTTCACATTATTTCATTTCTTTTTTCATTTTTCATTTCATTTTGATTCATGATCTTTAAAAATTCATAAGTGATTCATTTTTTGTCCAAATTTGATGAGACTTTTTGCATTATTCTCCTTGTGGTGTGTAGTTTTTTATGGTGATTTTTTATTATTTTTGTGCACGTGTAGAAAAATAAATTGCCTAGGGATTGTTTGAATGTATCATTTGTGTACCATGCTCACCATATCATTCATAAAATGATGATGCTTCCATAGAAATGCTTGAAATTTTTTGTGCATGTTCTGGACTCTTTGCTGGTGATTTTGATGTGTAGTTTGAAATTTTTGGATCCCTGGTTGATGAGATATGAATTTGTTATTAGAGGTGTGACAATTTGTGTCACACCATGCTTGGTGAATTTCATGATTTTATTTTATGTGCTTAGGGGCATTGGATTGAGTTGAATTTTTGCATGATTGAGCATATGGATGTTGAGAATACATGGGAATTTTTCTGGATTTATTGATGGCATTTCCTATTTGATTGGGATTTTATTTGCTGTTTAGTCTTTTGTTGAGTTTTTGTGACACATGTTGGCATTTGGCTTGTGAAATTCTGGTCATTAATTGGATGGATGTGAAATTTGACATGTGACTTCTAGACACATTGTAGGTCATTGTGGTTTTGATCCCATTCATTTATCATATGTTGTCACTGTTTTATGATTGATGGAAGTTGATGATTGTTTTGATGCCTTGTGTTGGCTTGCTTGAATTGGTCTGGACTTTTTGATTTTCATTGACATACTTCCCTTGATCCAAATGAGCTGAAATTTGATATTCTATTCATTGAGTGTGTTCTGGTTAGACTTGAATATTTGTGGAATTTATTGAAATGTTTTGATAATGTTTTGATGGTGATCATTCTGTTTGGTCCTTTGAGGTTGCAAATTGCATGTTTGATGCCTTTTCTTTCATGAAATGATGATAATGAATGATATGAGCAGGGGACCAATTGGATTTGTTCCTAAATTGTTTGATTGTGGTTTTGGATAATTTTCACTTGCTGTTTTGGATTTTTGATCTCCTTTTGACCCTAGGCTTGTCCTAGTGGTCTTGTTTCTCACGTTTGGATGTGATTTTCAGGTTGAAGAAGTAAAATGCTTTGAAGGGTTCAATTCAAGTTGATCAAATTTGGTTAATTGTTGTGAACTAACTTGTGTGTTTTGTAGGGTGCTTAGCTCACTTGCTTTGAGCTTGTGCTTGGCTCATATGACTGTACATATTAACTGTTAACTTTGCTGTTTGACTATTTGAGCTGAATACTAATTGTGCTAGATTGATTTCAGGTACTTTAGTTGCTAATAGTTCTTTGAGAACTTGCTTTGTGCTGCTACTTGGTTGTATAAACCAATTGAGGTAGACTCTCTTGTCTCCATGTAGTCTGGAAGACCTGGCTTGTTATTTAGCCAGGCAACTGTCTGAAGTCCTCCTTAAGAGGCGATGTTTGTGATTGTTTAACTTTGTCCCCAAGCAGGAAAAGACCTTGATTAAGGCAATTGGCGGATAAGAGAGATATGCAATCTATCTCCCGCTATTCTGTTGAGTCGTCCCTCTGCTCACACCACTGTGTTGATGCATTGGGACATTAACCCAAGATCAGTTGAGTCAGAGTCTTGAGTGTAGAAGGGTTCCCCCTTTCTGAACCCACACTCCTTTGTCTGAAGCTCTCCCTGGCCAGGGATAAGAGCTGTGAAGTCTAATCTTCACTCACCTTTCCTCTGCTTCACCCTGACTCTCAATGTCAGGGTTAAGAGCGAACACTACCCTGTACAGTTGGCTTGCTCTTGCAGCCTCACCCTTGTTTGAGCCTCACTTGACTGGATATAGTGTGTGCTATTTGGAATGTTTGCTTTGTTTTATTTATGCTTGCATGATTTGCTTTTTCCTGGTTAGGATTAGCTGGTTGTTGTGCAAGTAGTTAGAAACCATAACATAGGGCAATGATGCATGATAACATCTAGGCTCGAGTCCAGCTCCCTAGTAGTGCGTCTCCCTTTGTATCTGGTTAGAATTTCTTTCCCGTTCAGGGGAACTACGTCGCCCTGATCCTCATACCAGATGAGGTACGTAGGCAGGAGACCGTGCGAGGTCTCTCCGGGCACCCTTTTTCTTTTTGTGTGTGTTTGCTTGACAAGTTGCTAGGCTCGAGTTCCCGACTCCTTAGTAACTTGTTGTTTGTTTCTTCTTGTGTGTGTAGGAGATGGATGTAAGCCCAGCCATTGGCATTCCGTATCCTCTTGTTGTGTGCTTAGAGTCCGGTATAAGTCCATCAAGTGGCATCTGTTTCCAGTGTGGGTGTGTTTGGTTCGGAAGCCGATGTAAGTCCACCGATTGGCGTTCGGGTTCCATGTTTGCCTTTTTGTGTGTGTCTTGTTTCGGCGTGCGTGAGCCGAACTACGACAGCTCTGATTCTCGTTCCAGACGAGATACGTAGGCATAGGATGCGATGTCCTAGCGAGCCCTCTCCTCCTTTCCCCCACCTGTGTTATCTTCGGTGTGTGTGTGTGATGTTTGTTTAGCAACCTTTTCTTTCTTTTAGAGCGTGGATCCCGTCGAGTACGACGGACGTGAGGGGTGCTAATACCTTCCCCTTGCGTAACCGACTCCCGTACCCTTTCTCTTTGGTCGCGAGACCTTGCTTTTTCCAAGTTTACTCTGAGCGTTTCCTTTCCCTCTTTTGGGATAAATAACGCACGATGGCGGCTCTGTTTGTGTTTTGTTTTAGCCCGCTGGTTGTTTTTCGCGGATGCGACAGACGTAATTTTGGTATTTTGGTTAGTAAATGATAAAATACAAAGTATGATACAATCACATGGTGCTTGGTGATCTCTCCCAAAACAAACCCAATGAATAAAAGGGGTAAGGAGGATGCCAAGGTGTGATCCAAATGCCAATGCATATGACGAGGATAGCATGAGGGATCTTAGGGTCAAAATTGGGGTCATACAACTGCCCCCATTTAAGGACATTCTAACTGAGGAGGAGAAGGTTGAAATCTTTGTATCGACTCAGTAGAATGGTCTTAAATAACAACATATAAAAACAAATTTTGGTCCCTAAGAGACCTCATGATGCATATGATATGAATGCTAAAATAAACTCTTTATGGGGAAATATTGCCACAAAGGAAAAGAAATCAGAGAGACCGAAAGTCCACAGGAGGGTAATGCATTCCATAAGGAAAACTCACTAGGGAGACAGAGACTCTGGGGGATAAAGGGTTATGCGTAGGCCAGGCTACGACTTAAAAACTGTTGGGGTACTAGAGGAATTCCACGAAAATGGAGAGACTCAACCGGGGAAACGAAGGAACGTCTGCAGGGGAACAGGTAAATCAGAATAAAATTGAGATACTCGAACCATGCAGGAAAAGCGATTTGACTAAGGAAAAAATGCACTCAACTCAACTTGGGAAGAAATAAACTTCAACACAGGAGGAGAAGAAATATATTATCCACTACCTGTTACTAGGTAAGGAGATAATAAAATCTGACAGAGAGGACATCCGTTACCAGTTAGGGTAAACATATCAAGGATGACTCATTGAGGGCCGCCAGGAGATGTATTCATTACCGGTTACTGGGTAAGAATAGACTTGCTGGGGAAAACTGAAAATAGGATTTACAACTACCGGCTACTGGGCAGAAGACCAAAAGGAGAGAATATTCGTCACTGGTTAAAGTGATCATATCAAGGATAGACTCAAAGGAAAGAAAATCCGTCACCAATTAAGATGAACATATCAAGGATAGACTTTCCTGGGGATGTTAAGGAGGATACCTGTCATCGGTTAAGATAAACATATCAAGGATAAACTACCTAAACAAAAAGTAGGAATTACATCTATCGAATTTTGGATAGAATACCATCAAAGAGATCCGTCACCGATTAAGATGAACATATCAAGGATAGACTCCGAGGGGAAGAATAGGAATTACATCTATCAGTTACTAGATAGAATACCATCAAAGAGAAATATTCGTCACCGGTTAAGATGAACATATCAAGGATAGACTCCGAGGGGAAGAATAGGAATTATAAATATCAGTTACTGGATAAAATACCACAAAGAGGATATCCATCACTGGTTAAAGTGAACATATCAAGGATAAACTCTACAAAGGGAAGAAAAACACATGATTTACAACTACCGATTACTAGGCAGAAGACCGCAAAGAGAAGAAAACTCGTCATCGGTTAGGATGAACATATCAAGGGTTAACCCTCAGGGAAACAAAATAGGGATTACAACTACCTTTTTACTGGGTAGAATACCAAAGATGAGAATATTTGTCACTAGTTAGGATGAACATATCAAGGATAGACTCAAAGCAGGGGAAGAAAATATTTGTCACCGGTTAGGATGAACATATCAAGGATATACTTCCTGGGTAAACGTGAAAACGAATCCGCTGGGGAGAGAAAGGTTACTTTTGTTGGGTATTGGACAAGAAGTAACAAACTGCTAACTAAGAAGAACATCACCAGTTACTGGGTAATAAACTCTCAGGGGACCAAAAGCATGTATCTAGGTAAGATCTAGAAAGAAACGGTCAATTAAGACTCAACCCGATGAGGATATAACTCGAGGGGATGGTTCCATCCAGATAATCAATTGGGGAGGAAACTGAAATAATAATCATCCATGAGGAAATAACTCAGTGGGGAAAGGAGAAAGGTTAAAGTCTTTCTGCTTATGGGGTTGACACTCTACAATTGAAAAGAGGACAGACTCACCAAACCTGTATGGGGATAAGGTACCACCATAACAGAGAATAAGAATCACAAGAATGAGTCAACAGGTGCAATGATGCAATAATGAAATTATATGAGTGTATATGTATATGTATATGTGTATATGATGATTATGCTGACAATACGATCTCAAAGGATACACGGATGTCGCAGATTTGAATCGTCGATACAATTCTCTGCTAATCCCCAAAAGAGGGAAACAACTGTTGAAGAAGAGAGATCAACATCCCAAAGGCTCAACCCTAGTTGGGGAAGAAAAGAGGAGATCTGCTGAGCAAACTGCTACCAACTCTGCGGGGAATTTCATGTTAATACCATATTAAATGGGAGACAACCCTACAAGGGAACAAACACAAATAACTGCTCAAAAACCAAGAGGAAGTTCTGACTGGGAGCGAATCTTGCGAGGAACCAAAGTTCTGCCGGAATCATGCGAACTACTACAACAGAATGTTCGCACTCTGCTGGAGAACAAATATAAACTCGGCTGGGGAGTAAACCCCAACTCAGCTGGGGATAACGGAGAATTAACTGCCCTGAGAAATCAACAAACACCGGGTATTGAACAATGTTGTCGGGGATGAAAGAGAAATTGCGCCTACTGCTTGGGGAAAACCAATAATGCTTCACACTTAGGGCTTACTGCTTTCAAACCATTGTTGATACTCCTTTTAAATGAAATTGATTGCTTAAAATTAATGCTTTTATATGTTTAAGAAAATATGATTTTAATTAAAACTTTAATTTTCAAAATGATCATGATAAAATTTAAAACTATTTGGCCGAATTAAATAAGAGTAGAAATAATTGGATAAAAGCTCAACTTTATTTAATAGAATGGTAGCCTGTAAATGACAAGACTCCATAGATCTTTACAAAATTGAAAATGGCAATTTACATGGAAAAGGGTTAAATTGAATACAATGATCACTAATCCTTCTACCGCCTCTTGATATCCAATGTGCTCTTGACTGTTGATGGGGCCGATGAATCAAAACCGACCATTGTGCTCAAGAATACCTTCAAATCTGAAGATCAACAGGATGCAGTTACTTGCCATAATCCCTAATTTTTGCATAAATTGCTCCAAGGCGGGGTACTCAATTTATCGGGATAAGTCTTTCTGTTTTATGTCTCTAATTTTTTCCTGGATCACCCTTTCGGGTTTCAATCCACCGAGACGCTCATTTTTTCCTAAGCCTCCCTTTCGGGTTTTCAACTTAATGAGTTGTTCTTTTCTTTTTAGGCGAAGTATTTCTTGACTGCATCAGCATTCATAGGACGAGTGAACTCTTCACCATCCATAGTTGTAAGAATCAAAGCACCGCCTGAAAAGGCTCTCTTAACAACATATGGGCCTTCATAATTAGGAGTCCATTTTCCCCTGGAATCTGGTTTGAAGGATAAGATCTTCTTGAGCACAAGGTCACCTTCTCTAAACATACGAGGTCTAACCTTCTTGTCAAAAGCTTTCTTTATCCTCTACTGATATAACTGACCATGACACATGGCAGTCAATCTCCTTTCTTCAATCAAATTCAGCTGGTCATATCTGGTTTGACACCATTCAGCTTCAGTCAACTTGGCTTCCACCAGCACACGCAATGATGGGATCTTGACCTCTACGGGGAGCACAACTTCCATACCATATACAAGAGAGAAATGGGTTGCCCCTATTGAAGTGCGAATGGATGTACGATACCCGTGCAAAGCAAATGGGAGTATCTCATGCCAATCCTTATACGTTACAACCATCTTCTGAATAATTTTCTTGATGTTCTTATTTGCAGCTTCAACATCCCCATTCATCTTAGGTCTGTAGGGAGAAGAATTATGGTGTGCAATCTTGAAGTCTTTGCAAAGAGCTTCCACCATATTATTATTCAAGTTAGATTCATTCTCAGTAATGATCTTACTTGGCACACCATAACGGCATATGATATGATTCTTGATAAACCTTACAACAACTTTCTTGGTTACATTTGCATACGATGCCGCTTCAACCCATTTTGTGAAGTAGTCAATGGCCACCAAAATTAAATGATGTATGTTCGAAGCTTTGGGCTCGATCATGCAAATCATATCGATTCCCCACATGGAGAAAGGCCATGGGGAGGAAATGACGTTCAACAGTGTCGGAGGAACATGAATCTTATCTGCATATATTTGACACTTGTGGAATTTCTTCATAAACTTGCAACAGTCAGATTCCATTGTCAGCCAATAGTAACCTACTCGCAACATCTTCTTTGCCATTGCATGTCCATTGGAATGATTACCAAAGGAACCTTCATGGACTTCAGCCATCAACAGGTCAGCTTTGTGTCTATCCACGCATCTGAGCAGAACCATATCGAAGTTTCTCTTATATAACACATTACCATTCAGGTAGAAATTTCTGGCTAATCTTCTCAAAGTCTTCTTATCTTTCAAAGATGCCCCAGACGGGTAAATCTGACTTTGGAGGAAACACTTGATGTCGTAATACCACAGCTTCTCATCTTTGATCTCTTCAACAGCGAACACATGAGCTGGCCTATCAAGACACATTACAGTCAAATTGGGAACTTCATTCCAATATTTCACCACAATCATTGAAGCTAATGTTGCAAGAGCATCTGCCATCCGGTTTTCATCTCGAGGGATATGATAAAACTCAACCTTTGTAAAGAAAGTTGAAATCCTCCTTGCATAATCTCTATATGGTATCAAACCGGGTTGATTTGTCTCCCACTCACCTTTGATTTGATTCACAACCAAAGTTGAATCTCCATAGACGTCCAAATACTTGATTCTAAGATCAATGGCCTCTTCAAGCCCCATAATGCAAGCTTCATATTCTGCCATATTATGTGTACACTTGGAAGTCATTCTGGCTGTAAACGGAAAATGCGTGCCTTGAGGAGTAATAATCACTGCCCCAATTCCATTACCATACTGATTAACAGCTCCATCAAATACCATGCCCCAACGGGAACCAGGTTCTAGCCCTTCTTCAAGCAATGGTTCATCATAATCTTTCATTTTTAAGTACAAGATCGCTTCATCAGGAAAATCATACTGCACTGACTGGTAATCTTCAATCGGTTGGTGAGCTAAATGGTCAGCCAAGACACTACCTTTAATTGCCTTATGAGACCGGTATTCGATATCATACTCTGATAACAACATCTGCCAACGGACAATCCTCCCAGTTAAAGCAGGCTTCTCAAATATGAACTTGATTGGATCCATTTTGGATATCAACCAAGTAGTATGATTCAACATATATTGACGCAGACGCTTAGCAGCCCAAGCCAATGCGCAACAAGTCTTCTCTAGCATTGAATACCGAGCCTCACAATTGGTGAGTTTCTTATTGAGGTAGTAAATTGCATTCTCTTTCTTTCTAGTCTCATCTTGCTGACCTATAACACAACCCATACTCTCTTCAAGCACAATCAAATACATGATCAATGGTCTTCCTTCAATAGGTGGAGACAGAATCGGAGGTTCAAGCAAATACTCTTTGATACTATCAAAAGCTTTCTGGAAATCTTCGGTCCAATCACAAGACTGATCTTTCCGAAGAAGCTTGAGTATAGGCGCACATGTGGAAGTCATGTGTGAAATAAATCTTGAGATATAATTCAAGCGGCCGAGAAAACCTCTGACTTGCTTCTCAGTCTTGGGCGCCGACATCTCTTGTATCGCAAACCTTGGCAGGATCAACTTCAATACTTTTCTCGCTGACAATAAAGCCCAACAATTTACCAGAACGAACACTAAAAGTACACTTATTGGGATTCAAGCAGAGTTTATACTTCCTCAAACGCTGGAATAGCTTCAACAAATGCTTAACATGTTCCTCTTCATCAATGGATTTAACAATCATATCATCAACATAGACTTCAATCTCTTTATGCATCATATCATGAAAAAGAGTAGTCATTGCTCTTTGGTAAGTTGCACCATCATTCTTCAAACCAAAAGTCATAACTCTATAGTAGAATGTTCCCCAAGGTGTAATGTATATGGTTTTCTCCATATCATCAGGTGCCATCTTGATTTGATTATATCTGGAAAATCCATCCATAAACGAAAAGACTTTGAATTTAGCTGTTTTATCTACCAACATATCAATGTGTGGCAGAGGGAAATCATCTTTCGGACTGGCGTTATTCAAATCTCTATAATCAACACAAATACGGACTTTTCCATCCTTCTTCGGCACAAGTACAATATTGGCCACCCACTATGGATACTTAGCAGTTATAAGAAGACGAGACAATTCATCACTTACTTCTTCATCACTTTCCTCCTCAGCCTCAAACATAGGGAATTCAAAATTTGGAGAAGGAGAAGGATCATTGTATTCAATGGGGTTAGAAACCAACCTGCATAATGATTTGATTTTTGATTTTAGAGAAATGATATATGACCAAATATTATGCAGATGGACAATTTATTGTTTATTTATGTTTTTTTTATTACCATTTTCAGGATAAAGCAAAAAGTAAAAACAAAACATCATAGATGTGGATGAATAGAATTATATTTTATTCATGATCAGATTGAAAATGCCGAACAATGTTCACTTCTCCCTTAGGCATAGTAGAAGGATTTTCAAAAAACAAATAAAAGCAATTACTTAGATCGATGCATAATAACAAGAATATCAACGACGGTCCAATTGTCGCAAGCTTTTTCATGCGTCACAAAATTGGTGTAGTCTTCCTCTTCACCGTCTTCTAGCACAACAGCTAAGTGTTGTTCATTACCATGAATGAACCCTCCGCTACAGAAACTGAGTTGTACATATTCAGGTCTAACCACTAGTGAACCTTGTTGGAAACCCAATCCGGCTCTGCTCTTGTTGTCGGAGACCTCTACCATCTGCCCCCACCAATCTGACTGACCCTTTTCAACAATCTTCAATGCATCCTTGAATAAGGACATGGGTGCCCCAACTCTCTTTTCTTCAACAATAGATAAGGCTTGGAACGGAGTTCCAACCTCATCCTCAGCTTCAACATAAGAGAAAGATGATAGGTGGATGACCAACAATGCCTTCTCCCCGCCAATAATAACAAGTTTCCCATTCTTGACAAACTTCAGCTTCTGGTGCAGTATTGAAGTAACGGCTCCTGCCTCATGAATCCATGGCCTTCCCAATAAACGATTGTAGGTCGGATGGATATCCATTACTTGAAAAGTAATTTGGAAGTCACTCGGACCTATCTTCATATGAAGGTCCACCTCTCCAATCACAATCTTGCGTGAACCGTCAAAAGCCTTGATGATCACGCCACTATATCTCATAGGCGCTCCTTGATATGATAACTTGGACAAAGTCGACTTCGGAAGTACATTAAATGAAGACCCGGTGTCTATCAACACATTTGACAGAGTGTCATCTTTGTAATTCATCGAGATATGCAGAGCCAAATTATGATTTCTACCCTCCTCGGGGAGTTCTTCATCATAGAAACTGAGATTATTGCAAGAAGTGATGTTAGCCACAATATGATCAAATTGATCCACCGTAACATCATGTTCCACATATGCTTGCTAAAGAACTTTCTGCAGTGCTTCTCTGTGCGCTTCTGAGTTCATTAACAGAGACAGTACTGAGATCTTCGAGTGGGTTTGGAGCAACTGCTCCACTATGTTGAATTCACTTTTCTTGATCAGTCTAAGTACCTCATCATCATCACTAGGCTTCAAAGTGCTGGACTCACCAGACTGACACTTTGGAGCGCTAGTAGGATCTATCGCATACACTTCCACCTTCTTATTAACATATATATCCTCCACATTCTTTGGGAACACCGGCCCAAACACACGACTACTGCGGGTTACCTTGGTAACATCAACAATGCTTACAATGGAACTGGTCGTGGGAAAATGAACCTCTTGACCCTTCTCCAACATGGTTGCATTATACTGATACGGAATAGCTTTATCGGATGCATACGGGACTGGGCCCGCTAACCGTATTACCAACAGCGATATCGATCGATTGTTGACATTGTTACTGCTGCTGTTGTCGTACTGAATTACCACCTTCTTAGGAGTTCTGAAGACAGGGACTATAACATTGACATTGTCATCTATATGACGGGATTGAACAATCTGAATCAAGCCTTCATCCATCAACCGCTGGATGTCCCTCTTCACAACCATACAACCTCTAGGATTGACACTGCAAATAGCACAACCATCATGATCATGCTCACAATCGCTAACCAAGCAAATATCCTTGTGCATCGTCACCAAGGACCTTCTAATGAAGCGTACATCAAATACCTTGAACTCCCCTGGACAACCGTCCACCACATTAACAGATGAATTTCCATGGGCAGGCAGTGGATTAGCTTTGACATTCGGAGCACAATCCTCAAAGGACACCATTCCATTTTTTATCAACTTCTGAACTTCATACTTGAGGGGGTAGCAATTCTCTATATCATGTCAGGGGGATCCTTGATGAAAAGCACAACGGAGTTCTGGTTTGAACCACCATGGAAGTGGTTTAGGGATTTGCGGAGGATTTCTTGGTTGTAACCGGTTCTTGAGAACCAAAGACGGATATAGCTTTGCATATGTCATCGGAATTGGGTCAAAAGAGACCTTCTTCCTCTCAAAATTGGATTGCTAATGATTGTTGGTATTGTTGTTGTTGTAGGTGTTTGTTCGTTGTTGTCGTTGTTGTCGTTGACGTTGTTGTTGAATTGGTGTTGACTGATTTGCTAAAAATACTGGGATTACTGATGATACTTGATGATGGTGTTGACGAGGTGGTTGACTTCTTCTTACCTGAGGCCTCATTTGCCTCCCAACTGAAACTAAATTAGCTTCACTTTCCTTCTTCTTGCTGAAATTGTTGTCATACCTCTTGCTGGATGACACCTCCTCTCTAGATAACCGTCCCTCTCAAACACCTTCTTCGAGCCTCATCCCCATCTTTACCATCCTGGTAAAGTCACTAGGGGCACTGGCAATCATCCGCTCATAGTAAAATGAGCTCAGGGTCTTGAGAAATATCTTGGTCATCTACTTTTCCTCTAAAGGAGGGGTAATCTGAGCAGCAAGCTCTCTCCATCTTTGAGCATACTCCTTGAACGTCTCTTTATCCTTCTGAGACAATGACCACAATTGGTCTCTATCTGGAGCCATATCAACATTGTACTTGTACTGCTTCACGAATGCTTCACCTAAATCATTAAATATGCGGATGCTCGCACTATCCAATCCCATGTACCACCTCCGAGCGGCACCGGTCAGACTGTCTTGAAAATAATGGATCAAAAGCTGATCATTATCGGTTTGTGTAGACATCTTTCTGGCGTACATCACCAAATGAATGAGTGGACAGGTATTCCCTTTGTATTTTTCAAAGTCATGCACTTTGAATTTCACCAGAATCGTGACATTTGGAACCAAACAAAGTTCCGCAGCACTCTTCCCAAACAGATCCTTACCCCCTCAATGTTTTCAACTCCTTTCGCAGCTCAAGGAATTGATCTTTCATCTTATACATCTTCTCATACACATTAGGGCCCTCAGACGGCTCAGAATGATAGATGGTGTCTTCTACACAGGGTAAAGTATGCACAACAGGTGGCGGCACAGACATGACCGGGCTAGATGTCGGCATGGAAGCAAAGGTAGGCGCAAAGCCTTCAGGCACCAAATTCGGAGGCATTCCCCACGGGAATCCGGTAGGCATTTTGGGTGCAAAGTGAGCAGCAGTTGCAGGAATGGTAGAGGTCGTCACCTCGGAAATAACAGTCCTTTGAGGAGGAGGAGTTGCGGGCGTTGGAGAAGACTGACTCTGAGCAGCTAGGACTGACTCCATCATGGCAATCAGACGGGCAATCTCGTCCTTCAGGTCTCTGTTCTCTTGTTCAAGATGCTCCATAATCCTTGAGTGATTGGCATGGGTATTGTATCGATGAGTCGGCTCGGCTGAAGCACAAAAGAAACACCAATGAGACATCTGGCGAAAGAGAAACCTGCTTATGTGAATGATGTATGAAATGAAATGCTTGATTATTTTTATTTTCAAGGAATTTACTATATTATTTGCAAATACATGTATTTTTAACAATAATTGTAACAATTTGATATGACCATAAAAAACCTCTTATATATATATATATATATATATATATATATATATATATATATATATATATTATATATATATATATATATATATATATATATATATATATATATATATATATATATATATATAGATATATATATATATATTATATATAATATATATATATATATATATATATATATATATATATAGATATATATATATATATATATATATATATATATATATAGATATATAATATATATATAATATATATATATATATATATATATATATATATATATATATAGATATATATATATATATATATATATATATATATATATATATATATATATATATATACATATATATATATATATATACAATATAGATATATATATACATATATATATATATATATATATATACATATATATATACATATATACATATATATATATATATATATACATATATATATATATATATATATATATATATATCTATATATATATATATATATATATATATATATATATATATATATATATATATATATATATATATATATATATATATATATATATATATATATATATATATATAATTGGAAGAATTACACTGAGTACAATTTAAGAAACCAAATGAAAAATACAAGAGAAAAGGAGACTAGTCATCCTAAGGATCCCTAACAACGATGTCAGAAGATCTGGTTGTAGGCGCGTACTTCCTTCGAATGTGTCGGATCTCGGTTTAAAAAGAAGCCTTCATCTGAGTCTTCTCGGGGACATGCTGATCAGAAATCTTCTTCCAAGCAATGGAAGGCTGAGACATATTAGAGGAAGATGAAACCTCTGGCTCTCTCTCTCTCTCTCTTCGTCACTCGATCTTCAAGTAGCTCAATAAGTGCATCTTTGTCCTTAGACTCAAGCTGCAACTCCTCATGCTTTCAGCCCAAAGCATGGAAACACTCTTCCCACATATCCTTCTCTTGTTTCATCTTGGCAAGCACGTCTTCCAACTCCTCTACATCTTGGTTAGGGAGAGTTAATGGCTCAGTCACAACCATAGACATAGGTCATTCACAAGCATAAGGCATCTTCAACTCCAAAGCTCTCTTCTTCACCCAAAGAGTGTAAGCTTCCAAAGCTATACAATTGCACGGACCAAGCTCAGATCTTCCTTTCCTATGCACATTATGCCAAGCATGCATAATCTTCTGCTTCAAATGTTGGGTATCTTTACCCTCTTGATAGAAAATACCTTCTAATAAAGTGTTACTAGGTTTGTCTCTCAAGGGGAACCCAAGTTGACGACGAGTCAAAGCAGGGTTGTAGTTACTTCCTCCTTGTGTACCAATGAGAGACACATTAGAGAATTCACCACAACTATCAATAATCTCCAAAATGCTCAAAGAAGGATCATACCAAACTATATCATCATTAGTGAGATACACGAGTCTCTGAGACCACCTTAGATATTGTTTGTTCTCTACAAAAGCAGGTGTCTGAGGCAAGTGCAAAATAAACCACTTGTAGAGAAGAGGAATGCAACAGACAATAGTTCCACCACCCGTAGAATTCCTAAAATGCAAAGAAAAGTTCATATCACCTAACAGAGTAGGCACCGGATTCCCAATTAAGAAGATTCTAATGGCGTTAACATCAACAAAATCGTCAATGTTAGGGAATAAAGCTAATCCATAGATAAGAAACACAAAGATAGCTTCAAAAGCATCCACACTACCAGCTTGAGCAAAGGCAGTAGCTTCCTTGATGAAGAACTTAGAAGTCAATCCAAACAACCCTCCTTTCTTCACCCAATGAGCCTCTATCTCAGACTTCTTCAAGTGAAGAGCTTCAACTATAAGATGAGATCTAGGAATCTCTTCTAATCCACTAAAAGGTACTTTGTTAGAAACAGGTATTCCCAAAAGATGGGCATACTCCTCCAATGTAGGCACAAGTTGATAATCCGGAAAAGTGAAGCAACGGTAGAGAGGGTCATATAACTGAACCAACACACTCAGAAGTCCTTTAACTACATCAGCAGACAAAATAGATAGAAGCTTCCCATGAAGTTGCTTGAAGTCCAAGGGATCTAATACAAAATATGCTAGCTTCCTTAACTCTTTCAAGTCGGGACATCTAAAACTGTACTTCTTTATGTTCCTTCGTCCATAATCCATGGTCTGAAAATATTTGCAAATAACACCTCAGTTCCTTGAAATTTTCGTGTGATGAATGTTCTGATGCACATGAATGCATGAATGCAACAATCATAGATAAGGGATCACACACAAGGCAAACAAACAAAGGTCAGGGGATGAATCAAGTCATTGTCAAGATCAATCATCCATTTTGGTGGATTAGGGTTTACACATTATCAACACCCAAGTTCCATTGATATTGACAAGACTTGATTGGATCAACCAAGAATCAAGGGTTTGTTGTGAGTCACGAGCATGGAGTATGGGTAAGAACCATCACAAAGGAGTGAACTAAGGATAAAAACCTGTAGATCATGTTCTAAAAAGTTCTGAGAGTCTTAATTCCATCTATCGGATATTACACGTTAGGATGACTGACTCATCAACCCATAATATTCTCAAGAGAAACTCGTCTGAGTGTAGTATCGCGTAGCAACTGTTATCAAGTCTACACTTGAATTGTCTCTGCACTACGTCCTAAATAGGCCAAGAGGGGTTAAATTTTCTACGATCCTCGGCTTCTCGTACCCCAAATCAGAGATAGTAATACCTAACCACAAATAACTTGTGTGACATTCCTAACTCCAAAAGGGTCTCCACTGAGTAGATGGATCTCAAGCCAACTTGTTAAGGACTACTCCACATAAGTCGAACATGACTATACCATCCTCATATCTTAGTTGCACTAAAGTTCGGGTTAGAACTTATCTCACCACTCAGAGATCACCAAGCATAACAAGCAGATTATATCACACAAACAAATATACATACATCAAATATACAAATATATACATACAAAAAAGTAGGCTAAACCCACTAGAGACTACTCCACAACAGAGTAGCCACTTAATTTCTGTAGCGGTAAGTTCATGATCATCAAGCTATGGATAAGCTAGACGTCAACAAAACCAGAGTCGGCGCTGCGCTTTTATTGTTTCCAAGGGAAAAAGGAAAAGTACGAAAAAAACTCAAAAAGATAAGAAGTTTTCAAATCAAAACTAATAAAATGTCAGAGATTTCAGGTAAGGGGGTTGGTTACACAGAGGGAAGGTGTTAGCACCCAAAGTGTCCTAGGTACTCCTAGGGAGCCCTTTTTTGTGTGCATATGTGTTTTTGTACAAATGATGTTTGCAAATAAAAGAGTGTGGGGATGAGAAAAGAATTCATTAATTATATTTTTGTGTTTGACAAGACCCTCGAACTTGTGCCTACGTACCAACATAAAAATGAGGGATCAAAACCTTGTAGTTCGTGGTATCAATTTCAAAGTGAGTGCATTGCTTTTAACAAAAATTTAAGTATAAAAGGCACAAGGGCCTAAAAATGGTTTGAATGAGTGTTAGTTCTTTTTGGCTTTTGAAATTTTAAGTCAAGTATAGTTAAGTTTATTCACAAGTTTGATTAAGAAAAGAAGTTTGAAAATGAAATGGCATAAGGCCAAAGTTTCTAATTTGCAATAAGGTAAAAGTTTAGAAAACAGACACAAGCAAAGAAGATTTTTAAAAGGAGGGAGAGATTTTGAAATTAAAGAAGTGGGGAGGAGATGAAGAGACTAATCCTAAGCAAAAATTTAAAAGTTGAGAGTTGAAAAGATCCGACCAATGGGTTGTGTCATACCCTAAATTTTGCCCCACCTAAAGTTATTCTCCTATATTTCAGTCATTTATATTTGTTCGTCTGTGTCTACTCACTTGCATAAATTTATGATTCACCAGTATCTCGTTTGCATCCGATCTTATGATCATTTCATATGGTCATAAGATCTCATTGTTTATGCATAAGTCAGGACTAATATTCTCTATGTTTTAATTTTTTTGATTTTGTCTAGTCCGTACATTCATCCATTCATGCATTACATGTCTATACTCAGGCAACAATTTTGGTTTTCACTTAACCTTTGTTAGGTTGACCGTTTAAGATTTTATTTTAGGAATTATCATTAGGATCTCTTTGGTTAATGTTAATAAATTAGAACCACATTACTATTCATTCACACATTTGTTTTTACATACTTTTTTTCCCTATCATGTATGTACATATTTGACATTTGTTTTACATCACTCAATGTTTGGCAACATGAATGTTTATAAATTTTCATCAAAGGTTTAGTCATGATTAATTAGGACCATACCTTTGCATTCTTTTCATAAAAAAAAGGTAGGTTAAGTGTTATTTGGTTTTGTCTTTTTGTTGTTCTTCTTATTATTATTATTAGATTCTATCAAGAAAGTCTTTATAGATTGATGGGAAACAATAATAACAATATGACTTGTTTACAAACAAGTCAAGAATTCAAGAAGATAATTAATCATGAACCTTTGTCTAAAAAATAAGTTTCTCATTTGTTTATTTTTTTATCAACCATTATATTCTACCACAAATTTAAATAATCCAAAAAAAGAGGAATAAATTCACATTTTATTATTACACTTTGTCCAAAAAAAAAATTAGATTTTTGAATACATTAAGGAATTCAATAAGATTATAAAAATAATATCTCAAGATTGTGGTTTCCTCATAGTTGGAAAGTGTCTTCTTGTCCTTTTCTTTTTGTCTTCATATGTAGTAGCAATTTGGTTTTGGACATATTGTGTCCTACATATAGAAATCACAGTAAATTAACAATATTGGGGAAACAAGTACAAAGACCCAAAAGTCAAATCATAAAATGGTATAACAACACTTGATACTTTGAGGCACACTAGGAAGTTTATATCAAAATGGCAAGACAACATATGAAAATTTTAAAAGTTTTTCATTATTATTACCATGGACAATATCTCAGCAACAACATGTATCAGTTTAAAACCCCAATCTTTGAATATAAAGGGGGCACCAGATATCAAAAAAGAGAAAAGAGAGATAAGCACTTGAAAATTATACATCAGAAATCGCAGCCATCATAAGGGAAGCAAGAAAGAAAAAATGGCAATTCATTCACATTGACAACCGAAAAACCTAATCCAAACATACACTACAAACTAATAAGCAGCAAAACTTTGAAGTTATAGTTTAAATCTCAAACAGAGATATCAAAGATGAATGCCTCGATTCGACAACCACATTAGGAGAAAAGAATATAAGAAGAGCACCTGAGCGAAGTTGCAAGCACGATAATAGGGTGATTACCTTTTCCATCTTTTATAATTACTGCGCTTTTGATGTTTACAAGTTGTTGCCTTGTTCGAATGTCAAATGTCGAGTTTTGTTTCTTTCTAAACTTTTGAATCCCTGTTGTTGCCTTACATCACCTTATGATGCATAGTTTCTATTTGTCATAACCTGTTAATTCGAAAAATAGTGGTTTTTAATTATAAGTTTAGAACACTAAGGTTCGAACGCTTTTGAAACTTGATTTCAGATTTGGTTTGACTAATTTCATAGGTTTTTTTTAGTGTTCATCCATGGGGATTTTTTTCTTTGAGTGACTGATCTTGAGGGAAGAAGAGAGAAGAGGGGATATCTGAAAGAGTGAGGACATTTGAAACAAAGAGAGTTTGTGATAATCAATTTTTTTTTGTATTTGAGTTTGGATGTGGGAATTTTGAGATAACACGTTTCATGGAGATCGCAGGCAAAGGGAAGCAGCGGCTGGAATTTTTGTTTTGGGGCTAGGTTTTTTCTTCTTCTCTTAATCGTGTTTATGCTTTGTCTTCTCAAACGGGTCGGTTGAGGCTCACTTGAGTCTCTTGACCCGCTCCCAATTAGGTCATCAATTCAAATAGTTTCCTTCACCTCATGGCCCATATACCCCTGCTTTTCCTTTTTGTGTGTTTTTTTGTTTAAAATAAGGGACAACCAAATTATATTTTATAGTTTAGATTTCTTATGTAGCAAATATATTTCAAAAAAATATTTTAAAAGAGATAGGTTAGATTTTTTTGGTTACGATAATTTATTATCTTATTTTTGTTTTCCTTTTTAAATCATTCAATAATAAAAATAATGAGAATATTTTCTTGTTTTATTTTATTTTTATTTTATTACTATTATTAATCGAATAATATATGTAGTTGATTTTTAACTTGTTATATTTATTTTTATTTTTTCAATCTATGATTTAAGTAATTTGTCTACCTGTACTTCTTTGTCACTAAGTAAGTAAATAACTATATGTTGATATTGATCTAATAAATAAAAAAAGAAATCTTAGTAAATTACCTATTATTTTCTAAATCCGGTTAAATCGTTTTTATTCCAATTCAAACATCTTATCTCTTAGGTTAAAATATCAACAAAAAAAAATTATAAATATACAAAAGAAGAGGACCATTGGAATCTAGCATTCCGGTGGAACCCTCGAACGATCGGTCCCGAGACACGTGTTTTGTATTAACCGTTCATTCTTTTCTTTATTTTATTTTTAGTTTAATTCTAGTTTTAAAAAAAAAGGAGAATTAATATAGAAAATAAATAAAAATAGAATTAACTTTTCACTAAAACTATAATTTTTAGTTTCTTTTTCTTAAAACACCAAATAAAATGAATATTAGTAGAAATTTGGACCTTTTCCTTTATATCTATTTTAATTTTATTTAGATTTTTTTAGTGGATGTTTAGAAGTTCTCTTTTGTTATTTATTTTAAAATTAAAATAAATAAACAAATACATAAGAGTTTTCCATTTATTTTCTTGTATTTAGATTATGTTATAAAAAAATAATAATAATTAAAAAAATATTTTAGTTATTTTCTTTATTATTAGATTATGTCGTAAATAAAAAAACTTAAGTTTAACATTCATTTTATTTTATTATTAGATTATTTCGTAAACAAAAAAATTAAGTTTAACATTTTTTTTCTTTTAATTTGAGATTATGTCATAAAATATTCCAAGAAAAAAGTTTACAATTTATTTTCTTTTAATTTTATATCATGCCATAAAGTACTCTAGAAAAGAGTTTACAATTTATTTTCTTTTAATTTTAGATCATGTCATGAAAATATTGCATAAAATTAAATTTATCATTTATTTTCTTTTAATTTTAGATAATGTCATAAAATATTCCAAAAAAAAAGAGTTTACATTTTATTTTATTTTAATTTTAGATCATGTCATGAAAATATTCCATAAAATTAAATTTATCATTTATTTTCTTTTAATTTTACATAATATCACAAAATATTCCAAAAAAAGAGTTTACAATTTCTTTTATTTTCATTTTAGATCATGTCATAAAATATTCCAGAAAATTAAATTTACGATTTATTTTATTTTAATTTTAGGTTATGTCATAAAAAAATTCCAATAAAATAAGTTTACAAATTTTTTTATTTAAAAATATTCTAAAAAAGAGTTTACCATTTATTTTATTCATATTTTAGATCATGTTATAAAATTGATTAAGAAAAAGCTAATTTAGTTATTTTCATTATTATTTCAAATTATGTTATAAAAATATAAAAAGAGCTATTTTATTTATATTTATTATTATTTTATATTATGTTAGGAAAATAAAAAAGGAGTTATGTTTAATTTATTTTCTTTTGTTATTATTTTAGTTAGATTTTAAAGAGAATAAAAAGAAATATTTATTTGTTTCATCATCAGACTTTTTTTAAAATAAATAATATGCATATGTCTAATATTAAGTTGGTATTATTTTCTCACTTTAGTTTACTAGACATAAAAAAAATATATAATTATATTTTTCTCTAACTTTATTTCTTGCTATTTTCTCTAAATATTTGAATAACCATAGAATTATTATTTTCAAATAATATCATTTTCTTTGTAGTTTTATTTATTATTGTTAGAATATTACGAATAAATAATTAAATAAATATCTAGTAATGATGTCGAGTAATTAATAGAATAAAATATTTATGACTAATTTCTTAAACTTTGATCATACCCCAAGTTGTATCTTATAATCTAATTAATTTGTTTCTTATCCCGATTCAAAAGCTTTATTATTTAAGTTAAAATATTAAAACGTTTTTTTTAATAACTCGAAAGAAGAGGACCATTGGAATCTAGCATTCTGGTGGAAATCCTCGAATGATCGGTCCTGAGCCTCGCGTTTTGGGTTAACCGTTCATTCTTTTCTTTCGTTCCTAAAACACTTTAATTAACTTGGACAAAATAAGAACCGTTGGAATCAAGCATTCTAGCGCAACTCTTTGAACAATTGATTCTTATCAAGTGTTCGTTGTCCATCAAACAATTTTTTTCAATTAATTTGAATGAAAAAGGATCATTGGAATCTAGCATTCCAGTGTAACCCATAATGATTGATCCCGAGGCTTATGTCTCGTTCTCATCAAATATTTGTCATTCACCTATAAAAAATATTCAACCAATCCAACTATTTTTTCACCGCCGTGCGATCTCAAAAATATTTTTAAAACAAAAGAGATCTTGTCCTAAGATGATGCAAGACAATGCTTCGTCCATAATTGTTGAGTTGAGGTAAGTGACGTTTTTCTGAATGTTGATTTGTAAATCCATTCGATGTGATGTATATGTCTGCTCCTCATCTGTTTTGGATAAAACAATATTTCTCGTCGATTAATACAAGATAGCTTTCGCTAAAATCGACCAACAAACAAACATTTTCTACCTAGAACTACGTAAGCCTTGAATTCTCTATTGCATCCGAAGATACATAGGACCGAGATTGCGAAATCTTGTCAGACCCATTAATAAAAAATTTAGGATTAGTTCCTTTCTGCCCCCTAATAATAAAATTCTTTTTAGGTCCTCTATCATTAATTCAAAAACATTTTTGTTCTCTCTTTTTCTATCCCAAATAAGTAAAATATTAGAAACTAACATAAGCTAACATTCAAATCGAAACTATCTAAACGGTTCCCGTTGAATACAACGGACATGAGGGGTGTTAATACCTTCCCTTTGCGTAACCGACTCCCGAACCCAGATATTGGTTGCGATGACCATATCTTATCCTTTCTTTTAGGGGTTTTATCGATATTTTCCCTTTCCCTCTTTGGGAATAAATAAAGTTTGGTGGCGACTCTGTTTAGTCCATCCCACGAGCGTGCGATTGTGCTCCACGAGCGTCGTGTTCTCATTTTTCGAGGTGCGGCAGATGGCGATTCTGCTGGGGACAAGAACATCTCCTAAGCGAGTCAACCCTAGTTTAGTTAGGTTTTTATATATGTGTGGGCTTTGGGTTGGGATATCATGAATAAAGCTCTACACCCGGGCTTTGGAAAAAGAAGAGAGAACACATAAGTTAGAATTGGAAGTTGTGTAGTGTTAGTCCCCAAGGGCCACTCCTTGCGTGCCTAGCATGAAGACTCCCCTAGAGTAGACCTGTTTGTAGATCTCGTTATAAGACAACTAGCTTGTCGCATGACGTTGATTCATGAAGGGTCCATGACTCTATGAGCCCCTCTTAGAACCAGTTTCCTCTTTGGTGGTTGTGTAATGTTGAACTCCAAGGACCTCTCCTTGTTGCACCCAATATGAAAACCCACTCAGAAGAGACCTTTCGTCAATCTTATCATAAAGCGGCTAGCCTGTTGCATGATGTTAATACGATTATGGTCCATGACTCTGGGAACCTTATAAAAAATGTAGAAACTATCCCATGAGTGGGTTTATGGGTAACCAAATTAGAACTATCTGTTAAGAAGCCTACCAAATAGGGTGTTTTAAGTTACCTTATGATATCCCAAAACCAAATATTATGCATTCATAATCATTTTCATAACATCATGATACTCATACTGATTTTGTTTTCAGGGAATTCTTGAACACGCAGTTGTTAGCACAAAACGTTTGTAATGGGTTCAGAAAGAAGGAAAGCATTACCATTCAAAGCTAAAATGCCAGATATTGCTAACATATCAAGACTTTTGAATGAACTTCCCGCATGCTTCAGGGTTACTTTGCAAGGAAAGTTTGGCCAGATTTTGGATCTCCTCTCAGTAGATGTTCAAACACCAGCCATCACCGCTTTGGCTCAGTTCTATGATCCTCCACTTCGAAGTTTTTTATTCCAAGACTTTCAGTTGACTCCAACCTTGGAGGAATTCGACCGACTCTTGGGATTTTCTATGAAAGGAAAGATACCGTATAATAGAATTGGTCAGGTACCTAAGGTAGAGAAGCTAGCCCTTACACTCCACATCCCCATATCTGATACATTGGCTAATTAGAAGAAAAGGGAGAATCTCTTTGGTTTTTGGAGGGCTTACCTAGAAGAAGAAGCAGAAAGGCTGTTTGTGATACATCATTGGGATGCATTAGCAAATATACTATCTCTTCTCATATATGGGCTAGTATTGTTCCCAAACCATGAAGGTTTTATAGACTCAACTGCCATAAGTATCTTTTGGGTCATCTGGAAGGATAAACAAAGTTTGGTTCCTCCACTACTAGCTGACACTTTTCATACTTTGCATACTCGACATCAAAAGAAGAATGGAATGTTGATATGTTGCCTTCCATTGCTCTATAATTGGCTTATCTCATATGTCTTCAAGCCTAATGCTCACATCAGTGAAATGTCCAATGGGGATTGGGCAAGAACTCTGGTGTCTTTGTCTAGTAAGGATATCATTTGGTACCGACACAAGCTGAATGTTGAAGAAATCATTATCAGTTGTGGTAATTTCCCAAATGTACCACTAATAGGATCTAAAGATTGCATCAGCTACAACCCCATGTTAGCTCTGTGACAGTTTGGATACCCTATGTGTGGGAAGCCCGATGATAAAAAGTTAGAAGAGATGGTTTTGAATGATTTGGGAACCAATTATCCTTTTCTCCTCCGTAAGATCATCTGATCTTGGGTAAAGGTGCATACCAAAGGAACAAAATTAGTAAAGAAGAATGGTGCAGCAAGGGTTCCTTATCAGCAATGGGTCTCGGAGAGGATAAAAGTTATGAAGCTCCCTTTTTCTATAGAGATTCCTCTAAAGTATACTTCACCAGAACCAGTCCCTGTTTCTCTTGAAGAGGTGGAAGAACTTTGAGCCATGGTAGCTAAACTTGGAAAGGAGAAAGAGGATCTGGAATCTGAACTCTACAAAGGAACTGGGGAAAATATGATTCTCAAGAGGAAGAGTAACCAAAGGAAGGAACTTTTGGAGGAGAGTCGTAAGAAGAACAAAATTGAGCAAGATCTCAAGGAAAGAGTCTCGGAGTGCCTAGATCAGGCTGATAGTGGATTAGGTTCACTCCATGATGAGTTAGCTAAGGCCAAAAGAGATGGACAAGAATGGAAGCGTTGGTGGGACCTAGCCACTAAGGAAAAGAAGGAGGTAAGGGAGGAGCTTGAAGCCCAAATCCAAGAACTGAAGGAGCAACTTCGAAGCTCCGAAGCTGAAGTGGTGCGTGAAAGACGTCTTAAGGAACGAGCCCAAAGAGCCTCTCAAATATTTCTTAAAGCCTGGGAAGAGAAGTGTGATGAGTTGAATACCAACAAGGAGCTAGCTAGTTATTGGAAGGAACAATATGAGTCTCTGAAGAGCCAAAGCATGGGTTGGCTAAATCATAGGAAGCATTTGAATGAGATATTGGATGAGTATGAATGCACCATCAACCTTTTGCAGCCAAGTGTTGCTGCATACCGTACGAAGTTGGCTAACCTCATAGAGTTTTGTAATGGCGTGGCCATAGACTTACCATGGAAATTAGAAAATGCTCTAGAGGACATGGATGAAAATAAAACCCATCCTTCGGCTCGTGACGTTGTTTTGCTTTGAGAAAGGATGATGCGAAGATTCAAAGAAGAATTAAAGGCCCACAAAGAGCGAGTTGCTAAGAAGACTCTTTAAGTTGTTTACTTCGTGTTATTTCCAATTTTTGTATTTGGCTTAATATTTTATACCCACTTTGACTGTATACTTCATACTTTTTGGCTTCATTGAATGAATGGGTATTGAATTTTTGCATCAACTTCTGACTTTTGTCTTCTGTTTTTGTTCACATTACTTTCAAAGTGCGTGCTCAACAACTGCAATGTTTATAAGAATCCCTAAAAATAAATAAAAATAAAATTTTACAATGCATTCATACATACATTCATGCATTCTCCATATAAATAAATAAAAACTCATTCCGTTTTCTCTATTCAGTTGTTACACACTGAGTCCTCAACACCACTACAACACCAGAGCCAACGCTCGTCAAAGAATGGAAGATCAAGAACAAGAATTGGAGAGAGTAAGCTCAGAACTTGAGGACCTACAAGGAAACATGGGTCAAGTCATGGAGATACTACAAGTCATTAAGGCCAAATTGGACACCCAAACGACGGTCGTTTCAGAAATCACTGGTCCTACGATTGAACCCCAACTTGCAAGGACAATGCCTACTACTTGGCCAGTCTTCGGTTTACCTTCCGACTTTACACCTCCAGTTAAAGGTGCCCCTGGCATGTTACAATCCACTCAGCAAACAGTTCCTCTACCAACTATCGATGAAGCTCATCCCGTGGTCCACACATTTGCACCACCCCTTGTCCATGCACATGTGCAACCTTATTTTGAAGATCAACAACATGCTCCATATTTTTCTGACGAAGATGATGAAAGGAATGAAGACATAAGAGGAATGAAAGAGAATTTCCAGATTCTTGAGAAAAGGTTAAGGGCTATGGAAGGTGACCAAGTCTTTGGTGATGCTGCTAGGGAGATGTGCTTAGTGTTTGGTCTAGTGATTCCTGCGAAATTCAAGACCCCGGATTTTGATAAGTACGAGGGACACCCATGCCCTAAAAGTCATCTTATTATGTACTATCAGAAAATGGCTACGCACGTGGAAGATGATAAACTTATGATACATTACTTCCAAGACAGCTTGAGGGGTGCTCCCTCTAAGTGGTACTTAAGCCTTGACCAAAGTAGAATTCGTTGTTTCCAAGACTTATCTGATGCTTTCATCCAGCATTATAAGTATAACATGGATATGGCCCCGGATAGGAGGCAAATGCTCAACATGTCCCAGAAAGATAACGAGTCTTTTAAGGAATATGCACAACGATGGAGGGAAATGGCCTCCCAAGTCAAACCACCCCTTGTTGAGAAGGAGTTAGCATATTGGTTCATGGATATAGTAAAGCCCATGTTCTATGAAAGGATGGTGAGTAGTGTATCAGCAAGTTTCTCTGACTTGGTTATTATGGGCATAAAAGTCGAGCTTGGATTGAAGAATGGCAAAATGATAACCACCACTGAAACATCTGGTAACAATGTCAAAAGTTTTCCAGAGGTTTTCAAAGAAAGAAAGAGGGTGAAACAAACGCAGTGTCCACCAGTCAAAGAAGGAGTCACTCGTGGAAGAAGCAACATCAATTTGCTCAGCAACAACCAACTTATCTAGTGCAATATATTCAACAACCATATGTGGAAGCAGTCACACCAACTTTCAACCAATCACAAGCTCCTGTCTATCAACCTGTTCAACAAGCACCAGTATACCAGCAAGCACCCACAACACCCATTTATCAACAACCAAGGGCACAGGCTCCACATCCAAAAAATCTTCCAAATCAAAATAGGGTACAAAGAGGTAGACCTCATTTCGCCTCAATCCCTATGACATACACTGAGTTATACCCATCGTTGCTGCATAAAGGGTTGGTGACTCCTAGACCTTTGGGTCCTCCACAAAATCCTTTACTTCCATGGTACAATCAAGACGCCCATTATCCTTTCCATGAAGGTGCCCCTGGGCATGATTTAGAGGGATGTTATACTTTGAAGCATATTGTGCGAGAGCTGGTTGAGAAGAAGATCCTTTCATTCCGAGATGTTGGACCCAACATAAAAAGTAACCCTCTACCGATACATCGTGATGTTAAAGCCATTTAGGATGTTTCTGATGTTTGTATAATCAAAAATGTTGAAGATGTTAAAACTTCGTTGCTAGCACTCCATGCAAAATTGGTAGGAGCTAGTTTGATTGATGCCTATCACAACAACTGTGAAGAATGTGCTCTTTATCCAAGAGGGTGTAAAGTGGTACGAACTGATATTCAAAACTTGATGGATCAAGGTGTCTTACAAGTTTGTGGTCCTGCAACAAACGAGGAAATTTCAGTAATTGAACCCTTTTTCAATCTACAAGAGTCTGTTGAGATAACTTATCAAAGAAAATACGTTGTTCATCCATCACCCATGGTAGTTTGTATGCCTACCCCCTTTCCCTTCGAAAGCACCAAGGTTGTGCCGTGGAAATATGACATAACTGTGGTGGATGGAGTGGTAGATGGAGATCCCAAAGAGGTTGAATGTGAGAAGAGCTTGGAGAATGTTGACGCCAATATCACTAACATCGCAGATACGAGCAGAATGACCCGTAGTGGTCGGATTTATACTCCTGATTTCAATATAATCCCTCAAGAACCGATAAAAGAAGCTACAACTGCAGAGCCTACCCAAGAATCTGGAGGGGTATAGTCAGCGGTGCAATCAGGTGAAGCGATTGAATTTCTGAAAATGATAAAGAAAAGTGGCTACAAGATAGTCGGTCAGCTACATCAAACACCGTCAAAAATATATATCTTATCCTTGCTTTTGAATTCCCAAGCTCATAGGGAGGCTCTACTGAAAGTGCTTGCTCAAGCTCATGTTACTCAAGATATAACGGTTGGCCAATTCGATGGGGTGTGGAGCGGGGTATTCGTTACCATTAGAGATATTGACTAAATCTAAGGTAAACCATACAAGTCGAGTCGCCACCGCACTTCTATTTATCCAAAGGAATGGTTAGAAAGCGAACAAAAACCTAAAAGTTTTATCGAATCAAAAACTAGTAAAAATGTCAGAGATTGGGGTAAGGGGGGTTGGTTATGCAATGGGAAGGTTTTAAGCACCCAAAACATCCTAGGTACTCCTAGGGAGCCCTTTTCACATTTGTTGTAAGGTTGATATTTTGTGAAAATTGTTTGTGCAAACATGATTGAAGAGATGAGAAGAGAATGTACAAGTTATTTACATTTTGTGTTTGGATGGATAAACCCATTGCCTACGTACCATCTTAAAAAAAGATTAGGATCAAAACCTCGTAGTTCGGGGTAAAAATCTCAAAATGAGTTGGTGAATTGATTGGTCCAAAAGCCTTAAGGTCTTTTGTTATCCAAGGGAGAAAACTCAACCTAAAACCACAAATCCACCATGTGAGGATAGCTTCAACATGCTAGTGAGGGGTTAACCCTATAATAAGCATGGAAGACTCATTGTCCATCACTAAGGATATAGGTGAGCATTACATCTACCTCAAGGATAACTCAAACCTAATAGCTAAAGGTTATGAAAAGTTTTGATTAAGAGAGTGGCCATTGAAACCACAAAAAAAGGTATTTGAATGAGTGGTATTTACCAATGAAAAGTATTTACAAAATATGGTCAAAGTTGATTTAGAAGTTCAATTCAAAATAAGTGTTATGAAAAGATAATTTGAAAATCAAAAGCATAAGGCTTAGGTTTCTAATGTTTGAAAACAAATGTTAAATGTTTGCACAAAAGTTTTGGCTTGGGTTAGAGTGGAGGGAAGAAGAAGAATGGCTAAGTCCTAATCATACAAGAGATGAGGGATAAGAAACAAGACCACAAATGGAGTTCCTCTCTTGAGATCATATTGATGATCCAAGTAGCTCTCATCCTTTGGAATATGCAAGCAAAACAATTGTAAGCTCAAGCAATCAACATAATCAAACAAGCTCTTAGAAGATCCCCAATGGCTCTTGTATCTTTCACACTTGGATGGACATGGCAATGGTTCTTCAATTTGAGCTCTCATAGGATCCCCTAGCACAAAAGCACACACATCAAAGAGTTTTATGAATCAAATCAAAAATGGACAAGAGTGAGTTTAGAGGTTTGGTCCTTCTAATCCATCTTCAACATTAAGTTCCTTTTACACCAATTTTGCATAGGGAATGTCCTAGAAACTAAGTCCATTTGTCCATTTCTTTGCATTTGGTCCACAACAATCAAAACAAAACACAAGCACAATAATATATACACAATTATGTGCTCAAGTGAGCAAAAGGAAAATTGCATTAACATAAACATGTGCTCAAATGAGCAAAGGGGGAAAAGAAAATGAATAATATGTACAAGAATGGTAAATTGCATAAAAGTAAAGTGCAAGAATTAAATGTTAATAGTTAATGGTTAGTGTTAGTAGTTAGTGTGCCATAAGGCAAATTTAGCGCTATGTTAAGCAATCGTAATTGGACTTATGTAGAAGTCACAACTATCTGAGGCCAGTCAATAATAATGTAGGCAACAACACAAGTTAGAGGTCTTAATTAGAGAATCAATCTCCAACAACTTGCCATGCCAAAAAGAAGATGAGAAATGATCTTGTATTGATTTAGGTCCTTTGCATGATTTAGGAAGCAATCTATCCTTAATGCAAAGCCATTCACTTGATCCATGATCAAGATGAATTAGTGAAATTCTGGTATCAGATATAAGATGTCGAAGATAATGTTACGACACTGATATCTGGTTATAAACAATGGATAAACAAAACAGAATGGTAAAGCAAATAACACGAGCAATTGTTAACCCAGTTCGGTGCAACTCACCTACGTCTGGGGGCTACCAAGCCAGGAAGGAAATTCACTATAATAGAATTAGTTCAAAGACTATCCGTACACTTCACCAAGTTACAGTCTTTCTCACCTAATCTCTACCCGTGCAATTTCTACCTAAGCACTCTTAGATATGAGAATCCACTCACTTCCCTTACAATCACACACCCGTGATTTTAAACAGCAATCCCTTGTGAAAAGAAAATACTTTTCAATTACAATATTCTTTATTTTACTTCACAATTTCAATCAAGAAGACACACTCTTGATCTTGCTTCAAAGCTTTGATCAAGAAGACAAATCAGTCCAATTCAATCATCAATGGATGACTTGAATGACCTACAGACACAAACCCTAGCTCTCTCTCTAAATTTCGCTCAGTCTTGGTTGTGTGTTCAAACAGGTTTTCTGAGTCCCTTTTTATAGAAACATTGGACAGCTTGAAAACCCTAAATATATTTTCCAATTAAATCTTTTCATATCAGCTGTAAAGATCTCCTTGGAAAATAAACAAATCTGGTTGATATCCCTGATAGATTGCGCCAGCTAGCCATATCTTCAATCAACCAATGATTGCCACCAATTGTGCAATCACAAAACACCAGACATTCATACTGAATGTTCTGTGTACAGGATGTCATGACATCGGGTCTGACATCTGGAAAAATCCTGCATAATCCAGTTTCCTTTTATAGCAGGTACAGCCATATCAGTTACCATGACAATGAGTATGTCAACTGAAACAGTCCTGCAGCATATGTCTTCCATATAAGCTCCAGCAGGTACAACCAATATCAGAAGCCTTGTCTTTGTATGTGGCATTCTGAAACAATCCTGCTTGCATATCTTCTTTAACTCCAGCAGGTACATAGGATATCTCATGTTAAGACATCACACATAACATCTTGTGAACACTCTTTGTTTTACCAAAATTGCTGCCAACACTAAGAATCAACAAACTCCCCCTTTGGCAAATTTTGGCTAAAACATATATCTGTCCTTTTTGTTCACAAGGCAAACTATCAGCAGTTAAACCACTAAACAGTAGTTTAATCAGCAGCAGAAGCAAAACAATTACTAGCTATGGCTACTAGTAATACACACATGCACAAGGGTACTTCTCCTCCCCCTAAAACTGTGCAACAATCAACAGAATTACTAGTTATGGATGCAACTAGTAAGACACACAAATGCACAATGCACCAGGGTACTTCTTCTCCCCCTAAATCTGTGCATTCACCAAAAACAGCTACTGTAACTCCAGCACCTGTACCAGCCAGAATGTCACACTGACATCTGCTATAACATCAGCACCTGTGCACCTCTTCCAATAATAGTTGTACTTCTGTTCAGCCACAACCAACTTCCACATCAAGCACTTCTCCCCCTTTTTAGTCAAAATTGACCAAAGGTGACCAATCAGACAAAATAAATGTCTATTAGTCTAGCAGAGAAAGTTAAAACAGATGTTATAACATTAAGCATGTTAGAACAAAAATTCAGGAAGTACACACCAACATTATACACAGCAGACAGCTGAGATAATGCACAAATCCAAGGAACTCTTTAAGAGCCCTAAATATTACAAAACAGGCATCAAGAGGACTGCCACAAAATAAACAAAAATAGAAGGAACGTCAGCTTTCCAAACAGCAGCAACTTTCTTCCAGCACCCCTCCAAGCCTCTAATACAGCCAGGGACAATTAATCAGAAGAAGAAGAATCACCTTCACCTTCATCTTCAGATACACCTTCAGAGTCTTCTGAGTTTTCAGAACTGGACTGGGATCTTGTATTTGAGTCCTTTCCAGCTTTCTCTAACTCCTCCTTTTCGAGGCTACAGATAAGAGCTTCTAAAGCTTTTTTTCTTGCCTTGGCCACCCTTATCCCATTGTCCAGTTCCTTGCAGGTCTCTTTCAGTTGGTCAATCAAGCTTCCTTTAGCTGTAGACTCCATTCTGGAAGATGTCATGACATCATTGACATGACTACCCTCAAAAAGCTTATAGTGAATTAATAGAGGGGTCTTTCTCCTGCTTGGAATATCACTTGTACTCAGGATTCCTGGTTGTTGACTCAGGATGATCCCACAGATGATAGATGGGAATGCAATGGGCAACTTAACAGCACTGGTGGACGCATGTCTAATGGTTTGTTCAAATATGAACTTTCCAAAATCATAGTTAACCCTTGTTCCAATAGCATGAATGATCCTCCCAAGAGAAATGGAAATGGTAGATATGTGATTAGTAGGTACCCAATTTGATGAACCAATCTTATGCAGAATGGCATATTTCACAGTGAGCTTACTAGCTGATAGGTGTTTCCTACTAGGCCATTCCTTAACTTGGCCAGCTGTAATAATTCTACAGATCTCATTATCTGTGGCCTCTAGATCTACCCCTTCATCAGTTCCTCTCACCAGGAACTTGTTGATGATAGTAGGTGATAGTTTCACACACTTACCCCTTACAAAAACTTTGCAGCCCTTCCTGCTGTTTCTTTCATATATCTCCTCAGGGATGTTCACAATGAATTCTTTGACTAACCCCTCATAGCACTGAGGTAGAGTAGTCACAGTTTTCATAAGACCAACTGTCTTAATTAACTCCATGACTTCCTTTACTTCACTTGCCTCTTTTCCCAATTCTCTTTCAACTGCTACCCTTCTTTGAGTCACAAACTTCCATTTGGCAGCACCACCTTCCACGTGAAACGAGATATTGTCAAGGTGAATAGCAGCCACTTTGTTTGAAGACTTCTTTACAGGCTTCCTTTTAACAGGGGAAATGTCTGAGACATCATATTCGACATCCTCATCAGATTCAGAACTCTCACTCTCCTTCATCTTCCTGACCTCTACTTTACTCCAAGTCTTGGAGGGACCTATACCAGCAACCCTTTTCTCCTTCCTACTTGTCCTTATCTCAGCCATACTCTTCCTTTTTCTCAATCTATCAGCTACACTTGTTTTCACCAGATTGACCAACATGTCATCTTCTTCCTCAGACCCTTCTTCCTCAATGTCTTGAGCAGTGTCAGGGGACATACTAGGTAAGTTTCTTCCAAGAGAACATAGTCCCTCAGCAGCTACTTCCTTTTCTGTTTTAGATGAGTCACCATCTTTCTTAGCTCGGGTTTCCACCTCAGGTGAGGGGTTCCTTCTGGACAGAGGGGTAAAAGTGTCCTTAAGTACTCCATGCTCTTCATTCAGTATCCTAGTAACTAGGTTTCTTATGATGCGATCAGTAGAGTGCATATCCTCTTTATCAGGCGATTCTTCAGGAGTGTTGCCTTGCTTAGCTCTAGCCATGGACGGGGAGCATGGAAAGTCACCTGGTATCATACGCAGAGGGGTTGCGTCTATCAACTCCTCTTCTAAAATTTCCATGGAGGAAGTTCTAGATGTTGACGAATGTTGAGACATGTTGTTGAACTTTTGAGAAAACTTTCTTTGCCCTAGCAGAGGTTCTTTGAGAAGTTTAATGAGGATGGAAAGAATTGTGTTCAGGCAGAGTGTGCATATGAAATAGATGTTATTTCCAATACTAGGAGATGATTCATTATTAATGTGGCTTTTTCTTTTTATTGGATAGATAATATTTTTCTTGCCTTTTCCACTCCACATTAATTGCCATATTTTCTCAAGAAGCCAAGCCCCTAATTTTCTCTTTTCCTCATACAAGTCCTTTGTAGTCAGGTTGTCATAATACAATGTCATAGCATCGAGTGTGACATTGTAGATAATTCTCAGCAATTTTATCCACCCTGGTTGAGCATTATTGTTTTCAACTGACATAGTTCCTTGTGTCTCAGTTCCAGCAAAGCTCTTACTAACTTCAGACTTCATACCACTAGTCATGTGTTCAAGTGTTTGTGCCATCATGACCTTTTCTTCCTTGAGGTTAGGTATTAGCACCCTTATATGACACTTTTCTTTTCCCTTGATGATTCTTCTTGCAACTGTACTCATCTTAGAGGGGTTATCCATTTGAGAGCTCCATATGTAGCAGGTGTTGATGGTCCTGATTCCTTTCATAATTACTTCACTGTCTTTGTTCACAATCAGACATTCAGTTTTAGTGAAGATGATATTCAGACCTTGATCCCCTAGCTGACTGATGCTTATTAGATTTGAAGTCAAGCCCTTAACCAGTAGAATATTGTCAAGTTTAGGGGCTCCAGGACACTCAAGCTTGCCTATCCCCTTTATTTCACCTTTAGCTTCATCACCAAAGGTTACATAGCTTAAATCATGAGGGTGAAGGTCAGTTATCAAGTCTGAGTTCCCAGTCATGTGTCTAGAGCATCCACTATCAAAATACCACTCTTCTTTGTGAGCTATTAGACTTGTAACATTAGTCTTAGGAACACATTGCTTCTTGTTGATAGGCCTGTAATGTTTGGGTCTGGGTAGATAGCGGATCTGTTGATGACCATGGTTAGGATAACCATACAGCTTATAACAGGAAGACTTAGAGTGTCCAGCTTTCCCACAGTAATGACATCTCCATCTTTGGTGTTTGCCATACTGCTGTTTTCTCTTCTGCTGTTGCTGATGAAGGTGGGTAGGGTAACCATACAGCTTATAGCAGAAGGCCCTTGAGTGTCCAAATTTCCCACAGTAATGACATCTCCATCTTAGGTGTTTGTATTTTTGCTGTTCTTTCTTCTGATGGTGTGACATATGATGTGACATCTTGGAACTGCTCTTACTATTGCTGCATTTAGGTTTAGCTTGAGGTTTGCAGCCAGTGTAGCTACTTTCAACCTTGGTTTTATGGAACCCTAATCCAGATTTGACTCCTGTGATTTGTCCAGTTTGAAGAATCTTGTCTAAGGAGTCAGATCCATTGTTCAGCATCCTTACATACTTGGTTGTCTCTTCTAGTTTTGAGTTTAAGAGCACAACTTCAGTCTTTAGCTTGAGGATAGTTTCCACATGTTCTGCTTTTTCTTTCTCCAGTTGGACTATCTTCTGGTTCTCACCTTGTTGATCTTCATCTAGCTTAACCTTTAGAGCCACAACTTCTGTTTTCAATTTGGAGATGGTTTCCAAGAATTCTACCTTCTCATTCTCAAGTTGAGTTATGTCTTTTTCTTAATTTAAAGACTGCTTGTTCAGTTCAACACTTTTCTGACACAGCTCTCTGTAGGTAGAGGCCAATTCCTCAAAGGTTACTTCACCATCACTTGACTCTTCATCAGATTCCCATCTTCCTGTCAAAGCAGTCACAAGATTTGCAGCCTCTTCAGTATCACTCTCATCAGACCATGTGGCAGCAAGACTCATCTTCTGTTTCTTAAGGTAGGTCCCACATTCAGACCTGATGTGTCCATACCCATCACATTCATAGCACTGAACCTCTTTTCCTTCTTTGGGCTTCTCATCTGCTCTTGCTTTTCTTCCAGCATTGTTGGATTTACTGATGTCAGACGAGATGTTCTTGACATTTTCCTTGGATCTGACATCCATTTTCTTTAACAATCTGTTAAACTGTCTCCCCAGCATAGCAACTTCATTGGCCCACTCTTTATCCACATCTTGACTGTTTTCCTCTTCTGTGTTGGAAACAAAGGCAATGCTCTTGATTTTCTTTTCAGTTCCCTCAATCAATCACATCTCAAAGGTTTGGAGGGAGCCAATTAACTCATCTACCCTCATGTTGGAGATGTCTTGAGACTCTTCTATGGCAGTCACCTTCATTGCAAATCTCTTAGGGAGTGACCTAAGTATTTTTCTTACCAACTTTTCATCTGTCATCTTCTCTCCCAGGGCTCCTGAAGCATTAGCTATCTCAAGGATACTCATGTGGAATTCATGAATGTTTTCATCTTCTTTCATCCTTAAGTTTTCAAACTTGGAGGTGAGCAGCTGAAGTCTAGACATCTTTACCCTAGAGGTGCCTTCATGAGTGGTCTTGAGAATGTCCCAAACATCTTTTGCCACTTCACAGTTATTTACCAGCCTGAAAATATTCTTGTCTACACCATTGAATATTGCATTCAAGGCTTTAGAGTTTCCAAGAGCAAGATCATCCTCCTCCTTGGACCATTGTTCTTCAGGCTTCTTCTCAGTAGTGGCTTCTCCTTCTTTAGTGACTACAGGGTGCACCCATCCTGTCAAGACAGCTTTCCAAGCCTTGTTATCAAGGGATTTTAAAAATGCTACCATTCTAGGTTTCCAATAGTCATAGTTAGAACCATCCAGGATTGGTGGCCTATGAACAGATCCTCCATCTCTTTCCATTGTACCAGAAAGTAATGCCCCTAGATCTCACCCAGAACCAGAGCAGGATGCCTGCTCTGATACCAATTGAAATTCTGTTATCAGATATAAGATGTCGAAGATAATGTTACGATACTGATATCTGGTTATAAACAATGGATAAACAAAACAGAATGGTAAAGCAAATAACACGAGCAATTGTTAACCCAATTCGGTGCAACTCACCTACGTCTGGGGGCTACCAAGCCAGGAAGGAAATTCACTATAATAGAATTAGTTCAAAGACTATCCGTACACTTCACCAAGTTACAGTCTTTCTCACCTAATCTCTACCCGTGCAATTTCTACCTAAGCACTCTTAGATATGAGAACCCACTCACTTCCCTTACAATCACACACCCGTGATTTTAAACAGCAATCCCTTGTGAAAAGAAAATACTTTTCAATTACAATATTCTTGATTTTACTTCACAGTTTCAATCAAGAAGACACACTCTTGATCTTGCTTCAAAGCTTTGATCAAGAAGACAAATCAGTCCAATTCAATCATCAATGGATGACTTGAATGACCTACAGACACAAACCCTAGCTCTCTCTCTAAATTTTGCCCAGTCTTGGTTGTGTGTTCAAACAGGTTTTTTGAGTCCCTTTTTATAGAAACATTGGACAGCTTGAAAACCCTAAATATATTTTCCAATTAAATCTTTTCATATCAGCTGTAAAGATCTCTTGGAAAATAAACAAAACTGGTTGATATCCCTGATAGATTGCGCCAGCTAGCCATATCTTCAATCAACCAATGATTGCCATCAATTGTGCAATCACAAAACACCAGACATTCATACTGAATGTTCTGTGTACAAGATGTCATGACATCGGGTCTGACATCTGGAAAAATCCTGCATAATCCAGTTTCCTTTTATAATAGGTACAGCCATATCAGTTACCATGACAATGAGTATGTCAACTAAAACAATCCTGCAGCATATGTCTTCCATATAAGCTCCAGCAGGTACAACCAATATCAGAAGCCTTGTCTTTGTATGTGGCATTCTGAAACAATCCTGCTTGCATATCTTCTTTAACTCCAGCAGGTACATAGGATATCTCATGTTAAGACATCACACATAACATCTTGTGAACACTCTTTGTTTTACCAAAATTGCTGCCAACACTTAGAATCAACAATTAGATTTGAATCAAGGAAGATTAAACCTCCATAATCAATGCTAACCACCAATCTTTAACTCATTGATCAAAAGGAAAAAGAAGAAGAAGAAGAATGAAGAATTAAAGTGCATTAAATGAGATGGAATGAGATAATCATCAAGCCATGACCAAAGATAGAGAGGATCAAGGTCAAACAATAGAAAACAGAAGCCAAATGAAGATTAGAAGTCAAGAAACAAATAAAATATTTTTGGCATTTTTTAATATTAAAATAAAACTTGAATTAAAATAATAAAAGAAACTTCAAACTTCAAACTCACTTCAAATCAACTTTGAAAAGTCCAAGTGAATTATCCCAAGTTCAACAAGGTCAAACAAAGTTTGACAAAAAATTTCAGCATTTTTAAAAGTCAGAAACTATTTTAAATCAGTTAAAAGTGCATCAAAATAACCTAATTGAACTAACATCTCAAATAAATCTCAAATAAATCTCAAATCAATTAATAAATTGATGAGAATATTTTTCATAGATTCATCATCATTCAAAGAGGTTGAGAAAATATTTTTATATTTTTTGAATATTAAAAACTATTTTAAATGAATTAAAAATAACCAGAAAAGAGAAAATTACTAAAAAATATCAAATGATAAAATAAAAAATATTAAAAATTATTTTTAGAAACTAGAAATTAATAGAAAAATAATGCAATTGGTCTCACATTTTTTGGACCAATAATGAGAGAGATATGAATTTTAGAAATAAAATGGAATTAAAAAAAATAAAAGAAAATAAAATCAGAAATTAGAAAATGAGAAAAAATACGGAGCGTTGGATGATAGCTCATTAATTGAGCTGGCACATCACATGGCTCCTGAGCGCGCCCCCATCAAACACGTGAGTCAATGCATCACACACAGCCTTTAATTGAGTCATAACATTGAAGTGAACTTAATGATTTTCAAAAATTGAAAGCATAGCAAGGTTGCCTCTATCCAGAGGACTTCAGATCACATAAGAACAAAGCAAATAGAGAAATATATGAGCTGGTTCGAAGTAAATAACATTTGAAAACAACCTTTGAATTGCAAGGATTTGAGTCAAGATCTTTGGATTCTTTTGCAAACAGTTAGCACTATGGATCAAGTATAGAAGGTTTAGGAACTTATAGATCTAGAAAATCAATCAATGCAATTGAAATTCAGATCTGAAATTTTTGAAAGAAAGAGAAAGTTCCTTTGGTGAGGGTTGAGTTTTGAGTTCAGCAGCAATTGGGGCGCCTTAACGTTGAAGAAATGAGAGGCCAAGGCATTGTATTTATAGCTGAGCAAGGCTGAGTTGCATGATCAAAGTGTGTGCATGGATGAAAAGGGCCTCCATGCATGGGCCTGTACAGGCGCATGGAGGGCCCAATTCCACTTGGTTTGGCAAGCTGAGATCACAATTGGATGAAATGATCGTGCAAATTGGACTGTATGAGCTCATGCATGGCAATTGAAATGATTTTCACAAAATGCACTATTTCATTGAAGCCTTCGAAAATGCCATGTCCAAAATTAAAATGCAACCTTATGAGTAATGGTTGGAAAGCTTATTGCATAAGGAACAAATGTCATATTGATCAAAACTCCATTTGGGTCTTGGAAATTAATGAAAACTGAACTTGAAGTGTAGGGTGCAAAACATGCATATGTGAAATTTCCAAAATTGGCCAAAGTTCAAGCGCTTCTGTTTCGATGATGCAAGCTCCAAATGACAAAATCTTAAACATAAAAGTTGTATATCATTTCAAGGCAATACATTTGGACTTAAAGTTTGTATCATTTGGATTTTTGACGAAGAAGTTATGGGCACTTGAAGTTGGACTTTTTCACATTTCAATGCATTTGGTCCAAAGTGACCTATAATGTTTTGCATTATCACATGTATTTCTTTTGATATTTTGCAATTTTGTTCAACATAACATTTGAATTAGACATCTTAAGATTTCCAATTCATTTGGTCTCACCTCCAAATCATGAAAAATGAACGAGTCATGTCCTTGGGAAGTTGACCCTAAATTAGGGTTTCAGTCAAAATGACCTATAATGTCTTGGAATGGATGATGAGCTTCCAAGATTCAAATCAATTTTTAATGAACATGAAAGTTGTTCATATGGTCCTTAAGAACATTTTTTCTCTTGGGGTCATCTCCATTTGACAAACACATCAAACGTTAGGTCTCAGTGTATTTCAAAATAGTCAGATGAATTGACTGATCAACTTCTCAAGTCCAAAACTCATATCTTGATGAATTGATGATTGAGGACACTCAAATAAGCTCAAATATGCATGAAATGATGAATTAAATAACTTCCATTGATTGTATTTGACCATGGGTTGAGGTTGCTTCATGAGCAAGGCATAGTTGATGGACAAATGAATTAGGGTTTCCTTGGGAAACAAGCCTCAAACCCTTGATTTTCTTTAATCAAAATGATGAATTGAGATACTTGGTAGGAATATTTGATGGGTGAGAGCTTTGAGAACCATAGCCATGCTTGCTTTCATCATCTCTTGACCATATCAATGCATATAGGATCTCCTAGAAGCTTTGGATCTTGTGACTGCTCAAGCTACAAACAAGAGATGTTAGTGACATATTTTTGTGCTTTTGGTTAATAAATGAAATGAGAAAAGCAATAATATACAATTCAAGCATGCTTGGTGATCTCAAACCAAACTCACAAGTGATCCCACTCCAAAGGTAAGGAGCCAAAATGCTTATGATCCTTGAGGCAATGTGAATGCAATGTTATGATGCCATGAGGGATCTTAGGGTCAAAATTGGGGTCTTACAGATGCCCCTATTTAAGGTCATTCTAGCCGGAGAAGTGAAGGTTAAAATCTTCGTCTCGACGAGGTAGAATAGGCTTAAATAATAACAAAGAGACGGATTTTGGTCCCTAAGAGACCTCATGATGCAAATGTATGTATGCAAAAGGTAATACTCTGTGGGGATATGTGTCCATAAAAAGAAAAGAAATCTGGAGAAACTGACAATCCATATGAGTAATACACTCCACGGGACAGAGACTCTGGGGACTTTAACGGGGATAAGAAAGGAAAAAAATGCGTGACTTAAATTTTACTGAGAGACATGAGGAATATTCCATGGAAATAAATCAACGGAAAGACTCGAGCTGACTCAAAGGTGCATGTACTGGGGAATATGCCAATACAGCAAAACTATCCATAAAGGATACTTCGGATGAAAATCCGGACTCAGATGGGGGAAAATCCACCAAGGGACCTTGCTGGGGAATGTCCACACAGGACTCATCTGAGGAAACAACAAGATGAGGTATTACCGGTTACTGGGTAATAAGCTCAAGGAGACATGTGATCGCAACACCGATATAAGGGTGAAAGAATAACGTGCTCGAGGAGAATGAATATCTAAGACCGATATAAGGGTGAGAAATATCAAACATCCAAAATCATCCGAGGAAAACCTAAAAAGGTATATTTCAACTCAGGAAATCTGACTCCACAGGGGACAAAAGTCATAATAGGGAGCAGAGTGGAAGGAACACCAGGGATACCGGTTACTAAGCATATAATAGGTGACCGACCAAGCGTGAGGGCTAAAAAGCAAACTCGATTTCAAGATGGGCACTCGACTCCGCAAAAGGGAATACGAATCTTACTCGACTGGGGAAGACCAAAAGACTTCGACCAAAGAGCGCATGAGATATATTATCTATTACCGTCAGAACGTAGATAACATACTCGCACGGAAGATCATCCATAACCGGTTATTGGGTTAATAAAGGATAAATCGACTGAAAAAGAGGCATCGGGATACCGAATACTAGGTATAAAATGATGACCAAACAAAAAGGGAGAAACAAATCATTACCAACAAAAGGTAAATGATAGATGACCCGTTGGGGATACATTGACAAAGGCAATGATCCGGGAGGTATATCACCGGTTACTGGGAGATATACTCGAAAAGGTGAAGGAATATCAATACCGAATGTTGGATAAAGATAACCGTCAAAGAGGAGATTACATATACCAATACTGGGTAGAAAACCACGGAAGAGTAACCGTCATCGGTTAGGATGAACAAAAAGGTTAACTCTGCAAGGGGATAAAAATAGGGTTTACAACTACCGGTATAAGGGTAGAAAACCACAGACTTCGCCGGGGAAACGATTGGATGATTACTGGTTACTGAGCAATCATTCATCCAAACTACAGGGAAGTGCAAGGATAATTTCAAGAAGCCAAATCTAGGAACAAACTAGAGAGGCACAATGAAACAAGACTCATCCCTATGAGGATATAACTCAGGGGGGAACTCCATCGCAATATATGTGTTGGGAGGAAACAGAAACAACCATCATCCACGAGGACATAACTCAGTGGGGAACATGGAAGGAAGGATAAGCACTTTCTGCTTATGGGGTTGACTCTATGTGGGAGATCAGACACGAACATTTGCTTGGTGAAATATGTATCACTGACTAGCAGGGGATAACAAACAAAGGTATTTATGGCAAATAATCCAACATGATTATTTTTAATGTCAAAATTATATGCATATATGCGTGGTTTATTGATCCGCGGTCGCTCGCGGATCAAAAACGAGTAATTTTGTAAAAACGTAATACAGCGACAATAAAACTCGGATATCGTCTCAAGGATTCTTGTTTGTAATAATTAAACGTAATCGAATGGGGGGTTGATTTGATGTTCAATTACAAAAATGCAGAAAATAAGTGATTATGAAAAGTGATTATTTGAATAAGCTGAAACGAATCAACCCACTATATCATCTTCCGACTTATCATTGATCCCTATAAAATTCCAATTCCCTAAACGGGTCTGATCCTATTCGATTACAAAAACTACTGACAAGCGCAATAACAATTATACGAAGTCTGTCCCTGAATTCCGAGTAAAGCAAACGGATTAAAACTATTGCGAATTAAGCAAACGCAATATGATCGAACGCGATAATGCAAAAGCTACACTAATCACGAAATTGATTCAAAAGCAGACAACAATCAAATTAAAGAATTCTATCATGTAAAAACAATTAAATTAAGCAAGTAATTGTGATTATAGATATAATTCAAAGGAACAAATTAATGGAAAATTATAAAAGAACCTCAAAGTGGCATCCGATTACAGTGAATTGATTCTTGGGAAATTAGTTCTCCATAGTCATTCTTTGCAAGCTCTCCAATTCGTACCTGAACCGTGATTTTCCCCTTCAATTCCCCATGGTGTACGGCTGCCAGACCTAGGGGAAAACAAAGACCCGTTTTACCACTCAACTGGGTCGACCCAGCCCACTACAAATGACCCAACACTAAAATAAAATTCTAATGCTGTAACTTGAAACAAAATTCTGGAATTTTGAGCTCTGAATCTGACTTTGACTCCAACACAAAAGTCGTAGCTCTCTCTCTTAGCTTTCCGACGATTTTTAGAACGCCTCAAACGGATTCCCGGAACTCCAGTTATGATCGTTTCCGCGCAGACTGCTAAAGCTGAAAAATAAGTGCGAAAATTAAATTAAACTAAAAATAAAATAAAATATGAAAACATAATAAAATATAAAAATAAACAAAATAAAATAAAGAAATGCCTAAGTAAAAAGTAGGAGAATTGTGCATAAATATGCACTTATCAAATTCCCCCGGACTTGAACTTTTGCACTCCGAGCAAAATTGAAATAAAACTAAGAAAGCACACACACATCAATAGTTACTCATTCCAGGCTACAAGTCTTCTTCGGTTAAGTTTGCATTGATAGGTACTAATCTTGCACACTAAGAATATTGTAAGAACACTAATCCACAGTTATGCAGACATAAACCTCCTGAATACACAAATCAACTTGAATCATATTATTATACTAAAGCCTAACTTACTCATCCTTCTTTTGCCCTTTTTCATTCAGGCGCAATCACATTAAGCCCATTATCTCCACACACTCATAGCAAGGCGACCGGTTAGTGACTCTGATCCTTTTCTGCACGGGGTTCTGGTACTTAAGTGGCATAACCCTTTGCTTACTCACTTGTAGTTGCGGGGGATCAGACCGTAATTCGCCCTACCAAGTTCAGCACCAGAAACCGCTGAACCAACTAACAACGAGTCAAAAACTTTTTTTTTGAAGGTTCTACAACCGTTGAGTTAAGTGACCGGGTGAGGGTCACCAAACTTAGAAGGTGCATTCCTTTATTTATTTATTTATTTATTTATTTTCGGAACACTCACTTATATTCATCGGCTTCCCTACGTAGAGTGTGTGTGAGATGGTGCTGACTGCTGAAATAAACTACTCAAAAGCTGTCAGAGGATGAGAATATAAGGCTAAAACATAATAAAAATTCAACTCAATTTCCATATGCAGGAGACTTACGGTGTTAAAACAATATCGATCTTGTGAATTTTTCCCAAGTCTCCACAAACCAACCTCAAATTATTCTATAGCCTAAAACTTTCAACAAAAATGTAATAATTTTTTTTTTTAGAAAGAAAACAAAAACAAAACAAAACAAAGAACAAAAACAAAGAAAATAAAGTATTTCTTCCCCCACACTTAAAATATGCATTGTCCTCAATGAAAGAAACAAACATAAAATAAGAGAGAGAAGAGAGAGGAAAGAACACACCCGAGTAGTCAAGGAGGATAGGTGATCACATAAGCAGCCTTTTCCAAAGAGATATATTCTACATTTTCTTCTTCCAAAGTGGGGATGTCATGGAATAGCTTTGGGTAATGTCCATTGAACTTGAAATTTTTATTAGTATCTTCGCCTTTTATTCCAGGATCAAAGAATCTTCTAAAAGTAAAAGTGTCAAATGGACACGTGAAGGTGATCTGATCTGGAATGTCAGCCAATGTCTAACCAAATGCCTTTTTATGCTTCCTTAAAACCTGCAAAAGCTTATTTTCTTGATCGAAATCAAGATTAGAAGAAATTATAGCCGGTAGTTTTTCATTCATCTCTAAATAAGCATATTTCATATTTTCAAGAAGTTGCTTCAGCTCGAGGGAAGGTGGCTGCTCAATAGAAGGAGTGTTTGGGGCAGCCGGGATGTCAAGACCTTTATCTACCTGAACAACTTTATTTGCAACCTCATCTACAGTAAGAATATCAACTTGCAAGGCAGCCTCAATTTCAGCACAAACAGAGCAAATTTTAGTTTCAGTACAAATATCACAAGAATAAACATCATCAAAACCAGACAATGATGGAAAATCAGATGCAAACAAATCACTACAAGTATCATCAACAATTTCAGAAATCAAATCTATTTGAAAACAGAATGTTCTTCCAAGGGTTGTTGGTTTGATCCTTGAGCTTGCTGCATGACATTCACCAAAGTGGCAAGCTGCCCAATCTGTGTTTGCAAAGTATTTAAAGTAGAATCTACTTGTTGTTGAAACTGGAGATTATTTGCAGCCATTTGTTTGACAATATCTTCTAGTGAAGGTCCAGAAGGTGCAGAGCACACAACCTCAAATTCCTTCAAATGCTCATGCGGATCCTCACCTGCAAGACCACTAAACCTTGGAAACAAGTGTATTAAACCAGATTTCAATTCAAAAGGAGTATGAGCTTCAGGATATTCAATACACATGTCATTGTAATTCACATCAGGGACAACTAACTGCCTTAAAGTTCTTTGGTCAGCCATAGTAAAAAACAAACACAACGAAGGAAAACGATTAAAATAAATTTACAAAAATAAACTAACACCTAAGTTAATCTAATGACGTCAATTAAGAATTTTGAGAATTTTTTCAGATTTTTTTAAAACTATCAAAATCGAAAATAAATCATAAAAAATAGAAAAATAAGGAATTTCGGTTTTTTAGGGCGACATCCACTATTTATTCCATAAATAGAGGTTTTTGATTACTGATTTTTTCCTAATGAATCGACAAAAAATCGGAATAATTTGAGACAATTTGTTTAAAAACAGATTTTTTTTATCCCAAACCGCAAAAAAGACCAATACATAAGTTGGACGAAACTGCGAGGAAACTAGGACCTATATGCTTAGACACTAAACCTATGACTCTAAAAACGATTAAAAGAAACAAGAGTCCCCGGCAACGGCGCCAATTTGATCCGCGGTCGCTCGCGGATCAAAAACGAGTAATTTTGTAAAAACGTAATACAGCGACAATTAAACTCGGATATCGTCTCAAGGATTCTTGTTTGTAATAATTAAACGTAATCGAATGGGGGTTGATTTGATGTTCAATTACAAAAATGCAGAAAATAAGTGATTATGAAAAGTGATTATTTGAATAAGCTGAAACGAATCAACCCACTATATCATCTTCCGACTTATCATTGATCCCTATAAAATTCCAATTCCCTAAACGGGTCTGATCCTATTCGATTACAAAAACTATTGACAAGCGCAATAACAATTATACGAAGTCTGTCCCTAAATTCCGAGTAAAGCAAACGGATTAAAACTATTGCGAATTAAGCAAACGCAATATGATCGAACGCGATAATGCAAAAGCTACACTAATCACGAAATTGATTCAAAAGCAGACAACAATCAAATTAAAGAATTCTATCATGTAAAAACAATTAAATTAAGCAAGTAATTGTGATTATAGATATAATTCAAAGGAACAGATTAATGGAAAATTATAAAAGAACCTCAAAGTGGCATCCGATTACAGTGAATTGATTCTTGGGAAATTAGTTCTCCATAGTCATTCTTTGCAAGCTCTCCAATTCGTACCTGAACCGTGATTTTCCCCTTCAATTCCCCATGGTGTACGGCTGCTAGACCTAGGGGAAAACAAATACCCGTTTTACCACTCAACTGGGTCGATCCAGCCCACTACAAATGACCCAACACTAAAATAAAATTCTAATGCTGTAACTTGAAACGAAATTCTGGAATTTTGAGCTCCGAATCTGACTTCGACTCCAACACGAAAGTCGTAGCTCTCTCTCTTAGCTTTCCGGCGATTTTTAGAACGCCTCAAACGGATTCCCGGAACTCCAGTTATGATCGTTTCCGCGCAGACTGCTAAAGCTGAAAAATAAGTGCGAAAATTAAATTAAACTAAAAATAAAATAAAATATGAAAACATAATAAAATATAAAAATAAACAAAATAAAATAAAGAAATGCCTAAGTAAAAAGTAGGAGAATTGTGCATAAATATGCACTTATCATTTATGTATGATGAATGTTGACAAAACAGACATATCTAACACAAACAGGTCCAACGATTGATGAACAAACATCCGGTACTACATCTCGAGAGAGAAAGCCAGGCCCGCTGGAGAACATCCAATCTGATGGGGACCAGAGATACCAGGAAACAAAGATCTCTGCAGGGGGAATGAGCATCAGTCATTCCGGCTGGGGACAGGGGCCACTCATGGATAAAAATCCGCCGCGGAAGCAACTCTACTGGGGGACTCATCAGAGAAGATAATGGAACTCTTGTGGGGAACAACCACCAAACAACAGCTTCCAGAGTCACCACTATATATCGTACTCTTGACGAAATCACATCTACCGAGGAGGAAGGATCATAACTCTGCTGAAGGAAAGATAGACTTCTTCGTCAACCACTCTGCTCGGGAGGAATCCACAAACAGGCTCTGGAGGAAGGGGATACATTCATGCCGGGAATTGAATAAATGTCTTACCCTTTTGGGAATCGTGCCATCTTTGGGAGAGCACAGAAGACATCCCAAGTATCCTTTTGGCATTGTGAATGTTCACTCTGTTTAAAAACAATTTATGAACAATTTATTTTAAAACAATGATATTTCTCAACTAAATCATGCAAAATATTTGTTGAACAGAAACAAATAAGAGTGCAAATAATTGGATAAAGGCTCAAATTTATTTGATGGGATGGTAGTCTGCAAATGGCAAGACTTCATGGATCTTTACAAATTTGAAATTGGTGATATATATTGGAAAAGGGCTACATTGAACATAATGACCATTTCTCTACCAACTCTGAATCCCATGTATTTGAAGCTTTAGTTGATGATGACTGAGCGAGAGTCTCAAACAAATGACAGTTTGTAGAACAAAGTCTTGTCAGGATGCAGTTAGTTGCCAAATCCCTAATTTTTGCCTAGATTTCCCCAGGGTGAGGTACTCAATCTAGCGGGATACATATTCATTTTTTATGTCTTTAACTTTTGCCTGGATCGCCCTGTCGGGTTTTCAATCCACCGAGACGCTCATTTTCGCCTAAGCCACCCTTTTGGGTTTTCAACTTAGCGAGCTATTCTGTTTTTATTTTTAGGCGAAGTATTTCTTGACTGCATCTGAATTCACAGGACGAGTGAAATCCTCCCCATCCATAGTTGTAAGTATCAAAGCACCGCCTGAAAAGGCTCTCTTAACAACATACGGACCTTCATAGTTTGGAGTCCACTTGCCCCTGGAATCGGGCGCGAAAGACAAGACTTTCTTGAGCACAAGGTCACCTTCTCGGAACACACGAGGCTTGACCTTCTTATCAAAGGCTTTCTTCATCCTTTGCTGATACAACTGACCATAGCACATGGCAGTCAATCTCTTCTCTTCTATCAAATTCAGCTGGTCATAACGACTCTGAACCCATTCAGCATCAGTTAACTTGGCTTCCATCAAGACTCTCATTCATGGGATCTCCACCTCTACTGGGAGCACAACCTCCATGCCGTAAACAAGAGAAAAATGGGTTGCCCCTGTTGAAGTGCGGACAAATGTACGATATCCATGCAAAGCAAATGGCAGCATCTCATGCCAATCTTTGTACGTAACAACCATCTTCTGGATAATCTTCTTGATGTTTTTATTAGCAGCTTCAACAGCCCCATTCATCTTGGGTCTGTAAGGAGAAGAATTATGATGTGCTATCTTGAACTCGCTACATAGCTCTTTTATCATCTTGTTGTTCAAGTTAGATGCATTGTCAGTAATAATCTTATCTGGCACACCATAACGGCATATGAGTTGATTCTTGATAAACTTCACAACCACCTGCCTAGTCACATTTGCATATGACGCCGCTTCGACCCACTTGGTGAAGTAATCAATTGCTACGAGAATGAATCTATGACCGTTGGATGCTTTCGGCTCTATCATGCCAATCATGTCAATTCCCCACATAGAGAAAGGCCATGGTGATGAAATTACATTCAGAAGCGTCGGCGGGATATGAATCTTATCCGCATAAATCTGACACTTATGGCATTTCTTCACATATTTGCAACAGTCAGACTCCATTGTCAACCAATAGTAGCCTTCTCTCAACATCTTTCTAGCCATGGCATGTCCATTGGAATGAGTACCAAATGAACCCTCATGGACCTCAGTCATTAACAGGTATGCTTCGTGTCTATCCACGCATCTGAGCAGAACCATGTCGAAATTTCTCTTATAAAGCACATCGCCATTGAGGTAGAAACTGCCTGATAATCTCCTCAAAGTCTTTCTATCTTTCACAGATGCCCCAGGCGGGTAAATCTGGCTCTGAAGAAAGCACTTGATATCATAATACCACGGCTTGTCATCTTGCACCTCCTCTACTGCAAATACATGAGCTGGTATGTCCAAGCGCATCACAGTGATATTGGAAATTTCATTCCAAAGTCTTACCACAATCATTGAAGCAAGTGTCGCAAGAGCATCTGCCATCCGATTCTCATCTCGAGGAATATGATGGAAGTCAACCTCAGTAAAGAATGTTGAAATCCTCCTTGCATAATCTCTATATGGGATGAGGCCAGGCTGATTCGTCTCCCATTCACCCTTAATCTGATTAACAACAAGGGCCGAATCACCATAAACATCAAGATGTTTAATCCTAAGATCAATACACTCTTCCAATCCCATCATACAAGTCTCATACTCAGCCATATTATTCGTGCATTTGAAAGTTAGCCTTGCTGTAAAAGGAAAATGTACGCCCTGAGGAGTAATAATCACTGCCCCAACACCATTTCCATATTGATTCACAGCACCATCAAATACCATGCTCCAACGGGAACCAGGTTCTGGCCCTTCATCGAGCGTAGGCTCATCACAATCTTTTATTTTCAAATACAGAATCTCTTCATTTGGGAAGTCATACTGAACTGACTGATAATCCTCAATTGGTTGATGTGCCAAGTGGTCAGCCAAGATACTACCTTTTATAGCCTTCTGAGCTCGATACTCAATATCATACTCAGACAACAACATTTGCCAACGGGAAATCCTCCCAGTTAAAGTAGGTTTTTCAAAGATATACTTGATTGGATCCATTTTGGATATCAACCAAGTCGTATGATTCAACAAATACTGTCATAAGCGTTTAGTGGCCCAAGCCAAATCGCAACATGTTTTCTCAAGCATCGAGTATCGAGACTCACACTCGGTGAACTTCTTGCTCAGGTAGTAGATAGCATATTCTTTCTTCCCCGACTCATCTTGCTGACCAAGGACACAACCCATTGAGTCTTCAAGAACTATCAGATACATAATCAACGATCTCCCTTCCATAGGCGGAGGCAGAATCAGAGGCTCAAACAAATACTCTTTAATACTGTCAAAGGCCTTTTGGAAATCCTCGGTCCAATCATGAGACTGATCTTTCCGAAGGAGCTTGAATATCGGCGCACATGTGACACTCATGTGGGATATAAATATGGAAATATAATTCAAGCGGCCAAGAAAACCTCGGACTTGCTTCTCAGTTTCTGGCGCAGGCATCTCTTGTATTGCTTTGACCTTGGCAGGATCAACCTCAATACCTCTCTCGCTGACAATAAAGCCCAATAACTTGCCGAAACGGACTCCAAATGTACACTTGTTCGGATTCAGGCGAAGCTTATACTTCCTCAAACACTGAAAAAGCTTCAACAAGTGCTCTACATGTTCAACTTCCGTTCTTGACTTTGCAATCATATCATCAACATACATCTCGATCTCCTTGTGCATCATATCATGAAACAAGGTAGTCATAGCTCGTTGATACGTGGCTCAGGCGTTCTTCAAATCGAAGGGCATCACTCGATAACAGAATGTTCCCCAAGGTGTAATGAATGTTGTTTTCTCCATATCCTTGGGTGCCATCTTAATTTGATTATATCCGGAAAATCCGTCCATAAACGAGAAGACATTGAATTTAGCTGTATTATCTACCAACATATCAATATGAGGTAGAGGAAAATCATCTTTCACACTAGCTTTATTCAAGTCTCTATTGTCCACGCACATTCAGACTTTTCATCTTTCTTAGGCACGGGCACAATATTGGCCACCCATTGAGGATATGTAGAAGTCACCAGAAACCCCGCATCAATTTGCTTCTGAACTTCCTATTTGATCTTCACTACCATATCAGGATGAGTTCTTCTGAGCTTCTGCTTCACAGGCACGCATTCAAGCTTCAAAGGCAGGAAATGTTGCACAATATCTATATCCAGACCAGGCATGTCTTCATATGACCAGGAAAAGACGTCGGCATATTCTCGTAGCAACTCAATCAACCCCTTCTTAACAGATTCTTCCAGGAGTGCCCCAATCTTTACTTCTCTAACACAATCTTCAGACCCCAAGTTGACTGTTTCCAGATTCCCAAGATGCGGCTGAATGATCTTCTCTTCATGCTCAAGTAGACGGGTAATCTCGTCAGGAATCTCTTCAGCATCGTCTTCTTCTGCCTCAAATACAGAGAATTCAAAGTTGGGAGATGATGTTGGATCATTATGTTCAATGGGTTTGATCAACCTACATAATGATTTTGGATATAAAAGAGATTTTAGAATTCAAACAAGGCAAATCATTATGCAGATGAAAAGATTGATTTTATTCTTATTTTTTTGGGTTTTATGTGATCACCAATTTCATGCAAAAACGAAAAGGGAAAATAATTGGAAAAACAAACATTTAACATGAATTTATTGAATGAAAATATCATTGTATTTATGAGCCAACAATGTTATCACTCCTCCTTTTGGCATGGGAGGAGGGTTTTTAAACACAATGAACATTACTTTGAGTTATGGATAACTGTTGGAATGTCCACAGCGACCCAATTATTGCAGACCCCTCCAGGGATGACAAAGTTACCAGAATCTTTTGCATCCTCTTCCTCAATAGCAGCAGCTTCCTCATCTTGACCAGTGTGGATGAATCCACCACTCTTGAATAGCCCTTGCTTGTTGAAGACGCCAGAAGAATACCCTATGCCAACCCGAGATTTGTTGTCTTATAGCTTAATCATTTTCCCCAATCCAGTTGTTGCACCATGCTCGATGGCCAACTTTGCATCTTTATAGGACACAAATGAAGAAGTTCCTTTCTTAATAGGCTCAGCAATAGATAAAGCTTGGAATGGGGTTTCAACTTCATCCTCAACGTCTATATAAGAGAAGGAAGACAAATGGCTATCCAGGAGAGCCTTTTCTCCCCCTACCACCACCAGCTTCTTATTTTTGACAAATTTCAATTTCTGGTGTAGGGTGGATGTCACGGCGCCTGCCTCATGAATCCATGGTCTGCCCAATAGACAGCTATACGATGGGTGAATATCCATGACCTGGAAGGTTATCATAAAATCACTTGGTCCAATCTTGACCGGGAGCTCAACCTCTCCAATCACAGTTTTACGGGACCCATCGAAAGCTTTCACTACCACTCCACTCTGCCTCATGGGAGGCCCCTAATATGACAATTTTGCTAGAGTGGACTTTGGCAACACATTCAATGATGACCCAATGTCCACCAGCACATTGGACATGGCATCATCTTTGTAGCTCAAAGATATGTGTAATGCCAAGTTGTGGTTGCTTCCCTCCTCGGGGAGATCAACATCACAAAAACTTAAATTGTTACAAGCGGTGATGTTTGCAACAATACTATCAAATTGCTCTATTGTGACGTCGTGATCCATATACGCCACATCCAACACCTTCTGCAGAGCTTCTCGGTGTGGTTCTGAATTCATCAGTAAGGATAGTACAGAGATCTTGGATGGCGTCTGTAGAAGCTGATCTACCACGTTGTACTCACTTCTTTTGATGAGCCTTAGCATCTCATCACAGTCTTCTTTCACATTGCCACTCGTGCCAACTGAGACAGGAGTTTTCAATGTAGAGGTAGGTTTGGCAACAAGTGCCGGATTCATCTGTATTCACAGCATTCCCAACAGGGCGTTCAGCATAATCAGCAACATCAGCCCTTTGAACATCAGCTTCGGGTTTCGGAGGGGCCGAGAAAACACAACCGCTACGGGTCAGGCCGCTGACGTCGGCAATATTAACAACAGATGTAGAGGGCAGGGGCGCCTCTTTCCCATTCTCTAATGCTACAGTGTTGTAGCGATAGGGGACCGCCTTCTCAAAAGAGTATGGCACAGGGCCAGCTGGTTTAATGGTCAAAGAAGGAGAAGCCTGTTGCTTGCTACCATCGTACTTGATGACAACAGGCTCAGGGATCCGAAATACCGGAGAAATCACATTAACTTCATCAACATTTCTGTTTTGAAGTATCTCAATGACTCCTTCATCCAGCATTTCTTGAACACCCTTACGGACTTAGCGACATCCTCTTTGATTGACAGAACAAACTCGGCATCGGTCGTGGTCGTGCTCGTAATGACTGTACTCACACAGTAATTTGTGCATCTCGACCAGAGATTGTCGAATATGGATGACATATTTGACTTTGTATTTACCAGGGCAGCCCTGGACCATGTTGACAGACTTCCCATGCTCGGGAAATGGGTTCTTCTTTACATTAGGACCTACGTCCTCGAAACACAGAATACCACATCTCACAAGGTCTTGAACCTTGGTCTTCAGTGGGTAGCAATTTTCCACGTCGTGTCCGGGAGCGCCGGAATGACAAACACAATGTAATTCGGGCTTATACCACCACTGAGGGTTGGTAGGTATAGCCGGTAGGTCTCGTGGAGTGATCAATTTCATCTCTATCAAAGAGGGATATAATTCTGCATATGTCATGGGAATAGGATCAAAGGTGACCCTCTTCCTCTCATAGCTTGTACTGGCTGGATTACTGTTTCGAGGCTGGTAGGCCTGCTGTTGAGGATGGTGTTGTTGTTGTTGATATTGCGGATGTTGTTGTTCCTGATTATTGTTGTGATGCTGATATTGTTGATTATCTCTGAAAACAGGTGCTATGTGAGCCACCTGATGCTGGTTACCGGCAGGACGCACGGTCTTCCTCATCACCGAGGGTCTTCTTGGTTTAACATGGGAGGTCACAACATGTGCCTCGCCATCTTTCTTCTTTGCAAACGCCCCATAAGGTTTGGCAGAAGAGCATTCTTCTCTGGTCAGGCGTCCTTCCCTGACTCCCTCTTCCAGACGCATCTCCATGTTCACCATCTCGGTGAAGTCAGAAGGAGCGCTGGCAATCATCCGCTCGTAATAAAAAGAATTCAAGGTCTTCAGAAAGATCTTGGTCATTTCTTTCTCCTCCAGCGGGGGCACAATCTGTGTTGCTACCTCTCGCCACATCTGGGCGTATTCTTTGAAAGTTTCCTTGTCCTTCTGGGACATGGCTCTTAATTGATCCCTATCGGGAGCCATATCCACGTTGTACTTGTATTGCTTGACGAAGGCCTCGCCAAGGTCATTGAAGGATTGGATGTTCGCGCTGCCTAAACCCATGTACCATCTTAGGGCAGCACCAGACAAACTGTCCTGGAAGTAGTGAATGAGAAGTTGGTCATTGTCGGTCTGAGTCGACATTTTCCTGGCATACATGACCAGGTGGCTGAGAGGGCAAGTATTTCCCTTGTACTTTTCAAAGTCATGTACCTTGAACTTTATAGGGATTTTGACATTGGGGACCAAGCAGAGTTCAGCAGCAGACTTGCCGAAAAAGTCTTTTCCTCGAAGAGTTTTCAATTCCTTGCGGAGCTCAAGAAATTGATCGTTCATAGCATCCATCTTTTCATAGACATCTGGGCCCTTAGACGGCTCAGAATGATAGATGGTGTCGTCTACTCTGGGCATAGTATGCACGAGAGGAGGAGGAACAGCTAGGACCGGGCTAGATGCCGGCAGAGAAGCAAAGGTAGGTGTGGGACCCTCAGGCATGAAGTTGGGAGGCATCCCCCACGAAAATCCGGCTGGCATGGTTGTTGGTGCAAAGTGTGCGCTGGCCGCAGGCATAGTTGATGAGGCAATCTCAGAGATGATTGTCCTCTGGGGAGGAGTTGAAGGTGTCGGAGATGACTAGCTTTGGGCAGCCATGAATAACTCCATCAGGGCAGTCAATCTGGCTACTTCCTCCTTAAGCTCATGGTTCTCTTGTTCCAAATGATCCATTAGTCTTGATGCGTTGGCTCGGGTGTAGTACCGGTGAGTCATCTTGTCTTCAAAATAAATGAAGAACACGGAGTTAGACCATAGAACAAGAATCCTGGAGCAAAACCTGCTTATGCACATGATGCATGCAATGCATATGATTTAATTTTTATATCACGGGAACTTTAGAGTCCTATTTGCAAATATTGGAAATATTAAACATTTATCACATATGGAAATATCACATCAAATAATATCTGGAAATATTTTTACACCAAAGAAGTACAGTCTTGGTAACCAAATACAATACAAGAGAGAAGGAAAATGAACATCCTATGGAACCGTAGAAGCAATCATTTAAAGCTCTAGAGACTGGAAGATAAGATGCACGAAGCCTCTTCACCTCCCTCTCGTAGGCTACCTCCATGTTTGCCTTCTCTTTGGCGAGTCGATCGTACTTCCTTTTCCAAAACTTGGAAGACTGAGGAAGTAGAGAAGTCCATGCATCATCAGGATCATCTATAACCTGATGCTCAAGGAACTCTATCAAATCATCCTTCTCCTTGATTTGCTGAAGCAACTCCTCTCGTTCACGGATCGAAGCACGCGAACGGTCTTCATCTCTCAACTCCTCTACTCCTTAGTTAGGGAGGGTTGAAGGCCCAACCACAACCAAAGGTGTAGGTCTTGGATACTCATAAGGCATGAGGTACTCGGAATCTCTTCTCCTAACCCAAGAAGTATAAGGTTCCAAAGCAATACAGTTCTTCGGACCTAGCTCCTTCCTTCCTTTCCTATGGATCTTGCGCCAAGCGCGGACCATCCTGCCCTTCAAGCCTTGGGAATCTTTACCTTCCTGAAAGAACACACCCTCTAACAGAATGTTATTGGGTTTATCCTTTAGGGGGAACCCAAGCTGACGACATGCTAAAATAGGGTTGTAGTTAATCCCACCACATGTACCAAGAAGAGGCACATTGGAGAATTCACCACAAGAGTCGATAATCTGCACACCATCATATACACGGTTGTACCAAAAGATATCATCATTAGTGAGAGACATAAGTCTCGTGGATCACCGTAGACATCCTTTGTTCTCCTTGAAGGCGACCGTCTGAGGTAAGTGCGAAATAAACCACTTGTACAACAGAGGCAAACAGCACACAATGGTACCACCACCCTTTACATTCCTCATATGCAAAGAAAAGTAAGTGTCACCCAGCAGAGTCGGAACGGGATTAAGAGTAGAGAAAATCCTAATAGAATTCACATCCATAAACTTGTCGATGTTGGGGAATAACACTAGCCCATAGATGAGAAGTACAAATATGGCCTCAAAGGCGTCCTCACTCATGGTCTTCCCATACATTGTAGCTTGAGCAATGAGGAACTCAGAATGGAGACCTTGAATTCCACCTTTGGTAGTCATATGAGCACCAACCAGAGATTCATCTATATGCAACATGTCAGCTATCTCTTGAGAAGTAGGAACACTCTCCAAGCCACTGAACGGCAACTGGTCTAGAATAGGTATACCCACAAGGTAGGCATACTCCTCAAGCGTGGGCAAAAGCTGAAAATCCGGAAATGTGAAACAACGGTACAAGGGATCATAAAACTGCACCAATACACTCATCAATCCTTCGTCCACTTGAGTAGTCAAAACAGATAGAAGCTTCCCAAAACGAGCCTTGAAACCCAAGGGATCTAGTACATAGGATGTCAAATTCCTTAGCTCTTTCAAGTCGGGTTGTCTGAAACTGTACTTCTTTATATTCCTTCTTTGTCTTTCCATGTCTGAAAATTTACAAATAGACCTCTTATGTTCCTTGAAAATTTTCTTATTATTGATGATATGGATGCAAATGGGTGCATGAATGCATGAATGCAACAGTCACACTCAAGGATCAAGCAAAGCACACCAAACAAAGGTCATGGGATGGATCATGTCATCCTTAATATCAATAATCCATTTTGGTGGATTATGGTTTACACATTATCAACACACAAGTTTCATTGATATTAAGGATACAAGAACGGATCAACCATGAATCAAGGGTTTGTTGTAAGTCACGAGCATGGAGTCTCGGTTAAGAACCACCCAAAGGGAGTGTACTAGGGTTTAAACCTGCCAAACATGTTCTACAAGAGGTTCCCATAGTCATCATCCCATCTTTCAGATATTATCGGATAAACGACTACTCGTATTCCAAAAATATTCTCAAGAGAGATTCTTATGAGTGTAGTATCGCGTAACAATCGTATCAAATCTTACACTTGAACGACTTTCGAATTACATCCTAAGAATAGGCCAAGAGGGGCTTGGTAAACTGAGGTCCTTGGCTTCTAAGGTCTATATTGGAAAGAGTAATGTCTAACCACAACTACTTGTGTGACATTATTGATCCCAACATGACCTCCACCAAGTAAATGGGCTTGCAAGTCAACTTGCTAAGGAATAACTCCACACAATTCAACAAGACTATGCCATTCTCCTATCCTATGTGCACTCGAGTTCGGGTATAGAACTCATCTCACAAAGATCACCAATCATACAAGGAATTAATATTCAAGCAATTCAATCATTACATACAATACAGTAATCCAAATTGCACAAAAAATATGTCACAAAATAATATACACAACATACAACAAAAATGAAAAGTAGGCAAAACCCACTAGGCAAATATTTCCCTAGCAGAGTCGCCACTTTTCTGTAGCGAGGTATTCGTTACCATTAGAGATATTGACTAAATCTAAGGTAAACCATACAAGTCGAGTCGCCACCGCACTTCTATTTATCCAAAGGAATGGTTAGAAAGCGAACAAAAACCTAAAAGTTTTATCGAATCAAAAACTAGTAAAAATGTCAGAGATCGGGGTAAGGGGGTTGGTTATGCAATGGGAAGGTTTTAAGCACCCAAAACATCCTAGGTACTCCTAGGGAGCCCTTTTCACATTTGTTGTAAGGTTGGTATTTTGTGAAAATTGTTTGTGCAAACATGATTGAAGAGATGAGAAGAGAATGTACAAGTTATTTACATTTTGTGTTTGGATGGATGAACTCATTGCCTACGTACCATCTTAAAAAATATTAGGATCAAAACCTCGTAGTTCGGGGTAAAAATCTCAAAATGAGTTGGTGAATTGATTGGTCCAAAAGCCTTAAGGTCTTTTGTTATCCAAGGGAGAAAACTCAACCTAAAACCACAAATCCACCATGTGAGGATAACTTCAACATGCTAGTGAGGGGTTAACCCTATAATAAGCATGGAAGACTCATTGTCCATCACTAAGGATATAGGTGAGCATTACATCTACCTCAAGGATAACTCAAACCTAATAGCTAAAGGTTATGAAAAGTTTTGATTAAGAGAGTGACCATTGAAACCACAAAAAAAGGTATTTGAATGAGTGGTATTTACCAATGAAAAGTATTTACAAAATATGGTCAAAGTTGATTTAGAAGTTCAATTCAAAATAAGTGTTATGAAAAGATAATTTGAAAATCAAAAGCATAAGGCTTAGGTTTCTAATGTTTGAAAACAAATGTTAAATGTTTGCACAAAAGTTTTGGCTTGGGTTAGAGTGGAGGGAAGAAGAAGAATGGATAAGTCCTAATCATACAAGAGATGAGGGATAAGAAACAAGACCACAAATGGAGTTCCTCTCTTGAGATCATATTGATGATCCAAGTAGCTCTCATCCTTTGGAATATGCAAGCAAAACAATTGTAAGCTCAAGCAATCAACATAATCAAACAAGCTCTTAGAAGATCCCCAATGGCTCTTGTATCTTTCACACTTGGATGGACATGGCAATGGTTCTTCAATTTGAGATCTCATAGGATCCCCTAGCACAAAAGCACACACATCAAAGAGTTTTATGAAACAAATCAAAAATGGACAAGAGTGAGTTTAGAGGTTTGGTCCTTCTAATCCATCTTCAACATTAAGGTCCTTTTACTCCAATTTTGCATAGGGAATATCCTAGAAACTAAGTCCATTTGTCCATTTCTTTGCATTTGGTCCACAACAATCAAAACAAAACACAAGCACAATAATATATACACAATTATGTGCTCAAGTGAGCAAAAGGCAAATTGCATTAACATAAACATGTGCTCAAATGAGCAAAGGGGGAAAAGCAAATGAATAATATGTACAAGAATGGTAAATTGCATAAAAGTAAAGTGCAAGAATTAAATGTTAATAGTTAATGGTTAGTGTTAGTAGTTAGTGTGCGATAAGGCAAATTTAGCGCTATGTTAAGCAATCGTAATTGGATTTATGTAGAAGTCACAACTATCTGAGGTCGATCAATAATAATATAGGCAACAACACAAGTTAGAGGTCTTGATTAGAGAGTCAATCTCTAATAACTTTCCATGACAAAAAGAAGATGAGAAATGATCTTGTATTGATTTAGGTCCTTTGCATGATTTAGGAAGCAATCTATCCTTAATGCAAAGCCATTCACTTGATCCATGATCAAGATGAATTAGATTTAAATCAAGGAAGGTTAAACCTCCCTAATCAATGCTAACCACCAATCTTTAACTCATTGATCAAAAGGAAAAAGAAGAAGATGAAGAAGAAGAATGAAGAATTAAAGTGCATTAAATGAGATGGAATGAGATAATCATCAAGCCATGACCAAAGATAGAAAGGATCAAGGTCAAACAATAGAAAACAGAAGCCAAATGAAGATTAGAAGTCAAGAAACAAATAAAATATTTTTGGCATTTTTTAATATTAAAATAAAACTTGAATTAAAATAATACAAGAAAGGTCAAACTTCAAACTCACTTCAAATCAACTTTGAAAAGTCCAAGTGAATTATCCCAAGTTCAACAAGGTCAAACAAAGTTTGACAAAAAAATTCAGCATTTTTAAAAGTCAGAAACTATTTTAAATCAATTAAAAGTGCATCAAAATAACCTAATTGAACTAAAATCTCAAATAAATCTCAAATCAATTAATAAATTGATTAGAATATTTTTCATAGATTCATCATCATTCAAAGAGGTTGAGAAAATATTTTTATATTTTTTGAATATTAAAAACTATTTTAAATGAATTAAAAATAACCAGAAAAGAGAAAATTACTAAAAAATATCAAATGATAAAATAAAAAATATTAAAAATCATTTTTAGAAATTAGAAATTAAAAGAGAAATAATGCAATTGGTCTCACATTTTTGGATCAATAATGAGAGAGATATGAATTTTAGAAATAAAATGGAATTAAAAGAAATAAAAGAAAATAAAATCAGAAATTAGAAAATGAGAAAAAACACGGAGCGTTGGATGATAGCTCATTAATTGAGCTGGCACATCACATTGCTCCTGAGCGCGCGCCCATCAAACACGTGAGTCAATGCATCACACACAGCCATTAATTGAGTCATAACATTGAATGGCCATGATCAAATCTGGAAAGAGAAACGCACGACTGTGATTCAATCAGGAGACCAGACGGTGACCAGCGCCACCGTCTTCTCCGGCCAACTTCCGGCCAAACCAGAATTTGCAAAAATTAAAACATCAACCAAAATGCATGATCCAGGTACCATTCGAAAGCTGGGGTTATGTACATCACCCCTGTGCCACTCAATTCCACTCTAGATCTCTAGATTGAGAGAAATCAGAGATGGAAATTTTGTGGTGTTCAAGTGAACTTAATGATTTTCAAAAATTGAAAGCATAGCAAGGTTGCCTCTATGTAGAGGACTTCAGATCACACAAGAACAAAGCAAATAGAGCAATATATGAGCTGGTTCAAAGCAAATAACAGTTGAAGAAAAAACCTTTGAATTGCAAGGATTTGAGTCAAGATCTTTGGATTCTTTTGCAAACAGTTAGCACTATGGATCAAGTAGAGAAGGTTTAGGAACTTATAGATCTAGAAAATCAATCAATGCAATTGAAATTCAGATCTGAAATTTTTGAAAGAAAGAGAAAGTTCCTTTGGTGAGGGTTGAGTTTTGAGTTCAGCAGCAATTGGGGCGCCTTAAGGTTGAAGAAATGAGAGGCCAAGGCATTGTATTTATAGTTGAGCAAGGCTGAGTTGCATGATCAAAGTGTGTGCATGGATGAAAAGGGCCTCCGTGCATGGGCCTGTACAGGCGCATGGAGGGCCCAATTCCACTTGGTTTGGCAAGCTGAGATAACAATTAGATGAAATGATCGTGCAAATTGGACTGTATGAGCTCATGCATGGCAATTGAAATGATTTTCACAAAATGCACTATTTCATGGAAGCCTTCGAAAATGCCATGTCCAAAATTAAAATGCAACCTTATGAGTAATGGTTGGAAAGCTTATTGCATAAGGAACAAATGTCATGTTGATCAAAACTCCATTTGGGTCTTGGAAATTAATGAAAACTGAACTTGAAGTGTGGGGTGCAAAACATGCATATGTGAAATTTCCAAAATTGGTCAAAGTTCAAGCCCTTCTGTTTCAATAATGCAAGCTCCAAATGACAAAATCTTCAACCTGAAAGTTGTATATCATTTCAAGGCAATAAATTTGGACTTAAAGTTTGCATCATTTGGATTTTTGACGAAGAAGTTATGGGCACTTGAAGTTGGACTTTTTCACATTTCAATGCATTTGGTCCAAAGTGACCTATAATGTTTTGTATTATCACATGTATTTCTTTTGAGATTTCAAAATTTTGTTCAACATAAAATTTGAAGTATACATCTTAAGCTTTCAAATTCATTTTGTCTCACCTCCAAATCATGAAAAATGAATGAGTCATGTCCTTGGGAAGTTGACCCTAAATTAGGGTTTCAATCAAAATGACCTATAATGTCTTGGAATAGATGATGACCTTCCAAGCTTCAAATAAATTTTTGATGAACATGAAAGTTGTTAATATGGTCCTTAAGAACATATTTTCTCTTGGGGTCATCTCCATTTGACAAACACATCAAACGTTAGGTCTCAGTGTATTTCAAAATAGTCAGATGAATTGACTGATCAACTTCTCAAGTCCAAAACTCATATCTTGATGAATTGATGATTGAGGACACTCAAATAAGCTCAAATATGCATGAAATTATGAATTAAAGAACTTCCCTTGATTGTATTTGACCATGGGTTGAGGTTGCTTCATGAGCAAGGCAGAGTTGATGGACAGATGAATTACCTTGGGAAACAAGCCTCAAACCCTTGATTTGCTTTAATCAAAATGATGAATTGAGATACTTTGGAGGCATATTTGATGGGTGAGAGCTTTGAGAACCATAGCCATGCTTGCTTTCATCTTCTTTTGACCATATCAATGCATATAGGATCTCCTAGAAGCTTTGGATCTTGTGACTGCTCAAGCTACAAGCAAGAGATGTTAGTGACATATTTTTTGTGCTTTTGGTTAGTAAATGAAATGAGAAAAGAAATAATATACAATTCAAGCATGCTTGGTGATCTCAAACCAAACTCACAAGTGATCCCACCCCAAAGGTAAGGAGCCAAGATGCTTATGATCCTTGAGCCAATGTGAATGCAATGTTATGATGCCATGAGGGATCTTAGGGTCAAAATTAGGGTCTTACAGGGTGGTTGCCAATATCACAGCTTGCAACTCTCTAAGTTTCAGCAATGAAGAGCTACCCAAGGAAAGGCAGAATCACAATCGCGCTTTACATGTATCCATAAAGTGCCAAGAAGATGCTTTGTCCAGGGTCGTAGTTGACACTAGATCATCCCTCAATGTCCTACCAAAAAGGACACTTTCTAAATTATCTTACCAAGGTTCAGAGATGAAACCCAACGCGCTCGTGGTAAAAGCATTTGACGGTTCCCGGAGGACAGTAGTGGGGGAGGGAGAGCTACCAATCCAAATTGGACCGCATGTATTCCCCATCAATTTCCAAGTCATGGACATCAATCCCGCTTATAGATGCCTTTTGGGACATCCGTGGATACATGCTACTGGGGCAGTGACTTCTACTTTGCATCAGAAAATGAAGTTTGTCATCGACGACAAGCTCTCCATTGTCTCCGGTGAAGAAGATTTCATCATTAATCAACTCTCCTCTTTCCGTTATATTGAGGCTGATGAAGATGCTTTAGATACTTCTTTCCAAGCACTTGAAATAGCCAATGCCACACTTGTGGAAATAAAGGATCATGTTGAGAAAGCCAGTTTGTCATTCGCCTTTTTGAAGAGCGCGAAGTCAGCAGTTGAAAGTGGAGGTCCTGCAGGTTGGGGGCAAGTCATCGATGTCAGCAAGAAAAATGATCGTTTCGGTTTGGGGTACAAGCCTTCTACTAAGGAAGGATCCATGGTTCCTACAAAGGACCGCATACGGAGCATTCAAGAAGTCTTCCTAAGCACAGGTTTTATTCATGGGGATCAAGTTGGTGCAGTTGAAGATGACACTGAAGATGGAGAAGCATCAAATCTGGTATATCGGTGTGAAGGAGCCTTAACAAATTGGGAGGCAATTGAGATTCCAGAAGTTTTTCCCCTCTTAAAGTAATTGTGTTTTCCTTTTTTTTTTCAAAATCCTTAGCTCTGCCCAAGGCTAATGGATCATTTGTAGGGCCACTTTAAATTTCAAAATCATTATGACAAATAAAGAGCATTTTGTTCAAATTCTTATCATTCATTTATTTATTTTCTTTCCTTAAAATGGAAATCCTTTCAAAAACTACAAAAATATTTTTAGTTCTTTTGCATTTTTTTTACGCTTTTCTAAAAAACCATCATTTAAAAAACATGCAGAATCATCAATAAACCAGTTGAATTCAATGACCCCACTACTTCCTATAACTTTGAATTCCCCATCTACCAAGCGGAAGAGGATAGTGAGGAAGATTGTGATTTCTCTGAAGAAATGGCAAGGTTGCTCGAGCACGAGCCAAAGGCCCTTCATCCACATCAAGAACCGGTGGAGATAATCAACCTTGGCACTGAGGAAGATAAGAAAGAGGTCAAAGTTGGGACTACACTTGGGGAAAGCATCAAAGACAGATTGATCAAGTTGCTACAAGAATATGTAGATGTATTTGCATGGTCATACTAGGATATGCCAGGTTTAGATACTGATATTGTTGTCCACAAGCTGCCACTACAACCAGATTTCCCGCCGGTGAAGCAGAAGCTCCGAAGAGCAAGACCCGACATGGCTTTAAAGATTTATGACGAGGTGAAACGCCAATTTGATGTCGGTTTTCTAGCAGTTGCAAAGTACCCTCAATGGGTAGCTAATATCGTGCCAGTACCCAAAAAGGATGGAAAAGTTAGGATGTGTGTTGATTACATGGATCTAAACAAAGCTAGTCCAAAGGACGATTTTCCCTTGCCGCATATTGACACTTTGGTAGACAACACCGCTAAGTTTGCAGTCTTCTCCTTTATGGACAGATTCTCAGGTTATAATCAAATTAATATGGCTCAATAAGACATGGAAAAGACCGCGTTCATCACCCCTTGGGGAACTTTTTGCTACAAGGTAATGCAATTCGATCTCAAAAGTGCTGGGGCAACTTACCAAAGAGAAATGGTAACTCTTTTCCATGATATGATGCACAAGGAGATTGAGGTTTACGTTGATGATATGATCTCAAAATCCCAAAGTGAAGAGGATCATATAGATCACTTGTAAAATCTATTTGAGCGTCTCCGAAAATTCCGACTACGGTTGAATCCTGCTAAATGCACCTTCGGTGTCCGATCTGGAAAGTTGATTGGTTTCATTGTTAGTCAACGAGGAATTGAGGTAGATCCATATAAGGTTAGAGCAATACACGAAATGCTTGCTCCACGTACAGAGAAAGAAGTCAAAGGATTCCTGGGACGTTTGAACTATATCTCTAGGTTTATATCTCATATGACTGCTACGTGTGAACCTATATTCAAGTTGCTTAGAAAAGATCAAGCAGTTGAATGGAACTTTGACTGCCAAAGGGCTTTTGAGAAGATAAGACAATACCTACAAGAGCCCCCTATTCTAATTCCACCTGTTCAGGGGAAGCCACTCTTTATGTATTTGACTGTTCTTGAAAAGTCAATGGGATACGTGCTAGGACAACATGATGAAACCGACCAAAAAGAACATGCCATATACTATCTGACCAAGAGGTTTACCGATTGTGAAACCCGGTATTCACTCTTGGATAAAAACTTGTTGTGCTTTAGCATGAGCCGCTCGCCGTCTAAGACAGTACATGATTTGTCACACTACTTTGTTAATCTTAAAAATGGATCCAATAAAGTATATCTTTGAAAAGCCTACTTTAACTGGAAGACTCACCCGTTTGCAAATGTTGTTGTTCGAGTATGACATCCAGTATGTATCCCAGAAAGCCATTAAAGGAAGCGTGTTGTCTGATTACCTGGCACACCAGCCTGTTGAAGACTACCAGTCGTTGAAATTCGACTTTCCTGATGAAGACATTATGGTAGTAAAAGATTGTGAAATCCCAGGACCTGATGAAGGACCGGAATCTGGATCTCGGTGGAAGCTCATGTTCGATGGTTCCTCCAATTACATGGGGCATGGCATATGAGTTGTTCTATTGAATCCTAATGGTGGATATACTCCTTTCACAACAAGGTTGTGTTTTCATTGCACAAACAATATAGCAGAATATGAGGCGTGCATCCTAGGCACCGAAGCAGCAATTGACCTCCGAATCAAAATTCTCGAAGTATGTGGAGACTCGGCCTCGGTGATATACCAACGTGATACCAAGTTGATCCCATATCGTGCCTATGTCATTGAGCTAATAAAATACTTTGCCGAAATCACTTTCCATCATATCCTGAGGACTGAGAATCAAATAGTTGATGCTTTGGCTATGTTGGCTTCAATGTACCAAGTTAGATTCCATAATGAAGCGCCTCTCATTCAGATAGAGCAGAAAGTTGAGTCTGCCTACTGTCAGTTGATTGAAGAGGAAGCCGATGGTAAACCTTGGTTTCACGACATCAAATGCTTTTTGCAAAACCAAGAATATCCAACAGATGCAACAACTCTTGATAAGAAAATGTTAAGGAAATTGGCATCCAAATTCTTCTTAAGCAATGGTGTGTTGTACAAGAGAAACCACGACATGATTTTGCTCAGATGCGTGGATGGACATGAAGCAGACCTGTTGATCAAGGAGATTCATGAAGGATCCTTTGGAACTCATGCCAATGGGCATGCCATGGCCAAGAAGATTTTGAGAGTTGGTTACTACTGGTTGACCATGGAATCCGATTGCTTCAATTATGCTAGAAAATGTCATAAATTTCAAATCTATGCTGACAAGGTACACGTGCCTCCGGCCCTACTAAATGTTTTGACATCACCTTGGTCATTCTCAATGTGAGGCATCGACATGATTGGTGCCATCGAGCCTAAAGCCTCCAACGGTCACCATTTCATCCGGGTTGCCATTGATTACTTTACTAAATGGGTAGAAGCCACCTCTTATGCTAATGTGATAAAACAAATGGTCACATAGTTCCTCAAGAAGGAGATTATTTGCCGATATGGAGTTCCAAGCCGAATCATTACAGACAATGGGATGAATCTAAACAATAAGACAATGAAAGAATTATGCGAAAGCTTCAAGATTGAGCACCATAACTCTTCACCATATCGTCCAAAGATAAATGGGGTTGTTGAAGCCGCTAATAAAAACATCAAGAAGATCCTGCAGAAAATGGTGAAAACCTATAAGGATTGGCACGAAATGCTACCCTTTGCACTGCATGGATATCGAAAACCCGAAGGGGCGATCCAGGCAGAAGTTAGGGATAAATAAAAAATGATAGCTCGCTAAGTGGAAAACCCAAAAGGGCAACTTAGGCACTCAAAAAAAAGAGCGTCCAAGCAAAAATTAGGGGCATAAACTGCATAGTTGTTACTGATCGACATAGAGGAATCTGAGGTGGAAGATTAATCCAGTTACTCCCATTAGAAGCAAGGTTTGGGGGAATCATATCTATTAGGGATAATAATGGTCACTGAATTCAACGTAAACCTTTCCTTATTTCCATTTTCAAAATTGTAACATTCCATGGAGCACACCATTTGTGTTCTACCATTCTTGAATAAAATACATTTTTTGCCTATCAATCATTGTTAATTATGTTCTTCTATGTTTTTCTTTGTTATGCAAAGTGTCATTTATTTGTTAATAATGAAATTTTGAAATTTGAAAAGAATTAAAAATGTATTGAAAAATAATAAAATTGCTTTGATATATGTGAAAACCAAGAGAAAATCATTTGTTTTCCTGAAAGTCTCAAGGTTGCAGAAGAACTCCTAGATCACCAACAAGAATCTCCATGGAGCACAACCTATTAATCCTATGGAAGGATGACCCTTTGGCTAGTTATAACTGTCAATCTTAATAGCTTCTCCTCTGGATACGCCTATTACTTGTACTGATTAGAGTTATTGGTGTTGAGGAATCAAAATCTCTATAAATAGTACATACAAACTCCCAGTCTGCCTATCGTCAGCATTACATATCATGATCATTCATATATCATGCATAAAACAAAAAAAATCAAATCATGCATGGTTTAAAATGTACTTTGTACTCATTTTTGTTGCCCATTAGGTCTCGTCGTTGATCGTTATCTCTTGACCCAAAGTCCAGTTAACATTGGCACTCCATCCAAAGCCCAATCATAATGGGAACCCTGAAGAATTCAGTTGTCACTGGTGTTATCTCCAATCTGATTATTATGGGTATGTCTAGTTCAGTTTTCATTAATATCTTGTCGGAAATCCAATTGTTATTTGGTACCCTTAAAATCTAGTTGTTACTAGTATCATTTCAAAAGCTCAATTATCATTGGAGTCTTTAGAATTCAGTTTTTACTGGCGTTATCTTCAAAAAAATCTAGTTATTACTAGTATCATTTCAAAATCTAATTGTCATCGGTATCTATTTAAAGTCCAGTAGTAACTAGCGCTTTATTCTTAAAATCCAATTGTTGTTGGCTTTCTCTAAAAGTCCAGTTATAACTAGGCACTCCGTTTGAAAATCCAATCGTAATTGGTACCTGAAGTTTGGTCGTTGCCAACATCATTTAAAGTCCAGTTGAAATTGTCACCAATCCATTATAAGCTAGTTGTAATCCATTTCTTACGGTCAAAGTCCAATTATTGTTGGCATATGCGGAGAGTTTAATTACCCTATCTTTCCTGATGGTTCCTATAAAGTCATGTATGATTCGTCATTTTAAGGAATTCCCAGAAGTTTGGATGTTATTCTAGTTATAAATAATTCCAATGATGTTTACCTTGCTTGATTTCTTCATAAAGAGTCATCTTAGCCTTTTACATGGATAATCTTCTCATAAGAAGACTCCTAATATGTTGTGTGGATGATTTTCTAGTAAGAAAACTCTAATATGTTATGTAGACGATCTTCTTGTAAGAAGATTCCCATTTATTTTTTATCTTGGATAAATTCCGTGTTAGGAATCTCCAAAATCTTTGATTAGAAGTATTCTAAAGTGTTGGGTCATGTCTGAACTTGTTTGATAAAACATACTTTGAATATTTCCTATGAGAAATCTTAAGAACTGTCAGATACATTCTAAAGTGTCAGGTCATGTCTGGACCTATTGATAAATCATACTTTGAATATTCCCCAACATCTTTTCCTTAGCAAGTTTTCATCCCCAGTGTGTCTTCACCCATTTGTCTTTGTCATTCTTCCTGCGGATCACCAATACAGTATTCCCAATATTTCCCACAAGTCTGCTTATCATCCACCATAAAAAAATCATGCTATGGTCCATCGTTTCCCCAGCAAATCAAAAAGAAGTTTTTTAGCTCATAGCATAACATGTCATTGCATCTAGGGGCAAAATTCACGTCTTCTGTATTTAAATATCTTTTGCCCTGATTTCAAGAAGATTGTGATCACTCGTTGTCATCCGATAAAGATATTTAAATAGGGGCAACTTTCATCCCCTAAAATTTTCCCCACCTAAAGTCATTCTCCTATATTTCAGTCATTTATATTCGGTTGTCTGTGTCTACTCACTTGCATAAATTTTTTATTCACCAGTATCTCGTTTGCATCCGATCTTATGATCATTTCATATGGTCATAAGATCTCATTGTCTATGCATAAGTCAGGACTAATATTCTCTATGTTTTGATTTTTTTTATTTTATCTCGTCCGTACATTCATCCATTCATGCATTACATGTCTATACTCAGACAACAATTTTGGTTTTCACTTAACCTTTGTTAGGTTGACCGTTTAATATTTTATTTTAGGAATTGTCATTAGGATCTCTTTGGTTAATGTTAATAAATTAGAACCACATTACTATTCATTCATACATTTGTTTTTACATACTTTTTTCCCTATCATGTATGTACATATTTCACATATGTTTTACATCACTCAATGTTTGGCAACATGAATGTTTATAAATTTTCATCAAAGGTTTAGTCATGATTAATTAGGACCATGCCTTTGCATTCTTTTTTTTAAAAAGGTAGTGTAGCGGTGTATTCATCGCTATATGATTTATTGATTAAACCATAAGCAAAGTATACAATGAATCGAGTCGCCACCGCACTTTTATTTATCCTAAGGACTGGTTAAAAAGCGAACAAAAACCTAAGAAGTTTTACACGTAGAAAACTAATGAAAAAGATCAGAGAATCTGGATAAGGGGTAAATTACGCAATGGGAAGGTGTTAGGCACCCATCACGTCCTAGGTACTCCTAGGGAGCCCTTTTCACACTTGTTGTATAAAAATGTTTAATTTGTTTTGACATATTGTGCAAACATGAATGGGAAGATGAGAAAAGAATGTACATTTTATTATTTTTGTGTTTGAACGGATGAACCCGTTGCCTACGTACCTTCCATCAAAGGTAAGGATCAAAACGCCGTAGTTCGGCTAAAAGATTTCCAAAAATTAGTGAGTTTATTTTAAAACATAAGCACTAAGGCTTTTCATTACCAATGGGAGAAAACTCAGCCCGAATCAACAATCCACCATGCGAGGACGGCTTCAACATACTAGTGAGGGGTTAACCCTATAATAAGTATGGAAGACTTACAATCGGCTCACTAAGGATAAGGTAAGATTTACATCAACCACTATGGTAATTAAAACCTAAGGCTAATGTATGAAAACATATTAACAATGGACAAAGCCAAAACAATTGAATGGGTGAGGTTAATTGATTATGATTATTCATAAAATATGGTCAAGGGATGATTAAGATTGATTCAAAGAAGTGTTATGAAAAGTGAAGTATGAAAAATCAAGGACTTAAGGTCCATGTTTCTAATTTGGAAAGAGGTGAGAATGTTTGCACAACATGCATTTTTCAAGTTTTTAAAAGTCAACAAGTGAAAAGGGGGTTTTGAAACAAAAGGGTGTGGATGATGGAATGTAAAACTTCCTAGAAAAGTTCACCTCTTGAAATCATATAGAAGATTATTCAAGTGTGTCCTCAGGAATGAAGCAACAAACAAATAAAAATAAAGCAAGGTGATACCGGATGCCATCAATGGTCTTATACCAATCTCATAAACAAAAGCGGATATCGGATACCAATAACTGGGTTTACACCAATCTCCTAAAACAAAACAATGATACTGGATGCCATCAATGGTCTTATACCAATCTCACAAAGCAAAAGCGGATGTCGGATACCAATAAATGGGTTTACACCAACCTCCTAAAACAAAACAAATGATACCGGATGCCATCAATGGTCTTATACCAATCTCACAAAGCAAAAGCGGATGTCGGATACCAATAAATGGGTTTACACCAACCTCTTAAAGTAAAACAAAACTTGGATGTCAGATGCCAATCTATCTGGACTTATACCAACCTCCAAAGGATGATCATAGGAATACAAGAGCCAACAACATGGTCTTATAATAGCATCCTCACATACAACAAACAAACAATGCACTAAGCAATCGACATGAGTGACCAAGTGAAGTGGTCTTACACTCTGTCCCTTCCAAATCATAGGAACAATGGCCAAAGACATGATCTTACAATTGTCCTCAATGGGTAAACCAAACATGGATCACAAAAGGTATGCAATGATGATCATGCCATAATGAACAAATTAATGATGATAAGTGCACAAAGGCAAGCAAGCATGTACAAATGCAACAAGCAATCAATCAGACAAAGTCATTTAGCACCCACTATAACCAAACAATTAGGCTCAATCAAAGGGTTAGACTTAAAAGTCAACTGGAATAGGGTCAATGGTGCTCTTAACTTTGACATTGAGAGCCAAGGTGAAGCAGATGAAAGGATATGAGGGGGTGTGCCTCATCACTCTTATCCCTGGTCAGGGAGAGCATTGAATATCAGAAGGTGGGGGAGTTCAGAAAGATGGAACTCTCTCCCCAAAGTATAGACTTAATAGATCTTGGGTTTTACTCAACATGCATCAAACACAAGTAGTGTGAGCAATGTGAGTGACTCACAGAATAGTAGGAGATAGGCTACATATCTCTTTTGTCTACCAATTGCCTCATATGAGGTCTTTACCTGCCTGGGGACAAAGTTAAACAATCACAAACATTGCCTCTTAAGGAGGACTTCAGACAGTTGCCTGGCTAAATAACAAGCCAGGTCTTCCAGACTACATGGAGACAAGAGAGTCTACCTCAATGCTTAAGCAAAGCAAAGCAATAGCTAGTTCTCAAGGAACTAAAGCGACTATGGTACCTGAAATCGATCAAATATAATCAGTATTCAAGTCACAAAATCAAAACAGACAAATTATGAACCAACAGACAATGTACAAACAAACAATGCAATGTGCAAAGCACAAACTCAAAGCAAATGATTTAGCATCCTACAAAACAAAACCAAGTTAGTTCATGACAATCAAATAAACCAAACTCAATCAACTTGAATTAAACTCTTCAAAGCATTTTGCTTCTTAACCTGAAAAAACAACTCAAAAGTGAGAAGTAAGACCACTAGGGCAAGCCTAGGGTCAAAAGGAGGTGAAAAATTCAAAACAGCAAGTGAAAATTGATCAAACTCAAGATTAATCAATTAAGAATAAATACCAATTTTTCCCATATCAAAACTATACACCAAATCAATTTTACAGACATAACATGTCAAACTATGCATTTTGGAATCACAATGGAACAAACAGAATGATCACAATCAAACCAATATCAAAACAGCTCAATAAATTCCACAAAAATTCCAGCTCAAACAGGACATATTCAATGAGCCACATATCAAATTTCATGGCATTTGGGTAATGGGAACCAAGTCAATGAAAATCACCAAATCAAAGCATATAGAAATAAGCTCATACATGGTATCAAATTGAGAACCAACTTCAATCAAGTGCAAAACAGAAATGACATAAGATAAATGAGTCACTCCAAAGCCAAAATGGAATTAAGCATGTTAAGAACCCATCCACAAAATTTCAGCTTCATATGATAAGGTATGAGAATTTCACAAGCTATGTAAGATGATCACTCAAGAAAAGTTCACAAAATGGTAAACAGCAAACAAAAATACCAATCAAATAGGAAATGCATCAACAAATCCTACAAAAAATCATGCTCAAACTAGACATATAGATGTAATCACATGCAAAAATCCAGAGCAAATGGCATTCAATAAGCATGGAAACAAAATTCATGAACATGGCATAACATAGTGTGACACACATTGTCACACTCAAAAAGATCACATCATATTTATCTAACCAGGAACTCAAAAATAGCAAACTATACATCAAAATCACCAGGAAAGAGTCAAGATCATTCCTATAAAATTTCATGCATTTTGGAGTAAGCATCATCATTTTATGAATGAGATGGCAAAACATACATCAAAAGCATACATGTCCAAGATCATTAAGCAAAACCAAAAATTCACCAGGCACAACTTCCATTATCATGCCTAAAAAAAACTAGAGGAAATTTGGAGATTAACACAAAAATCCCCATGCAATTTGGATTAAAGGTGAATTAATTATGAATTTTAGAAGTTTGGTGAAAGAATGAAATAATTATTTAAGTATTGAAATGATTTAAATGGATTAAATAAATCAGCGAATGGCAATTTCGTAATTCGCATGGCCAGGGGGCGAAACGCCCCGTTTCACTTAATGGAATGGCTTCACGTGATTGGCTCGTTCGAGCGGGAAACAGAATTTTGAAACGAAACCATGCCAACACGGATCAAATCGCGCATCTGGAACGAGAAATGAAGAACTCGTCGTGTTCTTGCACAGTCCAACATCGCCATGACCAAATTCACACCAAAATAGACAAATCATATATGGATCGGTTCGTCTCTCATCAAGGATCAATAATATCATCCTAATTTCATCTAAAATTCAACACAGAAAAAGATTCGATCGAAGAAAGTTTTGTCATCCAAACTTCCAATCAAGATTTCTTCCTCAATTCTCAATGAAAACGCACGATTCGAATTTCAGAATACTCTATGTTCATTGCTCTACCTAAACCACATGTTGATTTTAAGAATCGAAGGAATCGAGATCTTACCTTCTTGATGATGCAGTTGTGGAATCGAGCTTTCCAGGTTCCAATTGAGTGAAACAGATCGTGTATATTGATGTAGGAGATGAATGGTGATGAATGCTCAGCTCAATAGTGCTTGGATCAGTGAAATCTTGCAACTGCCATGGAAGCTCAAGCTTTGGCAACAGTGAGAATTTGCACGATTTCCTCCTCAATTGCTTCAAACAGAAATCCACGATCACCTGCAGATGATGAATGCTGCAAAAGAAAGCACAAAAAACAATGGATTCTTGAAGAATTGGTGAAAAAAAGTGTATGTGAAAAATGGAGAAAATCGAGAGAATTTTGAGATTTGGTGATTTTGATCTGAATTGTGATTGTTGATTCTGAGCATTCTGTTATGATTAAGCATTTATAGTTCCTCTTAATCCATGCCTTAATCATGTTTAGCATAATTGGATGTGATTAGCAAATGGAGCTTGTTATGGAAATTGGCCAATTTGCCCTCATGAACTTAGAACCAATGGAACAGTAATTTTCTGCTTGCAGCACATCACAAATCATGTTTGGAAGCTAATTGAATTGGTTTGGTGTGAAAATCCTTTGTATTTTTGAATTTGACTTTTTTCCCACCAAAAATTAATTAGTTCACTTGAAAAATGACCTTTTTATGTGAAGGTTTTTGATGAAATGTAATGATGGATTTGGATAGTACACATCAAATGTGGTTTGATCAAAAAAGAATCAACCAATTTGGCCTTTCCATTCAAAAGTTATGGCACTTTGAAATTCCAAAACTCTTGAAAATGATTTGATCATAACTTGCCAACCATAAATGAGAAATGAGTGTTCTTGGACTTTTTGGAAAGGCAAGATCAAGCTCTTCAACTTTCATGTTGGACAAATTTTGATTTGAAGCTTGGTTCATGATGTAATTTTGAGGAGCAAGACTTTTCATTTTGGGCAGGTGAAAATTACAGGTCATTTCCATTTTGGGAAACTTTTTGTTTGACCTCAAATCCTTCAACCTTGATCTTTGAAATGCCAAATGAAGCTTATATGGACATGAATGAGACCTTTCCAACCATCTCACACCTTCCAATTCCTGATTAAATGCACAGTTGACCACAGTTGACTTTGCTAGGGTTTTGGTTGACTGAGCCATGCTTTGATGAATTTCAAGCCTTTTTCTCTTGAGATCTTGATACCAAATGATACCATGACTCATGTGAATCTCTTATGAATGATCATGGTGCCCAAATTCTTCAAGAATGGTCACCATCCACTGCTCAATGACTTGCTTGACTGATTGTCTGATGATTGCTTCAGTTGCAAGTAACAAGGTTAGATGACAATATTTTTGTACTTTTGGTTAGTAAACAAATGAAAAGCAATGACATACAAATGCTATACATGCTTGGTGATCAAGAATCACACTCACAAGATACCCCACCCACTAGGAGGGAAGCAAAGGTGCACAATGATCCTTGAGGCAGTGATTGATATGATATGATACTATGAGGGATCTTAGGGCAAAAATTGGGGTCTTACAGATGCCCCTATTTAAGGACATTCTACCCGGAGAAGTGAAGTTTAGAAATCTTCATCTCGACGCGGTAGAATGGGCTTAAATAACAGTAATGAGACAAATTTTGGTCCCTAAGAGACCTCGTGATGCAGATGTATGTATGCAAAAGACACAAACTCTGTGGGGATATGGTTCACACAAAAGAAAAGACGATCCATCGGAGTAATACACTCACCAGGAACAGAGACTCTAACAGGACTCTTTTTGGGGCTAATAAAGAAAAAGAATGCGTGAGCAGGACACGACTTTGAGTTGGGGAAAACAAAACTGACACAGCGTGTGCAAGACACGACTCTGATTAGGAGATAACAGGAATCTGACTGGAGACCTCACTGGGGAAGTAAAGGACTCACACTGGGGAGAAAAGATTTCCAAAGGAAACACATCCATTGGAATGACTCAAGCTGACCCACAAAATGCACGTACTGGGGAGAACACCAATACAGCAACACAAAAGCAATACAACTCCGCTGGGGAAATCTAGAAAAGACTTTCCAGGGGGAGCCAAAGATGAGATGTCACCGGTATAAGGGCAACAAACTCAGGAAGAATGAATATCTAAGACCGGTATAAGGGTGAGAGATATCAATCGACCAACATCTGATAAAGACCTGAAAAAGGTACATAAACTCAGGCAAATCTGACTCCACAGGGGACCAAGGTCATAATAGGGAGCAGAAAGGAAGGAACACCAGGGATACCGAGGTATATAATAGGTGACCGACCGAAACGTGAATTGGTATATATGCCAAGACACTCATCATCCTGAAGAAGAGCTAGAAAAGCAGACTCGTTTATAGGATGGATATTCAATTCCACAAGGAATATGAATCTTACTCTGCGGAGAAAACAATCAAAAGATTGACCCAAGAGTGCATGAGACATATTATTCATTACCGGCAGACCGTGAATAATATACTCGAAAAGGAAGAGACACCAGAGATACCGGAGTATATAATAGGTGACTAACCAAAGACGTGAATTGGTATATATGCCAAAACACTCATCATCCGAAACACAAACTGGTTAAAGGATGGATATTCGATTCTACAAAGAACACGAATCTTACTCTACTGGGGAAGATCAACAAAGGATTCCAACCAAAGAGTGAAAGAGATGTATTATTCATTACCGGCAGACCGTGAACAATATACTCGAAAGGAAAAGACACCAGAGATACCGAAGTATATAATAGGTGACTAACCAAAAAGAGAGACAATCTGTAACACCCCGATAAAATAAGATAATTATTTAATTTAAGTTAATAATATATTTATTAATTTAATTAAATAATTGGAATATTATTATTGGATTATTATTTTATTGGAATAAAAGTTGGAATTAGAAAAGGTCCCAGTTGGTAAAAGAGAGTTTTCACGTGAATACAGAAAAACGACTCTAAAGTGGAAAAGGGCAAAGAGCCAGAGAACAAGGGTTGAAGAGAGGAAGAGCTCGAAGCTAAAGGATTGCCGGATCAACTCAGGTAAGGGGGGTTTATCGTCGGTTAATGGGTATTATGGATTAACATGTAATGGGTAGTGATAAACCATTGAATCGACTCTGATTAGAATGATGTATGCTGAAATTTGTTAAATATTGGATGAACGAAATATGGGTTATAATTGGAGAAATTCGTAAGAATTAGATGGAATAATGTTAGAAATTGTGAAATTGAATAGGGTATGATTCGTGTTAGATGATATGAATGAATTCTGTGTAAAATTAAACTGTGGGAGATTGGATTTGGGAGATCTCGTAGCAGAGAAAACCATAGCAGATCTGGAAAATTGGTTTCTGGTCATACGCGTATGGCACTAGGCAATACGCGTATGAGATGGTCTGATACGCGTATGGCACTAGGCAATACGCGTATGGATGAAGAAGATGATGATTTTAACGTGGTTTGGTCTCTGTTGGTACGCGTATGAGGAAGTGGTACGCGTAGCATACGCGTATGAGACAGGTGATACGCGTATGAGATTGGCTGAGAAATGGGTCATACGCGTATGGGACTAGGCAATACGCGTATGGGCAGAATTGTGATTTTTCTGAGCTGTTGTTGTGCAGTTTTTGGTCGTTTCAGCTGAGTGATGTAACTTAGCTGATGTATGATAGAGTAGGGTTCATTTCCCGTTGTTTTGAGCAGTATAGGTATTAGTAGAGTGTGCTAATACTGTGATTGATTATGTGGTATGATATGATTATGTGATAAATATGTTGATGATGTATGATGGTATGCATAATGCTGTGGATGTATCTATTATGTATGCAATTGTGAATGGACTGTTTATGGCTTAGAGTGTGAGCATATGTCCATTGTGGATGATTGTTGATGTTTGCATGACTAAGTGATTTAGCTTGCATATTGTGGCCTTTATGGTGGTAGCTAATTCCCATGGTGAGGAATTAGTGAGTGAGTATTGTGGATTGTTGTTGATGTTTGCATGCTAGGTGATTAGCGTGCATATCATAGCCCTTGGGGTGGTAGCTAATTCCCATGGTGAGGAATTAGTGAGTGAGTCACTAGGTCTCAAATGAGTGGGACTAGTGAGCTTGGTAGCCGTATCTGGATTTGATCGGTGAAGTTGAACTATATGTTCACGAATAGTCGGTACCGCATGCATGGAGTCTCATTGCATAATGTATGTATGGCGTATAATATGAATGGATGTATTCCAATATTATACGTGTGTTTTGTGTTGGTGTTGAGTATGAATTGAGATTATACGTGTGCTTTATGTTGGTGTTGAGTATGATGTTTGAGTTGATGTGCCGTTACTGAATGTATGTTATGATTAGGGTGATGAAATGTGTTAAATTACTTAACATTGCATGATATTTTATAATGCTTATTATATCGATTGAGGAACTCACCCTTACAACTATTTTTCAGGTAACGAGCAGTGATTGAGTAGGAGCTAGTGCTTGGAGTCTAGTGTAGTTCCTTAGTGGGTCATGCTCTGGTAGATGTAACATGGGGATGGGATGTTTTAAATGTTTTATTGTTGGTTGTGAACCAGTTTACATGTAATATGCTACATGTTTTGCATGATTGATTTAATCTCTATCCGCTGCGTATTGTGCAAATGCTTTATATTTTGAATTAATAAAAGAGCATGACAGTTATCATGGTGAATGGTGTGAAGTAATTGTGTGACACCCTTAATTGCATATTTACTCTGATTGATATATATTTGTTGTTTTAAATTAAATATTTGGGGTATTTTAGAAGGGTGTTACATTAGTGGTATCAGAGCATAGTCGGTCGAGTCGAGTCGTAATTATTCAGTTTCCCCTGTACGTGATAGGTGTTGTGTAACCCTATCAGTACTTATTGTTTTATCTTGTTGGGTTCTCAGAATAGAGATGGCTGGAAGAGGTAGAGACGATGCTGCGATTGCTGAGGCTACTGGGGAATTTTCAAAATGCGTGAGGTTTGAGAACGGGTTACGTCCCGAGATCAAGCAGGCTATTGGGTATCAGCGGATTAGAGTGTTTTCTAATTTGGTCGACTGTTGCAGAATGTTTGAACAGGATACCAAGGCCAGAGCGGAAAGCTATCAGCAGAGGGTTGATAGGAAAGGCAAGAATTAGAATGACCATGGAAAACCGTATGCAGTTGGCAAAGGTTTTCAGAGACAGAGTGGGATGAAGAGGCCTAGTGGGGGAGACTCTAGTGCCCCTGCTAAGTGTTACAGATGTGGTCAGGCTGGACATCATGTCCATGAGTGTACCAGTGCTGCGAGGAAGTGTTTCAAATGTGGCAACGGTGGTCACTTGGCTGCAGAGTGCCGGTTGAAGACTGTGACTTGTTTCAACTGTGGAGAGGTGGGTCATATCAGTCCACAGTGTCCTAAGCCGAAGGAAGAGAATCAGTCGGGAGGCAAGGTCTTTGATTTACCGGGTTCTGAGACTTATGCAGATGATCGTTTGATCCGAGGTACGTGTTATATTAATGGCTTTCCTCTTGTAGCTATTATTGACACAGGTGCGACTCATTCCTTAATATCTTTGGATTGTGCTGTGAAACTTAAATTAGAGATATCTGAGATGCATGGAAGTATGGTGATTGATACTCCTGCGAAGGGTTCAGTGACTACTACTTCAGTTTGTTTGAATTGTCCTTTGAGTATTTTTGGTAGAGACTTTGGGATGGACCTTGTGTGTCTTCCACTAGTGCAGATTGATGTTATCCTGGGTATGAACTGGTTGGTGTTTAACCGAGTTTATATCAACTGTTTTGATAAGACTGTGATCTTTCCTGAGATTGAGGAAGGAAAGAGTTTGTTTCTGTCAGCAAGGCAGGTGAATGAGGCAGTAGCAGATGGGGCAGAGTTGTTTATGCTGTTAGCGACTTTGGAGGCTAAAGATAAACTGGTGAATTGCGATCTAGCCGTGGTGTGTGATTCTTCTGATGTGTTTCCTGAAGAAGTGAACGAATTACCGCCAGAGCGTGAAGTTGAGTTCTCGATTGATTTGGTACCTGGTACTAGGCCGGTGTCGATGGCTCCGTACCGTATGTCTGCTGTTGAGTTAACTGAATTGAAGAGTCAGTTGGAAGATCTGTTGGATAAGAAATTTATTCGTCCGAGTGTGTCACCGTGGGGTGCACCGGTGTTGTTGGTTAGAAGAAGTTAGTTTTCTTGGTCATGTGATTTCAAGAGGTGGTGTTGCTGTTGATCCTTCTAAGATAGAAGCGGTATCTCAGTGGGAAGCTCCGAAGTCTGTTGCTGAGATTTGAAGTTTCCTTGGTTTGGCTGGTTATGATAGGAAGTTCATTGAGGGATTTTCTAAGTTGGCGTTACCGTTAACGATGTTGACTAGAAAGGGGCAAGCGTTTGTTTGGGACTCAAAATGTGAAGAAGGTTTCCAAGAGTTAAAGAGAAGGTTAACTATTGCTCCTGTTCTGATATTACCAAGTCCGTCAGAACCATTTGAGGTTTACTGTGATGCTTCATTATTGGGTTTGGGTGGTGTGTTGATGCAGAATAAGCAGGTTGTAGCTTATGCTTCGAGACAACTGAAGGTTCATGAGAGGAACTATCTGACACACGATTTAGAGTTGGCAGTTGTGGTATTTGTTCTGAAGTTATGGAGGCATTACTTGTACGGGTCAAGATTTGAAGTTTTCAGTGACCATAAAAGTTTGAAGTATTTGTTTGATCAGAAAGAGCTGAATATGAGACAGAGGAGATGGTTAGAGTTTCTAAAGGATTATGACTTTGGTTTGAATTACCATCCGGGTAAAGCAAACGTAGTGGCTGATGCATTGAGTCGGAAATCATTGCATATGTCTATGTTAATGGTTAAGGAATTGGATTTAATTGAGCAGTTTAGAGACTTGAGCTTGGTGTGTGAGAGTACTCACAATAGTGTTAAATTGGGAATGTTGAAGTTAACGAGTGGTATTCTGGATGAGATTAGAGAGGGTCAGAAATACGATGTGCTTTTGGTTGATAAGTTGACTCTAGTGAATCAAGGTCAAGGTGGTAAATTCAGAGTTGATGAGAATGGTGTTTTGAAATTTGGTAATCGGGTGTGTATTCTGGATGTTACAGAACTTAAGAAGAGTATTCTTGAGGAAGGACATCGTAGTGGCTTGAGTATTCATCCTGGAGCTACGAAGATGTATCATGATTTGAAAAAGTTATTTTGGTGGCCGGGAATGAAAAGAGAAATTGCAAGTTTTGTTTATTCTTGTTTGACTTGTCAGAAGTCAAAGATTGAGCATCAGAAGCCGTCTGGGCTAATGCAACCGTTGGCTATTCCAGAGTGGAAGTGGGATAGTATCAGTATGGATTTTGTTTCTGGTTTACCGAGGACAATTAAGAATTTTGAAGCCATTTGGGTGATTGTGGACAGATTGACAAAATCGACTCATTTCATTCCGATCAGAATGGATTATCCGGTAGAGAGATTAGCCGAGTTGTATATTGAGAAAATTGTAAGTTTGCATGGTATTCCGTCGAGTATTGTTTCGGACAGAGATCCTAGATTTACATCGAAGTTCTGGGAAGGTTTGCAGAGGGCTTTGGGAACTAAGCTGAAATTGAGTTCTGCATATCATCCGCAGACTGATGGTCAGACTGAGAGGACGATTCAGACACTGGAGGATCTTTTGAGGGCTTGTGTTTTGGAAAAGGGAGGTACTTGGGATTGTTAATTACCTTTGATTGAGTTTACCTACAACAATAGTTTTCATTCGAGCATTGGTATGGCACCGTTTGAAGCTTTGTATGGTAGGACATGTCGGACACCTTTATGTTGGTATGAGTCCGGTGAGAGTGTTGTGGTTGGACCGGAGATTGTTCAACAAACTACGGAAAAGATTAAGATGATTCAGGAGAAGATGAGGATTGCTCAGACTCGTCAGAAGAGTTATCACGACAAGAGGAGGAAGTCACTTGAGTTTCAAGAGGGAGATCATGTGTTTCTTCGTGTTACTCCGATAACTGGGGTTGGTCGAGCTTTGAAGTCGAAGAAGTTGACACCTCGATTTATTGGTCCTTATCAGATTTTGGAGAGGATAGGAGAGGTAGCCTATCGTATCGCTTTACCGCCGTCACTTGCGAATTTGCATGAGGTTTTCATGTGTCTCAGTTGAGGAGGTACATTCCTGATCCGTCGCATGTGGTCCAAGTAGATGATGTCCAGGTGAGAGATAACCTGACTGTTGAAACATCACCTATGAGGATTGAGGATCGAGAGTTGAAGCAGTTGCGGGGTAAAGAGATTGCTTTGGTAAAGGTAGCTTGGGGAGGACCAGCAGGTGGCAATGTGACGTGGGAACTTGAGAGTCAGATGAAGGAGTCTTATCCAGAGTTATTCGCTTGAGGTATGTTTTCGAGGACGAAAACTCTTTTAGTGGGGGAGAGTTGTAACACCCCGATAAAATAAGATAATTATTTAATTTAAGTTAATAATATATTTATTAATTTAATTAAATAATTGGAATATTATTATTGGATTATTATTTTATTGGAATAAAAGTTGGAATTAGAAAAGGTCCCAGTTGGTAAAAGAGAGTTTTCACGTGAATACAGAAAAACGACTCTAAAGTGGAAAAGGGCAAAGAGCCAGAGAACAAGGGTTGAAGATAGGAAGAGCTCGAAGCTAAAGGATTGCCGGATTAACTCAGGTAAGGGGGGTTTATCGTCGGTTAATGGGTATTATGGATTAACATGTAATGGGTAGTGATAAACCATTGAATCGACTCTGATTAGAATGATGTATGCTGAAATTTGTGAAATATTGGATGAACGAAATATGGGTTATAATTGGAGAAATTCGTAAGAATTAGATGGAATAATGTTAGAAATTGTGAAATTGAATAGGGTATGATTCGTGTTAGATGATATGAATGAATTCTGTGTAAAATTGAACTGTGGGAGGTTGGATTTGGGAGATCTCGTAGCAGAGAAAACCATAGCAGATCTGGAAAATTGGTTTCTGGTCATACGCGTATGGCACTAGGCAATACGCATATGAGATGGTCTGATACGCGTATGGCACTAGGCAATACGCGTATGGATGAAGAAGATGATGATTTTAACGTGGTTTGGTCTCTGTTGGTACGCGTATGAGGAAGTGGTACGCGTAGCATACGCGTATGAGACAGGTGATACGCGTATGAGATTGGCTGAGAAATGGGCCATACGCGTATGGGACTAGGCAATACGCGTATGGGCAGAATTGTGATTTTTCTGAGCTGTTGTTGTGCAGTTTTTGGTCGTTTCAGCTGAGTGATGTAACTTAGCTGATGTATGATAGAGTAGGGTTCATTTCCCGTTGTTTTGAGCAGTATAGGTATTAGTAGAGTGTGCTAATACTGTGATTGATTATGTGGCATGATATGATTATGTGATAAATATGTTGATGATGTATGATGGTATGCATAATGCTGTGGATGTATCTATTATGTATGCAATTGTGAATGGACTGTTTATGGCTTAGAGTGTGAGCATATGTCCATTGTGGATGATTGTTGATGTTTGCATGACTAAGTGATTTAGCTTGCATATTGTGGCCTTTATGGTGGTAGCTAATTCCCATGGTGAGGAGTTAGTGAGTGAGTATTGTGGATTGTTGTTGATGTTTGCATGCTAGGTGATTAGCGTGCATATCATAGCCCTTGGGGTGGTAGCTAATTCCCATGGTGAGGAATTAGTGAGTGAGTCACTAGGTCTCAAATGAGTGGGACTAGTGAGCTTGGTAGCCGTATCTGGATTTGATCGGTGAAGTTGAACTATATGTTCACGAATAGTCGGTACCGCATGCATGGAGTCTCATTGCATAATGTATGTATGGCGTATAATATGAATGGATGTATTCCAATATTATACGTGTGTTTTGTGTTGGTGTTGAGTATGAATTGAGATTATACGTGTGCTTTATGTTGGTGTTGAGTATGATGTTTGAGTTGATGTGCCGTTACTGAATGTGTGTTATGATTAGGGTGATGAAATGTGTTAAATTACTTAACATTGCATGATATTTTATAATGCTTATTATATCGATTGAGGAACTCACCCTTACAACTATTTTTCAGGTAACGAGCAGTGATTGAGTAGGAGCTAGTGCTTGGAGTCTAGTGTAGTTCCTTAGTGGGTCATGCTCTGGTAGATGTAACATCGGGATGGGATGTTTTAAATGTTTTATTGTTGGTTGTGAACCAGTTTACATGTAATATGCTACATGTTTTGCATGATTGATTTAATCTCTATCCGCTGCGTATTGTGCAAATGCTTTATGTTTTGAATTAATAAAAGAGCATGACAGTTATCATGGTGAATGGTGTGAAGTAATTGTGTGACACCCTTAATTGCATATTTACTCTGATTGATATATATTTGTTGTTTTAAATTAAATATTTGGGGTATTTTAGAAGGGTGTTACACAATCGATACCAAGCATCCAGGTAAACGAAAGACAACTCAAAGAGGATAAATTGCAAGCAACCGGCAATTATCCAACACAGATATTCGACTCCGCAAAGGGAATAACGAATCTTACTCGACTAAGGAAACACAAAAGGCTTCGACAGAAGAGTGCATGAGATATATTATCCATTACCCTCAGAACGTGGATAACACATTCGCATGGAAGATTATCCACAACCGGTTACTGGGTTAACAAAGGATAAATCGACCGAAAAGAAAGGCGTCGGGGTACCAAAACTAGGCATATAATGATGACCAATCAAAGAGAGCAACAATCATTACCGAGCAAACGGGTAAATGAAAGGCGATCCGATGGGAATGAATTGCAAGCATCCGGCAATTATCCACAAGGACTGGCTGGGGATACATTGATAAACAATCAATGATCCGGGGAACAAATCACTAGCAACCGGTGAAAAGACCCACTGGCAACTTCAAAAGGGATAACATTGCGAGCATACGGCAATGATCCAGAAGACAACTTGCTGGGGATAAACTACGAGCATACGGCAATTGTCCACAAGCAAAGGGATAATATCAACATCAAATATTGAATGAAGATAACCATAAAGAGTAACCGTCATCGGTTAGGATGAACAACGAAGTTAACTCTGCAAAGGAGAAATTAGGGTTTACAACTACCGAATACGGGGTAGAATACCAAAAATCTGGCTGAGGAAACAAGAGGTTAACACTACCGACTACTGGGTAGAGACCACAGACTCAGCTGGGATAAAATTGCAAGCAACCGGCAATTATCCACTCGTACCATAAGGCACAAACTCCGATGGGGAGAACATTCACAACATGGGATTTACAACTACCGAATACGGGGTAGAAGACCACAAACTCCACTGGGGATAGGGTGAATGAAGGCCAAATACTGAGCACTTATTCAACTTATTCCACAGGGAAACGCAAACTTTGTGTGGGGATAAAAACCACAACAACAGAAAATCCACCATCAACCAGAACGAACCACAAAGGTTACCTCTGCTAGGGGGAAAAAAGATAGGACTTACAACTACCGAATACGGGGTAGTAGCCATGCTCTGGTGGGAATAACCATAAATTAGGGTTTACATCTACCGAATACGGGGTAGAAGACCACAAACTCCACGTGGGGATGGAACGAATCACAAATCCGCACGGGAAACAAAATAGGGTTTATAACAAACCGCAAACTGCTGGAGAGCAGGCAAACAGGATTTACGACTACCGACTACTGGGTAGAAGACCAACAACTCTTGCTTGAGGAATAAAAGGTATATAACCACAAATTCTGCCAAGAAGCAAGAACATAGGACTTACAACTACCGGTTACTGGGTAGAGGCCCAAAAAGCTCCGCTGGGATAAATGAATTGATGTCGGTTACTGGGCAAACCATTCATTTCTTCCACAGGGAAGCACAAGAAACAGCTGACAAAATGCCAATTCGGGATTGATCCGAAAAGACATGACTGAATCAAAACACGTCCTATGAGGATATAACTCAATAGGAAAATCCATCCCAATATATGTGTTGGGAGGAAACGGAAGAAACCGTCATCCACGAGGACAAATCTCAGTGGGGAACTGCAGAAGAGAAAACAGACGCTTTCTGCTTATGGGGCTGACTCTATATTGAGAGATTTAAACACCCGACATCTGCTTGGGAAGATCTATAAAGAGATTTATATCACCCATAGCAGGAGACAACAAACAAAAGATATATGGCAAACAATGCAACATGAATATCTGAATGTTTTATGATTATGCATGAATATGCGTGATTTATGTTTGATGAATGCTGACAAAACAGACACTTCTAACACAACAGGCCCAGGAATCAAACGCCCGGTACTATACTTCCAGGGGAAAAGACCAGCTGGAAAGCCAATCTGCTAGAGATCCACATGCTGTAAAGCAAAGATCTGCGGGTACTGCAGGGGAGACAAAGAGATCAGGATACACTAAATCTCTTAGCCATGGATCAATAGACAACCCAAACAGGGTACAGAAAGTCACAACAGGCGAAACTGCCACCAAGACAAATCTGTAGGGGATCCGGAGAATCCTGAGGACATCTGCAGGGGATCAGCATCAACTGAGAAACAAGAGTTCATGGCACAACCAAGAACTGCTGCAAAAGCAACTCCAAACAAATCCGGGGAACAACCCACTGCAGGAGAATCATCCAAGTAGAATCTAACTGCACAAGCAACTCTACTGGGAAAGCTATTAGTTATCCTTTCAGAGTACAAACCACTGAAGGAGAAAACACCACACAAGTAGATTCTGCAACAAGCCACTCTACTCGGGGAGAACATACATTTGACGGATCACACAAGTAGATTCTGCAAATAGCCACTCTACTGAGGATCACCAGTAATCAGGAGATCACTCCAAATCTTTGGGATACTAGAGCCACCAACCGACCCTACTGGGTATTGAGATAGCTTTCAATAGGCAGAAACTGCCACAACAACCATTCTGCAGACTAAGCTGGGAAAAAATGGAAAGCAACCATGCTGAGGAGAGACACAACAACTCCGTTGGCGACTGCTCTGGGGAGAGACTACTACTGGAGAGGAACGCAAAGTCTTCAACAACATCTCTGCTTGCACCTATACTGGGGAACAACCCCACCAACAGCTCTGTTTGCGACAAATGCTGAGGAAAGCGGTAAGGTACCGGGATATCAATCCATCAACCACTGAATCTACCACAATTAGAACAACCAATGCTAGGGAGATTACTGTTGGAGAAGAAACTGAGTCTTCAACAACATCTCTGCTTGGGGAACAACCCCAACAACAAAGCGGGAGAAAGAGGATACAATCAAATGCCAGGAATACGAACAACTGTCTTACCTGTTGGGAATCATACCACCCTCGGGAGAGCACTGAGACATTCTTGAGTATCCTTTCATCATTGTGAATATTCACTTTGTTTAAAACAACAATTTGAAAAAATTTATTTGTTTAAAACAATGATATTTTATCAATTAAAATATGCAAAACATTTGTTGAATTGAAACAAATAAGAGTGCAAATAATTGGATAAAAGCTCAAATTTATTTGATGGAATGGTAGCCTGCAAATGGCAAGACTCCATAGATCTATACAAATTTGAAATCAGTGATATATATTGGAAGAGGGCTACATTGAACATAATGATCCTTTCTCTACCGATTTGAATCTCGATGTATTTGAAGCTTCAGTTGACGACGAATCGAGAACCCTCTGACGAAATGACAGCTGCGGAACAGAAAGTCTTGTCAGGATGCAGTTACTTGCCAAATCCCTAATTTTTGCCTAGATTGCCCCAGGGTGAGGTACTCAATCTAGCGGGATGCAAATATACTCCTTTTCAAGTCTCTAAATTTTGCTTGGATTACCCTTGCGGGTTCTCCACCGAGACGCTCATTTTTGCCTAAGCCGCCCTTTCGGGTTTTCAACTTAGCGAGCTATTCTGTTTTTCATCTGCATATACTTTTTTTTAGGCAAAGTATTTCTTGACTGCATCTGAATTCACAGGACGAGTGAAATCCTCCCCATCCATTGTTGTAAGCATCAAAGCTTCGCCTGAAAAGGCTCTCTTAACAACATATGGACCCTCGTAGTTTGGAGTCCACTTGCCCCTGGAATCGGGCACGAAAGACAAGACTTTCTTGAGCACGAGGTCACCTTCTCGAAACACACGAGGCTTGACCTTCTTATCGAATGCTTTCTTCATTCTCTGCTGATATAACTGACCATGGCACATGGCAGTTAATCTCTTCTCTTCAATCAGATTCAACTGGTCATAACGACTCTGAATCCATTCAGCATCAGTCAACTTGTCTTCCATCAAGACTCTCATTGATGGGATCTCCACCTCTACTGGGAGAACAGCTTCCATGCCGTAAACAAGAGAGAAAGGGGTTGCCCCTGTTGAAGTGCGTACAGACGTACGATATCCATGCAAGGCAAATGGCAGCATCTCGTGCCAATCTTTGTACGTGACAGTCATCTTCTGGATAATCTTCTTGATATTCTTCTTAGCAGCTTCAACAGCCCCATTCATCTTAGGTCTGTAGGGAGAGGAATTATGGTGTGCAATCTTGAATTCAGCGCAAAACTCATCCATCATCTTGTTATTCAGATTAGATCCATTATCGGTAATGATCTTATCTGGCACACCATAACGGCAAATCAGCTGGTTCTTGATAAACTTCACAACCACTTGTCTAGTCACGTTCGCATACGAAGCGGCCTCAACCCATTTGGTGAAGTAGTCAATTGCTACGAGAATAAACCTGTGTCCGTTGGACGCTTTCGGTTCAATCATGCCAATCATGTCGATTCCCCACATAGAGAAAGGCCATGGTGATGAGATCACATTCAGAAGTGTCGGAGGAATATGAATCTTATCCGCATAAATCTGACACTTGTGGCATTTCTTCACATATTTGCAGCAGTCAGACTCCATTGTCAGCCAATAGTAGCCTGCTCTCAGCATCTTTCTAGCCATGGAATGTCCATTGGAATGAGTACCAAATGAACCCTCATGGACCTCAGTCATCAACAGGTTTGCTTCGTGTCTATCCACGCATCTGAGCAAAACCATGTCAAAATTTCTTTTATACAGCACTTCACCACTGAGGTAGAAACTGCCTGACAACCTTCTCAAAGTTTTCCTATCTTTCACAGATGCCCCAGGCGGGTATACCTGGTTCTGGAGGAAATTCTTGATACCTAAGTACCAAGGCTTGTCATCATTCACTTCTTCAATTGCAAATATGTGAGCTGGTCTATTCAAGCGCATCACGGCAATATTGGGGACTTCGTTCCACCACTTCACTACAATCATTTAGGCAAGCGTAGCAAGAGCATCTGCCATCCGATTATCCTCTCGAGGAATATGATGAAAGTCAACTTCTGTAAAGAATGTTGAAATCCTTCTTGCATAATCTCTGTACGGAATGAGACTTGGCTGATTCGTCTCCCATTCACCCTTGATCTGATTGACAACCAGGGCCGAATCACCATATACATCAAGATGTTTGATTCTCAAGTCAATACATTCTTCAAGTCCCATAATACAGGCCTCATACTCTGCCATATTATTCGTGCATTTGAAAGTTAGCCTTGCTGTAAGCGGAATATGTGTGCCATGAGGAGTAATGATTACTGCCCCAATTCCATTTCCGTACTGATTTACAGCGCCATCAAACACCATCATCTATCTGGAACCAGGTTCCGGACCTTCATCAAGTGTTGGCTCATCACAATCTTTCATTTTCAAATACAGAATCTCCTCATCAGGGAAGTCGTACTGAACAGACTGATGATCTTCAATTGGCTGGTGCGCTAAATGGTCAGCCAGGATACTACCTTTGATAGCTTTCTGAGCTCGATACTCAATATCATACTCAGACAACAACATCTGCCAACGGGCAATCCTCCCGGTTAAAGCAGGCTTCTCAAAAATATACTTGATTGGATCCATTCTGGATATCAACCAAGTCGTATGATTTATCATGTACTGGCGTAACCGCTTAGCAGCCCAAGCTAAAGCACAGCACGTCTTCTCAAGCATAGAGTACCGAGACTCACAATCAGTAAACTTCTTACTGAGGTAGTATATGGCAGATTCTTTCTTCCCTGATTCATCTTGTTGACCGAGGACACAACCCATCAAGTCTTCAAGAACAGTCAAGTACATGATCAGAGGTCTTCCTTCCACAGGCGGAGACAAGATCGGAGGTTCAGACAGATATTCCTTGATATTATTGAAAGCTTTCTGGCAATCTTCGGTCCAATCATGAGACTGATCTTTCCGGAGGAGCTTGAATATCGGCGCACATGTGGCAGTCATGTGGGATATAAATCTGGAAATGTAATTCAAGCGGCCAAGAAAACCTCGGACTTGCTTCTCAGTTTTGGGTGCAGGCATCTCTTGGATTGCTTTGACCTTGGCAGGGTCAACTTCAATACCTCTTTCGCTTACCACAAAGCCCAACAGTTTGCCGGAACGAACTCCAAATGTACATTTGTTCGGATTCAGGCGAAGTCTGAACTTCCTCAGACGCTGAAAAAGCTTCAACAAATGCTCAACATGCTCAACTTCCGTTCGGGACTTAGCAATCATATCATCAACATAGACCTCTATCTCCTTGTGCATCATATCATGAAACAAGGTAGTCATAGCTCGTTGATACGTGGCTCCGGCGTTCTTCAGACCGAAGGGCATCACTCGATAACAGAATGTTCCCCAAGGTGTGATGAATGTTGTCTTCTCCATATCTTCGGGTGCCATTTTGATTTGATTATATCCGGAAAATCCGTCCATAAAGGAAAAGACTTTGAATTTAGCTGTATTATCTACCAACATATCTATGTGTGGTAGAGGAAAATCATCTTTAGGACTAGCTTTATTCAAATCTCTGTAATCAACGCACATACGGACTTTTCCGTCCTTCTTAGGAACAGGCACAATATTGGCCACCCATTGAGGATATGTAGAAGTCACCAGAAACCCCGCATCAATTTGCTTCTGAACTTCCTCTTTGATCTTCACTGCCATATCTGGATGAGTTCTTCTGAGCTTCTGCTTCACAGGCACACACTCAGGCTTCAAAGGCAGGAAATGTTGCACAATATCTGTATCTAAACCCGGCATGTCTTCATATGACCAAGCAAAGATATCTGAATATTCTCGTAGCAAGCTGATCAAATCTTCCTTGACAGACCCTTCAAGAAGTGCCCCAATCTTCACCAGACGAACACAATCCTCAGACCCCAAGTTGACTGTTTCCAGATCTTCAAGGTGCGGCTGAATGATATTCTTCTCGTGCTCAAGGAGACGGGTAATTTCATCAGGAATCCCTTCAACATCATCTTCCTCTGCCTCGAATACAGGGGATTCAAAATTGGGAGATGGCGTTGGATCATTATGTTCAATGGGTTTTAAGATCAACCTGCATAATGATTTTGGTTAATGAAAAACTTTTAGAATTTAAACAAGCAAATCATTATGCAGATGAAAAAATGTTTGCTTTTATTCTTGTTTTTATGGGTTTTTTGTGATCACTGATTTCATGCAAAAAGCGAAAAGTGAAAACAAAGGAAAAAAAATGTTTAACAATGCATTAATTGGATGAAAACATCATTGTATATATGCTGCCAACAATGTCATCACTTCTCCTTTTGGCATGGGAGAAGGGTTTTAAACAAAGTGAACAATTACTCTGATCTATGGATGACCGTAGGAACATCTACAGCGACCCAATTATGGCAGACACCACCAGGAATAACGAAGTTGTTCACATCCTCTGCATCCTCTTCCAAGATAGCAGCAGCTTCCTCTTCCTCAGGTTGATTATCATGGATGAATCCTCCACTCGTGAACAACCCTTGCTCATTATATACCCCAGAACAGTAGCCAATGCCAGCCCGGGATCTATTGTCTTCAAGCTCAATCACCTTCCCTAAACCAGCAACTGCACCACATTCAATGGCCAGCTTTGCATCACGGTAGGAAGCGAATGATGGAGACTTCTTCTCAATTGGTTCATCAATAGATAAAGCTTGGAACGGAGTTCCAACTTCATCCTCAACGTCAATATATGAGAAAGAAGACAAGTGGCTAACCAGGAGAGCCTTTTCTCCCCCTACCACAACCAGTTTTTTGTTCTTGACAAACTTCAGCTTCTGGTGTAGGGTGGATGTCACGGCGCCAGCCTCGTGAATCCATAGTCTGCCTAAGAGACAGCTATAAGATGGGTGGATATCCATTACCTGGAAGGTAACTTGGAAATCACTTGGTCCGATTTTGATAGGGAGATCAACTTCCCCAATCACGGTCTTGCGCGACCCATCAAAGGCTTTCACAACGACCCCACTCTGCCTCATAGGAGGACCCTGATATGACAATCTAGAGAGTGTGGATTTTGGCAATACATTTAATGATGATCCAGTGTCCACCAGTACGTTGGACATAGCATCTGATTTGCAATTTAGAGAGATGTGTAAAGCCATGTTGTGGTCTCTTCCCTCCTCAGGGAGATCAGCGTCACTAAAACTCAAAGTGTTGCAAGCAGTGATGTTTGCAACTATATTGTCAAATTGCTCAATCGTGACGTCGTGATCAACGTACGCCAAGTCCAATACCTTCTGCAGAGCCTCCCTATGGGGTTCTGAATGCAACAACAAGGATAGTATGGAGATTTTGGATGGCGTTTGTAGAAGCTGGTCTACAACGTTATACTCGCTCTTTTTGATGTGCCTCAGCATCTCATCAGATTCTTCATTCATAATGCCACTCGGGCCAACAGAAGAAGCAGGAGTCTTTTGTACAGAGGAGGGTCTGGAAACATCAAGTGCCGGATTCTGAATATTAACAGCGGTCCCAACCGGACGCTCAGCAGATTCAGAAGCAACAGGGGCTTTAGCAGGTGCAGAGAAAACACGACCACTCCGGGTCAGCCCACTTACGTCAGCGATATTGGTTACAGCAGTTGAAGGCAAAGGCACTTTGACCCCATCTTGCATAGCAACAGGGCTGTATCTGAACGGTATAGCTTTATCAGACGAATAAGGCACGGGGCCTGCAGGTTTAATCACCAAGGAGGGAGAAGCCTTCGGCTTGCTGCTATCATAGCGAATAACAACAGGCTCGGGTAACTTGAACACGGGGGATATAACATTAACCTCCGGTTCGTCCTCATCGACATTGCGATTCTGCAGAATCTCAATGGTTCCTTCGTCTAATAACTCTTGCAATTCTCTACGGACCTGGTTGCAACCCAAGCGGTTCACCGAACAGATGTGACATTTGTCGTGGTCATGCTCCATGTGGCTGTACTGACACAGCAAACGATGTAATTCCACCAACGACTGTCGAATATGACTTACATATTTGACCTTATATTTCCCAGAGCATCCCTGGACCATATTCACAGATTTCCCATGCGAAGGCAATGGGTTCTTAGTGACATTTGGGCCTGAATCTTCGAAGCTCAAAATCCCACATCTCATAAGGTCTTGAACCTTAGTCTTGAGTGGATAACAGTTTTCAATATTATGGCCCGGAGCTCCGGAGTGATACACACAATGCTGATCCGGTTTATACCACCATTGTGGGTTTGCAGGAATAGCAGGAGGATCCCTGGGAGTAACCAATTTCCTTTCCAATAAGGAAGGATATAGCTCTGCATATGACATCGGAATCGGATCGAAGCTGATCTTCTTCCTATCATAATTCAAGTTGGCCTGATTGGTTGTGCTTCCACGAGGCTGGTAAGCCTGTTGCTGTGGGCGTTGCTGTTGCTGATATTGAGGCTGTTGATATTGTTGTTGATGCTGAGCCTGCTGATTATCTCTGAATACAGGTGCTATATGAGCCACCTGGTGCTGATGACCGGCACGGCGTGCGGGTTTCCTCTGAACAGGAGGTTTCCTTGATTTGCCATGGGATTGCACAGCATGTGCTTCCCCATCTTTCTTCTTAGCAAATGCTCCATACCGCTTGCTAGAAGAGCCTTCATCTTTCGCCAAACGTTCTTCACGGACACCTTCTTCCAACCTCATCCCCATATTCACCATCTCGGTGAAATCAGAGGGAGCACTAGCGACCATCCGCTCGTAATAAAAAGAGCTAAGAGTCTTCAAGAAGATCTTAGTCATCTCTTTCTCTTCCAGCGGAGGAGTAATTTGAGCAGCCAGCTCTCGCCACCTCTGGGCGTACTCCTTGAAAGTTTCCTTGTCCTTCTGCGACATGGACCTGAGTTGATCTCGGTCAGGCGCTATATCGACGTTATATTTGTACTGCTTGACGAAGGCTTCGCCAAGATCGTTGAAGGATCTGATACTAGCACTATCCAAGCTCATGTACCATCTGAGCGCAGCGCCAGACAGACTGTCTTGAAAATAATGGATCAACAGCTGATCATTATCGGTCTGGGTTGACATCTTCCTGGCGTACATGACCAGGTGAGCAAGTGGACAGGTGTTCCCCTTGTATTTTTCAAAGTCAGGCACTTTGAATTTGATCGGTATCTTGACACCGGGAACTAAGCACAACTCAGCAGCAGACTTGCCGAACAGATCTTTACCTCGAAGGGTCTTCAATTCCTTCCTCAGCTCAAGGAATTGGTCATTCATGGCGTCCATCTTTTCATTAACATCCGGGCCCTCAGACGGCTCGGAATGATAGATGGTGTCGTCTACCCTCGGCATGGTATGCACGACAGGAGGAGCAGCAACAGGGACCGGGCTAGATGCCGGCATGTGAGCAAAAGTTGGAGCAGGAATATCCGGCATGAAACCTGGAGGCATACCCCAAGGGAACCCGGCTGGCATGGCGTGAGACCCAAAATGAGCACTGGCGGCTGGCACAGACGGAACCACAATTTCAGAGACGACAGTCCTCTAAACAGGAGTTGCAGGCGGTTGAGCAGGCTGATTCTGAGCAGCAAGAAGTTGCTCCATCAAAGCGCCAAGTCTGGCGACCTCTTCCTTCAGTTCACGGTTCTCTTGTTCTAGCTGATCCATAACTCTGGCAGAATTTGCTCTAGTATAGTACCGGTGAGTCAGCTTGTCTTCAAAATAAATGAAGAACACAGAGTCAGCACAAGAAGACCAGAAACAAGGTACCTGCCTATGCAAATGATGCATGAAATGCTAATGCATATGCTTTGTTTTATTTTCAAGGAACCCTTAGGGCATTATTTGCAAATTTTGAATTTTTAAGCATTTATTATCATTATGGAAAATATCTCATTCAATATAATCGAGACAAAGAAGTACAGCATTTTTGATTCAATTACAAAGAGAAAAGGAAAATAACATCCTATGGATCCCTAATAGCTCGGGATGCTGGAAGACGAGAAACACACAGCTTCTTGATCTCTCTCTCTCATAGGCAGCTTCCATATCTGCTTTCTCCTTAGCAAGCTGATCATACTTCCTCTTCCAGAATTTGGAAGACTGAGGAAGCAAAGAAGTCCAAGTGTCGTTCGGATCGTCGATCACTCGATGCTCAAGAAACTCAATCAGAGCGTCTTTTTCCTTAAGCTGCTGAAGCAATTCTTCTCTTTCACGGATCCAAGCACGTGAAAGGTCTTCTTCTCTCAACTCCTCTACACGTTGGGTAGGGAGGGTTGAAGGCCCAGCCACATCCAACGGTGTAGGTCTCGGATGATCGTACGGCATCAAGTAAGTGGCAGCTCTCTGTCTGACCCAGGAAGTATAAGGCTCCAAAGCAATGCAGTTCTTCGGACCTAGCTCATTCCTACTCTTCTTGCAGATCTTGCGCCAGGCGCAGACGAATCTGGCTTTCAGGCCTTGGGGATCTTTACCCTCCTGAAAGAACACACCTTCTAACAGAATGTTATGAGGTTTATCCTTTAGGGGGAACCCAAGCTGACGTCGTGCGAGAATGGGATTGTAGCTGATCCCACCACATGTACCGAGAAGAGGCACATTAGGGAATTCACCACAATAGTCAATGATCTGGACGGTATCATACACGCGATCATACCAAGAGATATCATCATTAGTGAGAGACATAAGTCTCTGAGACCACCGTAGACATCCTTTGTTCTCCTTGAAGGCAAGAGTCTGCGGCAAGTGCGAAATAAACCACTTGTACAGCAGAGGTAAACAGCATACGATAACTCCTCCACCCTTTGCATTCCTCAGGTGCAAAGAGACATAAGCGTCACCCAACAAAGTCGGAACGGGATTAAGAACCGAGAAGATCCTAATGGCGTTCATGTCCACGAATTTGTCGAAGTTGGGGAATAAGACCAACCCATAGATGAGCAATACAAATAAAGCCTCAAAGGCATCCTCACTCATGGCCTTCCCATAGATGGTAGCTTGAGCGACGAGGAACTCGGAAGGAAAACCCTGAATTCCATCTTTGGTAATCAGATTAGCTTTAATCAAAGCTTCATCTATGTGCAACAAATCTGCAATCTCTCGAGCGGTCGGAATACTCTCTAAGCCACTGAACGGCACCTGATCCAGAATCGGAATCCCAATGAGGTGAGAATACTCCTCCAAGGTAGGCAGCAACTGGAAGTCCGGAAATGAGAAGCAGTGATACAGCGGATCATAGAACTGAGCTAGAGTACTCATCAATCCCTCATCAACCTGAGTAGTCAACAGAGGCAGAAGCTTCCCATAGCGAGCTTTGAAACCCAAGGGATCCAATACATAAGATGTCAGATTCCTTAACTCCTTCACATCAGGCTGTTTAAATTTGTACTTCTTCGTATGCCTTTTTGGTCTTTCCATGTCTGAAAATTTTGCAAATAAACCCTTTAAGTTCCTTGAAAATTTTCTTTTTTTTTTTGATGACATGAAGTGCAGATGAATGCATGAATGCATGAATGCAACAATCACACTCAAGGATCAAGCAAAGCACACCAAACAAAGGTCGTGGGAAAGCTCATTGTATCCCTAATATCAATCATCCATTTTGGTGGATTTAGGTTTTCACCTTATCGACACCCAAGTTCCATTGATATTAACGGTACATGAACCGGCTCTAACATCCTTAATATCAATCATCCATTTTGGTAGATTTAGGTTTCACACCTTATCGATACCCAAGTTCCATTGATATTAACGATGTTTGAACGACTCAACCACGAATCACGGGTTTGCTGAGAGTCACGAGCATGGAGTCTTGGTTAAGAACCACCCAAAGGGAGTGTACTAGGGTTTAAACCTGCCAGACATGTTCTACCAGAGGTTCCCATAATCATTGTCCCATCTCTCGGATATTATCGGAGGAACGAATACTCGTATTCCAAAAATATTCTCAAGAGAGACTCTTATGAGTGTAGTATCGCGTAACAATCGCATCAGATCTTACATCTGAACGACCTCCACACTACGTCCTAAAAATAGGCCAAGATGGGTTTGGTAAACTAAGGTCCTTGGCTTCTAAGGCACATGATTGAATGAATAATGCCTAACCACAAATGACTTGTGTGACATTATCAATCCAACATGACCTCCACCAAGTGAATGGACTCGCAAGTCAACTGGCTAAGGAATACTCCACACCAGTCAACAAGACTACGCCATTCTCCTATCCTAGAGTGCACTCGAGTTCGGGTATAGAACTCATCTCACAGAGATCACCAAAGCAAACAGCAATTGTATATCAAGCAATTCAAACATTACAATCAATATAGTTATCCCAAATTGTACAAAAATATGTCAAATAACACATAAGCAATATCATACAACAAGGGTGAAAAGTAGGCAATACCACCAGGGAAGGTCTAATGCCCTCCCCAACAGAGTCGCCACTTTTCTGTAGCGGTGTATTCGTCGCTATATGATTTATTGATTAAACCATAAGCAAAGTATACAATGAATCGAGTCGCCACCGCACTTTTATTTATCCTAAGGACTGGTTAAAAAGCGAACAAAAACCTAAGAAGTTTTACACGTAGAAAACTAATGAAAAAGATCATAGAATCTGGATAAGGGGTAAATTACGCAATGGGAAGGTGTTAGCCACCCATCACGTTCTAGGTACTCCTAGGGAGCCCTTTTCACACTTGTTGTATAAAAATGTTTATTTTGTTTTGACATATTGTGCAAACATGAATGGGAAGATGAGAAAAGAATGTACATTTTATTATTTTTGTGTTTGAACGGATGAACCCGTTGCCTACGTACCTTCCATCAAAGGTAAGGATCAAAACGCCGTAGTTCGGCTAAAAGATTTCCAAAAATTAGTGAGTTCATTTTAAAACATAAGCACTAAGGCTTTTCATTACCAATGGGAGAAAACTCAACCCGAATCAACAATCCACCATGCGAGGACGGCTTCAACATACTAGTGAGGGGTTAACCCTATAATAAGTATGGAAGACTTACAATCGGCTCACTAAGGATAAGGTAAGATTTACATCAACCACTATGGTAATTAAAACCTAAGGATAATGTATGAAAACATATTAACAATGGACAAAGCCAAAACAATTGAATGGGTGAGGTTAATTGATTATGATTATTCACAAAATATGGTCAAAGGATGATTAAGATTGATTCAAAGAAGTGTTATGAAAAGTGAAGTATGAAAAATCAAGGACTTAAGGTCCAAGTTTCTAATTTGGAAAGAGGTGAGAATGTTTGCACAACATGCATTTTTCAAGTTTTTAAAAGTCAACAAGTGAAAAGGGGGTTTTGAAACAAAAGGGTGTGGATGATGGAATGTAAAACTTCCTAGAAAAGTTCACCTCTTGAAATCATATAGAAGATGATTCAAGTGTGTCCTCAGGAATGAAGCAACAAACAAATAAAAATAAAGCAAGGTGATACCGGATGCCATCAATGGTCTTACACCAATCTCACAAACAAAAGCGGATATCGGATACCAATAACTGGGTTTACACCAATCTCCTAAAACAAAACAATGATACCGGATGCCATCAATGGTCTTATACCAATCTCACAAAGCAAAAGCGGATGTCGGATACCAATAAATGGGTTTACACCAACCTCCTAAAACAAAACAAATGATACCGGATGCCATCAATGGTCTTATACCAATCTCACAAAGCAAAAGCGGATGTCGGATACCAATAAATGGGTTTACACCAACCTCCTAAAGTAAAACAAAACTTGGATGTCAGATGCCAATCTATCTGGACTTATACCAACCTCCAAAGGATGATCATAGGAATACAAGAGCCAACAACATGGTCTTATAATAGCATCCTCACATACAACAAACAAACAATGCACTAAGCAATGGACATGAGTGACCAAGTGAAGTGGTCTTACACTCTGTCCCTTCCAAATCATAGGAACAATGGCCAAAGACATGGTCTTACAATTGTCCTCAATGGGTAAACCAAACATGGATCACAAAAGGTATGCAATGATGATCATGCCATAATGAACAAATTAATGATGATAAGTGCACAAAGGCAAGCAAGCATGTACAAATGCAACAAGCAATCAATCAGACAAAGTCATTTAGCATCCACTATAACCAAACAATTAGGCTCAATCAAAGGGTTAGACTTAAAAGTCAACTGGAATAGGGTCAATGGTGCTCTTAACCTTGACATTGAGAGCCAAGGTGAAGCAGATGAAAGGATATGAGGGGGTGTGCCTCATCACTCTTATCCCTGGTCAGGGAGAGCATTGAATATCAGAAGGTGGGGGAGTTCAGAAAGATGGAACTCTCTCCCCAAAGTATAGACTCAATAGATCTTGGGTTTTACTCAACATGCATCAAACACAAGTAGTGTGAGCAATGTGAGTGACTCACAGAATAGTAGGAGATAGGCTACATATCTCTTTTGTCTACCAATTGCCTCATATGAGGTCTTTACCTGCCTGGGGACAAAGTTAAACAATCACAAACATTGCCTCTTAAGGAGGACTTCAGACAGTTGCCTGGCTAAATAACAAGCCAGGTCTTCCAGACTACATGGAGACAAGAGAGTCTACCTCAATGCTTAAGCAAAGCAAAGCAATAGCTAGTTCTCAAGGAACTAAAGCGACTATGGTACCTGAAATCGATCAAATATAATCAGTATTCAAGTCACAAAATCAAAACAGACAAATTATGAACCAACAGACAATGTACAAACAAACAATGCAATGTGCAAAGCACAAACTCAAAGCAAATGAGTTAGCATCCTACAAAACAAAACCAAGTTAGTTCATGACAATCAAATAAACCAAACTCAATCAACTTGAATTAAACTCTTCAAAGCATTTTGCTTCTTAACCTGAAAAAACAACTCAAAAGTGAGAAGTAAGACCACTAGGGCAAGCCTAGGGTCAAAAGGAGGTGAAAAATTCAAAACAGCAAGTGAAAATTGATCAAACTCAAGATTAATCAATTAAGAAGAAATACCAATTGGTCCCATATCAAAACTATACACCAAATCAATTTTACACACATAACATGTCAAACTATGCATTTTGGAATCACAATGGAACAAACAGAATGATCACAATCAAACCAATATCAAAACAGCTCAATAAATTCCATAAAAATTCCAGCTCAAACAGGACATATTCAATGAGCCACATATCAAATTTCATGGCATTTGGGTAATGGGAACCAAGTCAATGAAAATCACCAAATCAAAGCATATAGAAATAAGCTCATACATGGTATCAAATTGAGCACCAACTTCAATCAAGTGCAAAACAGAAATGACATAAGATAAATGAGTCACTCCAAAGCCAAAATGGAATTAAGCATGTTAAGAACCCATCCACAAAATTTCAGCTTCATATGATAAGGTATGAGAATTTCACAAGCTATGTAAGATGATCACTCAAGAAAAGTTCACAAAATGGTAAACAGCAAACAAAAATACCAATCAAATAGGAAATGCATCAACAAATCCTACAAAAAATCATGCTCAAACTAGACATATAGATGTAATCACATGCAAAAATCCAGAGCAAATGGCATTCAATAAGCATGGAAACAAAATTCATGAACATGGCATAACATAGTGTGACACACATTGTCACACTCAAAAAGATCACATCATATTTATCTAACCAGGAACTCAAAAATAGCAAACTATACATCAAAATCACCAGGAAAGAGTCAAGATCATGCCTATAAAATTTCATGCATTTTGGAGTAAGCATCATTATTTTATGAATGAGATGGCAAAACATACATCAAAAGCATACATGTCCAAGATCATTAAGCAAAACCAAAAAATCACCAGGCACAACTTCCATTATCATGCCTAAAAAAAACTAGAGGAAATTTGGAGATTAACACAAAAATCCCCATGCAATTTGGATTAAAGGTGAATTAATTATGAATTTTAGAAGTTTGGTGAAAGAATGAAATAATTATTTAAGTATTGAAATGATTTAAATGGATTAAATAAATCAGCGAATGGCAATTTCGTAATTCGCATGGCCAGGGGGCGAAACGCCCCGTTTCACTTAATGGAATGGCTTCACGTGATTGGCTCGTTCGAGCGGGAAACAGAATTTTGAAACGAAACCAGGCCAACACGGATCAAATCGCGCATCTGGAACGAGAAATGAAGAACTCGTCGTGTTCTTGCACAGTCCAACATCGCCATGACCAAATTCACACCAAAATAGACAAATCATATATGGATCGATTCGTCTCTCATCAAGGATCAATAATATCATCCTAATTTCATCTAAAATTCAACACAGAAAAAGATTCGATCGAAGAAAGTTTTGTCATCCAAACTTCCAATCAAGATTTCTTCCTCAATTCTCAATGAAAACGCACGATTCGAATTTCAGAATACTCTATGTTCATTGCTCTACCTAAACCACATGTTGATTTTAAGAATCGAAGGAATCGAGATCTTACCTTCTTGATGATGCAGCTGTGGAATCGAGCTTTCCAGGTTCCAATTGAGTGAAATAGATCGTGTATATTGATGTAGGAGATGAATGGTGATGAATGCTCAGCTCAATAGTGCTTGGATCAGTGAAATCTTGCAACTGCCATGGAAGCTCAAGCTTTGGCAACAGTGAGAATTTGCACGATTTCCTCCTCAATTGCTTCAAACAGAAATCCACGATCACCTGCAGATGATGAATGCTGCAAAAGAAAGCACAAAAAACAATGGATTCTTGAAGAATTGGTGAAAAAAAGTGTATGTGAAAAATGGAGAAAATTGAGAGAATTTTGAGATTTGGTGATTTTGATCTGAATTGTGATTGTTGATTCTGAGCATTCTGTTATGATTAAGCATTTATAGTTCCTCTTAATCCATGCCTTAATCATGTTTAGCATAATTAGATGTGATTAGCAAATGGAGCTTGTTATGGAAATTGGCCAATTTGCCCTCATGAACTTAGAACCAATGGAACAGTAATTTTCTGCTTGCAGCACATCACAAATCATGTTTAGAAGCTAATTGAATTGGTTTGGTGTGAAAATCCTTTGTATTTTTGAATTTGACGTTTTTCCCACCAAAAATTAATTAGTTCACTTGAAAAATGACCTTTTTATGTGAAGGTTTTTGATGAAATGTAATGATGGATTTGGATAGTACACATCAAATGTGGTTTGCTCAAAAAAGAATCAACCAATTTGGCCTTTCCATTCAAAAGTTATGGCACTTTGAAATTCCAAAACTCTTGAAAATGATTTGATCATAACTTGCCAACCATAAATGAGAAATGAGTGTTCTTGGACTTTTTGGAAAGGAAAGATCAAGCTCTTCAACTTTCATGTTGGACAAATTTTGATTTGAAGCTTGGTTCATGATGTAATTTTGAGGAGCAAGACTTTCCATTTTGGGCAGGTGAAAATTACAGGTCATTTCCATTTTGGGAAACTTTTTGTTTGACCTCAAATCCTTCAACCTTGATCTTTGAAATGCCAAATGAAGCTTATATGGACATGAATGAGACCTTTCTAACCATCTCACACCTTCCAATTCCTGATTAAATGCACAGTTGACCACAGTTGACTTTGCTAGGGTTTTGGTTGACTGAGCCATGCTTTGATGAATTTCAAGCCTTTTTCTCTTGAGATCTTGATACCAAATGATACCATGACTCATGTGAATCTCTTATGAATGATCATGGTGCCCAAATTCTTCAAGAATGGTCACCATCCACTGCTCAATGACTTGCTTGACTGATTGACTGATGATTGCTTCAGCTGCAAGTAACAAGGTTAGATGACAATATTTTGTACTTTTGGTTAGTAAACAAATGAAAAGCAATGACATACAAATGCTATACATGCTTGGTGATCAAGAATCACACTCACAAGATACCCCACCCACTAGGAGGGAAGCAAAGGTGCACAATGATCCTTGAGGCAGTGATTGATATGATATGATACTATGAGGGATCTTAGGGCAAAAATTGGGGTCTTACAGGTAGGTTAAGTGTTATTTGGTTTTGTCTTTTTTTATTCTTATTATTATTATTAGATTCTATCAAGAAAGTCTTTATAGATTGATGGGAAACAATAATAACAATATGACTTGTTTACAAACAAGTCAAGAATTCAAGAAGATAATTAATCATGAACCTTTGTCTAAAAAAATAAGTTTCTCATTTGTTTATTTTTTTTATCAACCATTATATTCTACCCCAAATTTGAATAATCCAAAAAAGAGGAATAAATTCACATTTTATTTTTACACTTTGTCCAAAAAAATTCTACATTTTTGAATACATTAAGGAATTCAACAAGATCATAAAAATAATATCTCGAAATTGTGGTTTTCTCATAGTTGGCAAGTGTCTTCTTGTCCTTTTCTTTTTGTCTTCATATGTAGTAGCAATTTGGTTTTGGACATATTGTGTCCTACATACAGAAATCACAGTAAATTAACAATATTAGGGAAACAAGTACAAAGATCCAAAAGCCAAATCATAAAGTGGTATAACAGCACTTGATACTTTGAGGCACACTAGGAAGTTTATATCAAAATGGAAAGACAACATATGAAAATTTTAAAAAAAAAATCATTATTATTACCATGGACAATATCTTAGCAATAACACATATCAGTTTAAAACCCCAATCTTTGAATATAAAGGGGGCACCATATATTGAAAAAGAGAAAAGAGAGATAAGCACTTGAAAATTATACATCAGAAGTCGCAGCCATCATAAGGGAAGGAATAAAGAAAAAATGGCAATTCATTCACATTGACAACCGAAATACCTAATCCAAACATACACTACAAACTAATAAGCAGCAAAACTTTAAAGTTATAGTTTAAATCTCAAACAGAGATATCAAAGATGAATGCCTCGATTCGACAGCCACATTAGGAGAAAAGAATATAAGAAGAGCACCTGAGCGAAGTTGCAAGCACGACAATAAGGTGATTCCCTTTTCCATCTTTTATAATTACTGTGCTTTTGATGTTTACAAGTTGTTGCCTTGTTCGAATGTCGAATGTCGAGTTTTGTTTCTTTCTGAACTTTTGAATCCCTGTTGTTGCCTTACATCACCTTCTGATGCATAGTTTCTATTTGTCATAACCTGTTAAAATTCGAAAAAATAGTGGTTTTTAATTATAAGTTTAGAACACTAAGGTTCGAACGCTTTTCAAACTCGATTTAAGATTTGGTTTGACTAATTTCATAGGTTTTGTTTAGTGTTCATCCATGGAGATTTTTTCTTTGAGAGATCGATCTTGAGGGAAGAAGAGAGAAGAGGGGATATCTGAAAGAGTAAGGACGTTCGAAACAGAGAGAGTTTGTGATAAATAAAAAAATTAAGTTTAACATTCATTTTCTTTTATTATTAGATTATGTCGTAAATAAAAAAATTAAGTTTAATATTTATTTTCTTTTAATTTTAGATTATGTCATAAAATATTCCAATAAAAGAGTTTAGAATTTATTTTCTTTTAATTTTAGATAATGTCATAAAATATTCCAAAAAAAAAGAGTTTACATTTTATTTTCTTTTAATTTTATATCATGTCATGAAAATATTCCATAAAATTAAATTTATCATTTATTTTATTTTAATTTTAGATAATGTCATAAAATATTTCAAAAAAAAAAGAGTTTACAATTTATTTTCTTTTAATTTTAGATCATGTCATGAAAATATTCCATAAAATTAAATTTATTATTTATTTTCTTTTAATTTTAGAAAATGTCACAAAATATTCCAAAAAAATAGTTTACAATTTATTTTATTTTCATTTTAGATCATGTCATAAAATATTCCAGAAAATTAAGTTTACGATTTATTTTATTTTAGTTTTAGGTTATGTCATAAAAAAATTCCAATAAAATAAGTTTACAATTTTTTTTATTTCATAAAATATTCTAAAAAAGAGTTTACCATTTATTTTATTCATATTTCAGATCATGTTATAAAAATCATTAAGAAAAGGTTAATTTAGTTATTTTCATTATTATTTCAAATTATGTTATAAAAATATAAAAAGAGTTATTTTAGTTATATTTATTATTATTTTATATTATGTTAGGAAAATAAAAAAAGAGTTATATTTAATTTATTTTCTTTTGTTATTATTTTAGTTACATTTTTAAGAGAATAAAAAGAAATATTTATTTGTTTTATCATCAGACTTTTTTTTAAATAAATAATATGCATATGTCTAATTTTAAGTTGGTCTTATTTTCTCACTTTAGTTTACTAGATATATATATATATATATATATATATATATATATATATATATATATATATATATATATATATATATATATATATATATATATATATATATATATATATATATATATATATATATATATATATATATATATATATATATATATATATATATATATATATATATATATATATATATATATATATATATATATATATATATATATATCTATAATTGTACTTTTCTCTAACTTTATTTCTTGCTATATATATATATATATATATATATATATATATATATATATATATATATATATATATATATATATATATATATATATATATATATATATATATATATATAATTGTACTTTTCTCTAACTTTATTTCTTGCTATTTTCTCTAAATGTTTGAATAACTATAGAATTATTATTTTCAAATAATATCATTTTCTTTGTAGTTTTATTTATTATTGTTAGAATATTACGAATAAATAATTAAATAAATATCTAGTAATGATGTCGAGTAATTAATAGAATAAAATATGTATGACTAATTTCTTAAACTTTGGTCATACCCCAAGTTGTACCTTACAATCTGATTAATTTGTTTCTTATCCCGATTCAAAAGCTTTATTATTTAAGCTAAAATATTAAAATGGTTTTTTAATAACTCGAAAGAAGATGACCATTGGAATCTAGCATTCCGGTGGGAATCCTCGAATGATCGGTCCTGAGCCTCGCGTTTTGGGTTAACCGTTCAGTCTTTTCTTCCGTTCCTAAAACACTTTAATTAACTTGGACAAAATAAGAACCGTTGGAATCAAGCATTCTAGCGCAACTCTTTAAACAATTGATTCTTATCAAGTGTTCGTTATCCATCAAACAATTTTTTTCAATTAATTTGTATGAAAAAGGATTGTTGGAATCTAGCATTCCGGTGGAACCCAGAATGATTGATCCCGAGGCTTATGTCTCGTTCTCATAAAATGTTTGTCATTCACCTATAAAAAATATTCAACCAATCAAACTATTTTTTCGCTGCCGTGTGATCTCAAAAATATTTTCAAAATGAAAGAGATCTTGTCCTAAGATGATGCAAGACAATGCTTCGTCCATAATTGTTGAGTTGAGGTAAGTGACGATTTTCCAAATGTTGATTTGTAAATCCATTCGATGTGATGTATATGTTTGCTCCTCATCTGTTTTGGGTAAAACAATGTTTCTCGTCGATTAATACAAGATAGCTTTCGCTAAAATCGACCAACAAACAAACATTTTCTATCCAGAACTACGTAAGCCTTGAATTCTCTATTGCACCCGGAGATACGTAGGACCAGGATTACGAAATCTTGTCAGGCACATTAATAAAAAATTAAGGATTAGTTCCTTTCTGCCCCCTAATAATAAAAATATTTTTAGGTCCTCTATCATTAATTCAAAAACATTTATGTTCTCTCTTTTTCTATCCAAAATAAGTAAAATATTAGAAACTAACATAAGCTAACATTCAAATTGAAACTAACTAAACGGTTCCAGTTGAATACAACGGGCATGAGGGGTGTTAATACCTTCCCCTTGCGTAACCGACTCCCGAACCCAGATATTGGTTGCGATGACCATATCTTATCCTTTCTTTTAGGGGTTTTATCGATATTTTCCCTTTCCCTCTTTGGGAATAAATAAAGTTTGGTGGCGACTCTGTTCAGTCCATCCCTTGAGCGTGAGATTGCGCTCCACGAGCGTCGTGTTCTCATTTTTCGAGGTGCGACAGGTTGCAATCCAATAGACAAGAATGTCATATAGAAACCCAAATTGCCCTTGGACTTTTGAATCAAGCAACAAACAATACACAAATAGCAAGTTGAAGAGCAAGGCATCAAATAAATATATCCACATCCAAGCTTAGCAACTCCATGATCTTCTTCAAAATTTCCCATGTGTCAGATGAATTCAAAGATGGCATAAGTCACAGGTTCAACATAACAGCTTCACAATGATCATGTTGCAGATGAACTCAAATGGATCTTCAATATTGTATCAGATGAATGTTCATTTCACAAGCACTTGGTCTCATAAAAGTTGGCATTGGCCAAGTCCTTTGCATAGGGAGTGTTGCCTAAATTCTAAGTCCAATAGTCTCAAATCAAACCAACAGTCCACACAAGATGTTTTTTTAGAGTTTTTGTTCTTATTATGGACATTAAGGTCAAAAGACCAGACAAACAAACAAATATATACAAACACAAAATATCACAAAATATGGTCCAAATGGACAAAGTGAAAATGGCATTAAAGTAAACAACTTGAATGGTATGAATAATGGCAAATGAATAAGGCTTAAAAAATTAAAGTGCATTAAAAGTAAATGACTTGAAATTAAATGTTAGTTGTTAGTGAATTAGAGGTTAGTATTGCTTTTTCTTTTGTTTTGTTTAAGTCATTCTTTGGAGAACACTCAACCCACTTATCACAAACATGGATCCTTGAACCAAGACATCTTCCAAAGGAAGGAAAAAAGGCCAAGTTTCCACACAATACCATGAAAGATGGGAGACTTTCAATCTCACTAACTAGAATGTTATGCCTTTTTGTGTCAAAATTTAGCGTTATGTTAAGCAATCGTAATTGGACTTATGTAGAAGTCACAACTATTTGAGGTCGGGCAATAGAATTTAGGTGTTAATGCATGTTAGAGACATAGTATAATGGATTATACTCATGAAACATACCACACACAAAAATAATATGCAAAGTGGGGGACCTAATCTCATCCATACTTATGTTGATTTTGCAATCAACTAGCCTTAGGATATATAGATATTATACGTCCATGACATGAATGGATAAAGAAGGGGAATGAGATGAAGAGGGAGGGGGTAATAGATCAAACACAAATTGGTCAAATGAGGACTTTTACCAAATTAAGATCATTCATTCATTTTGGAAGATGGAATGTACATTCCATCAATCCCCTAAATCCAATGATCTTAACCTAGCAAAGTCAAATCAACCTTAACCAAGACCCAACAACACAAGTCAAACTCACAAAGTCAAATAGAATGGCTCTACACAATTAATTTGGCATTTAAACAATCAAAAATAATAAAAATATGCATTAAATTAAATTATGGTTGGTCAATTTCCTAAAACCTCCTTAAAACACCAAAGAAATGGTCATGAGATTTATCATAGGTCAAACAAGGTCAAAGGACCTTGGAGAAAAAAATTCACAATTTTTGGAAACTTAAAAGTATTTTTAAACAATTAAAAATATTCACAAAATCAATTAAATTAAATCATGAAAAATATTAATAACGATCCAAAAAATAATTTTAATTCATAAAATGAAAGAGGATTTTATTTTTAAAAAAATTGGTGAAACTCTCATATTTTTTGGATCAATATTAAATTTAATATGAATTAATGAAAATAAAGGAAATAAAATGAAAATCAATTAATCAGAAAAAACGTGGACCACTTGATCTCCCTCATTAATTGAGGTGCCATATCAAGTTAATGAAAACGCACATTCCATGGTACACACTAGTCAACGCGCCACACAACTGGTAATAAAAAAGAACGCTCAAGATTAAAACGCATTGGCTTGATCATATGGCTCAGAACTCATCCATCCGATGACCCTGGCCGGACTGGTTCTCTCATCACCATCACATAAATGAAAAAAAAGGACACGATCTTAAAGAAAAAATGGTGTAGATCACGAATATGGCCTCAATTCAACCTAACTCCAAGTATATTGAGAGATACATGGAGTTGAAATTTGAGGTGCATGAACTAAGTTGCTTCGATTTAACCTCAAAGCAACTCAATCTTCTTGCCTACATTGGTAGGACTTCAGACAACCAAGGATCCAAGAGAATTGATGAGAATTGTGAGAGAATCAAAGAGAAGAAAAATATGGAAAAATACCTTCAATGATGTGCAGAACTTGATCTCTCTTGCTTCAATTCATGTTTGATCTTGCTTATGGAGCTTGCAGAAGTAGATTAGGAATGGTACAAGGCTTTGGATCCTGGAGTTTTCGAATCTCCAAACAGTGAGATTCAAACTCAAATTTCAAATGAGATTTCTCAAGTTTCCCTTTCAATTATGAGAGTTTCAAATGGGGGAGGCAAAGTTGGCGTGCAAGGGTCCTCAAAACTGATGCAATGGACCTCTATTTATAGCAAATGCAAGTGATATTTGCACCTTTGAAAATTCTTCCAAATTTGGAAATGTGGAGTGCACGCTTGCATGGGCATGTACAGGCCCATAAATCAACTCAATTAGGTCCAAATTCAAGTGAGATTGAGTCTGAATGTGGATTGTGATGCAAGGCAAAAGTGTATTGATGTTTGAAGAATGATTCTTGCCAACTGATATAGCCATGTTCAGGCCATATGTAAACCCCTCAAACCTTATCCAAAATGGATGAATTTGGACTCTTTGGAAAGGTTAGATCAAGAGGAACAACTCTTATGTTGAACACTTTTCCATTTTGAGATTTTATCATGATGAATTTTGAGGTGGAAGTTTGGAAATTTCAACATGTCAAAATATTTTCTAAGTGTTAAGTTATATGTTCAATTATTCCACCTTGGCTAACTTTTTATGTGGGCTTCAAATGAGAAAAGTGTATTCATAAAAGCTGTATATATTTAAAAAACCTTCAAAATGGTTAAAAATTTGACATCATTTGGATTTGGGATGAATGAGTTGTGCATTTTTGAAGTTGAGGAAAATCACTTGTTCAATGGTATTTGTCCAAAATGACCTATAATGTATCCTCATATCACATGATCATAAACGTTGATTTAGCTCTTCCTCCAAACATAAAAGTTGAAGTATACACCTTTAATTTTACTGTGAAACTTGTAAATATTTAATATCATAAAAATTGAGCAAGTTATGGCCTTGGGAAGTTGACTTTCAAATTAGGGTTTAGACAAAATGACCCATAAGCTTTCAACATAAAAAATGACTTTCCAAGCAAAACTAGCTCTAGACCTCAACATGAAAGTTGTTTGGAATGTCATTTTGAGTAAATTTGATCTTGGAATAACTTTTATATGATGAAAATTGTAGGAGATAGGGTCTAGGGGAACCCAGTTTTGATCAGATGAATTCCTCTGGTCAACCACCATCAACCACCTTGCTAACTTGCAATTTTCTTGAACTTTTGGACTCATGGGAGATAATATATGCATAAGATGATGAAATTTGAAGTGTAACTTTGAGTATTTGATCAATTGGTGAAGAAGCTTGTTGAAGAAGTTACTCAAGATACCCAGATAAACTAGGGTTTCCAAGGCAAACCAATTCCAAACTCTTGAAGAATGCTTGATCAAAATAACATGTAAGTATCATGGGGACTCATTAATGATTCCTTGAGACATTATGGATCATTCCTTGGTTGAGCTCTTAGTAATGAGGGTCTTAAACCCTAGATGTGAACTTGATGGATCAAAGGTGATCATGTGCCCTCCCTACAAAAGAGTTAGACAAATACAAAGACATATTTTTGGTATTTTGGTTAGTAAATGATAAAATACAAAGTATGATACAATCACATGGTGCTTGGTGATATCTCCCAAAATAAACCCAATGAATAAAAGGGGTAAGGAGGATGTCAAGGTGTGATCCCAATGCCAATGCATATGATGAGGATAACATGAGGGATCTTAGGGTCAAAATTGGGGTCTTACAGGTAGGTCACAACTTTTTTTCCTGTTTCACTTATTTTCAGTTATCAAGGTGTAGTACAAGGTTAGGGGAATCAAAGCCATGGCCTATTTGCTTTCAATTCCCCTTATGAGCCATTTAACTTAGGATTCAAACATTAGGGTTCTTGGAGATTTTCTTTTGTTTCGCTTGATTCCTGCATATTTGGGAGTTTTTCGTTGAGGATTCAAGATGAGGGTATTGCAAAGGAGAGATTGATAATGGAAATTCTAATTTATGGGGAGCTCCGCCGCCGGAGATAGCCTCTGGCATGGTGGAGATAGTAACGAATTGAGGTGAAAGAGAGGAAGCGCATTTTGAGCTTTCATTGTTCTGGGCCTTTTTAAATTTTTCCACGTGCATTGGATGACCATTGTTAATGCCTGATCCACGTGCCCATTTTACATTGGCCATATTTGTTGCACATGCTGGATGTTAACTGGATCACGTGTACATTTAGTGCACATGTTTGTTGACTCCTCAATGACACATTGCCATGTTAATTCGGACCTTTCCAAGTTCAAATTCGGGCCTCCATGTGTGGGCTTGTTTGCTCTTTGCACCCTATCAGAGTCCAATTCACCCCTTGCTTGTTGATTGTGAACTTTGGGCTTGTGGCTTCCAAAGCCCAAGCGCGTTTTTACTTGTGTACCATGTACATGGCCTTTACACCCCCTTTCTGGCCCATTTCATTTTTATTGTTTGTTAATCAAATTATTTTGCCTTGTTTAGTTCCTATTAATTAGGTTAATTAGAGTAACAATTAGGATTAACATATTAGATTTTAGAACTTAATTAGGATATAATTTTTAATTGGAATTAATTGTTTTGATTAGAAATAATTAGGATGATTAATTTTTAATTAGATTTAATCCTAGTTTTAATTCTCTAATTGAGCATACCATGAAATTTACCAATTCTAACCCTAAGATTTGTTACCAAATTTCATGTTCCCTTAGGACTAGGAATTTACTTAGAATAATTGATCTTTTAATCATTAATTTTCATATGATATTTGGTAATGGATGATTAATTTGATCTTAATCTTTGAATGATTCCTTAGTTAGAACTTATACATGTTATTAACCTTTAGACTAGGTTGTACATGATTAACCATAGTTCTCAATTTAATTCAAACCATTTGATTTAAGCTGATCAAAAGAAATATTGATTAACTAAATCCTTTGATTCATGCATAATCCCACAGTCTATTCAAGTGATCAAAAGTCCCTTGATCACTTAATAAGACTATTTCTGTAAAGCTGTGGATCTTAAGGCCTCAAGTTCAGACTTCCAGTCAAGGCATCCCAGACAAATCAAGCAGTGGAATATACAAAACTATTAAAGTTGTTTCTTCAAGAGCTTGTCCACCAAGGTTAAAATTGTGTGACACGAGCCTTAAGAAATATGGAAGGAATGAGAATGAATAATTCCATTAAATCATTCTTAATATCTTTAGGTATTGGACGAATGACCTAGTTGCTCATCATATTCACCTCTATTCATAGACTTTAGCACAATTCAAATCATATGATTGTCCAGTCTCTCCCTTCAAAGTAACAATGCAACAATCATAGGTCTCAATCAGCAACTTATCGATCATGATTCAAGTTGTATGCCATGAGCCTTAAGTAACAAAGAATGATGAGAGTAGATAATTCATATCCTTGTCTAGAATATCTTTGGGTATGGAATGAATGACCCAGTTGTTCAAGGTATTCCTTTTTGTTCATAGACTTTAATATACTTCAAATTGAATGATTGATAAGGTCTTCATCATCACAGGTAGAAACAAGGATTCTTCTCAAAAAACTTGAAAGTTAGGGTAAGAATCACATGCCATGAGCCTTAAGTAGTAAAGAACGAATGAGAGTGGAGGATTTTATTAACTCATTCTGAATATCTATGGATATGGGACGAATGACCTAGTTGCCCATCGTATTCACCTTTATTCATAGACTTTAGTATGGTTCATATCTAATGACCTCCAAGTCTTCTTCATATTTCATCATATATATTTCTCTTGCCTCGGTCTCTTGCTGACAGTCATAGTAGGTTGAACTACGAAAGCTCTGACTTTCTTATTGCACGGTGAGAATACGTAGGCACGAGGATTCAGATTCTCCATGAGCTACCTTATTTATTTCTACCCTATTTATTATTTCTCCAGTCATCAATCAATACCATCTTTTTAAATATCAAATACATCTTCCTTGGATTTGATGCACATCCTTTTAGGATGATTTAGCGGCAGTCCACCTTGTGAACCAAGAGATGTTTGGTAACAAGACCAAACACTTTATTCCTTCTTTTTTGGCCAAGACGCATGTTTACTCTTCGGTTCAAAGTTCACTTACCTTTATGGGTTCCCATGCTACCATTGTCTTTTGGTGCAAGTCATACTTTTCATCACTTTCAATCTCTATCTTTGTTTTCGTAGTTCCATGAACTACGAGTGCTTTTACTTTATAATTGCATGACGAGAATACGTAGGCACAAGGCTTCGAACCTTGGGCGAGCACAATCCTAATTATTCTTATGCCTTATGGCACGATTCATATATTTCATGATCCATTGTCTACCTCCAATCATAACCATTCACCCCAGTGACATATTGTTTCTTTGAAACCAGACACCATTTTCTTTTGAATTCCATATATACCCTTTTAGGACGATATAGCGGTAGTCCACATTTGTACCTAGAGTTGTTTGTATCGTACACAAACATTTTATTCCTTCCTTTCATTGCAAAAATGCATGTTTCCCTTTATGGTACAAATTTCATTCTCCTATGGATTCCAATATACCCTTACCTTTGGTTCCAAATTATACCTTTTTCAGTCACTTTTTTACCACAACCTTTGATTCTCTGACATTGGTTATTTCTTTATCATTTCATTCATCTCCATGATGAATTCATATTTTACCTTCATTAAATTCATGTGATATACTTTTGCTTTGAGCCAAATACATTATCTCTTTAAGCTCCATCTTGTGGCAGCTTGTGTACCAAGAGTTGTTTGGTAACGAAACCAAACACTTAATTCTCTTTGTTTTCCGCCATAGCAAATATAGTGGTGAACACTCCGGCTACCCACATATTGCTCAACGCCAATTTTACTCTTGGATTCAGATTTCACCCTTTTTTAGAGTTCAAATCACATAATCCTTTGGCTCAGACCATACCTTTATCAAAACGTATTTTCACCTCCCACCATTAGTTCTATGAACAACGGAGCTCTGAATTCCTTATTGCACTATAAGGATACGTAGGCATGAGGGCCCTAATCCTCACCGAGCATTATATCTATTCTTTTTCCTTTTCCATTCATTCTTTCGCGAGTAATCTTTAGATAGAATACCCATTCGAGCAAGAGCAATCAAAACAATTCTCCTTTAGTACAGCAGATTACATAACTGATTTCCTTACCCAATTATCTCTTTCCCCCGGGTTTTATCAATGTTTTTCCTTTCCTTCCGGAATAAATAAAGTTCAATGGCGACTTTGTTATATGTTTAAGCGTGCGATGCATTTGGGTATATTTCTGCTAGCTTCAGGTATGAAAGAAATAACTTCCCATAAGGAAGAAGCCTGATTACTAAAGCATGGTTGTTATCTTCCCATAAGGCAGAAACCTGGTTGTAATGGACGAAGTAACTTCCCAAAATACAACAACTTGAGTACATAAGTATTTCACTCAGAATCCTTGCTTGAGTGTCTAAAAGTATGGATGACAATCTTGTCACAGAGAATGATTTGTCAGAGCTTTCATAGTCTTGGTTTCATAACCTGGTTGTATTCCTCATGTCTGGTTGTTATCAGAACTTGTATACGCCTGGTTACACCTTGATCACTTGAACTTAGTTCAAGAAAAGAATATGTCTGGTTAACTGCAAACTGCTTAGTTAACTATCCAGAACATAAGCTTGATTCTTAAACATAAGCATGGTTCCTATGAACTTGATTCAGCTTGCTTGGTTAGTGCCTTAGAACCTTAAACACTTGGTTAACATGATGAACTTTTTCAAAGTTCTCAGAATCACCAATGTCAGAACATATAAAGACATGTTTGGGTTTCAGAATTGGAATTAGATATATCAGAATCAAAGTCATTCTTTCTCCCCCTTTGCCATCGGTCAGAAAGATAAGATAAAATACAAATTAAACCAATAATAGAATTTCATTTCATTAAAAAAGATAACTCAATATAGAAATGAAATAGAAAATAATGACAACACAGTTTTAAAAACTAGGGTTTCGGAGGGGGTGGTAGTCTTGATAAGATCTCTCCAAGCAACCCTTCAATTTTTGAAGTATTCTCATCTTGATGCTTGAGTCTCTCTTTAACTTCATAATTCTCAGTTGCCAAATGCTCCAAAGTCTTCAAAATGAATTCCTCAGAAACCACATTCTTCTTGAGTCCAGAGTTACTTCCATCTTCAAGAGTAGTCTCAGAAGCAAACATAGTAGTCTAAGCTGGAGAGGAAGGTGGAGTCACTTCTGGAGCAGCAAGTAGAAGCATTGGAGGAACCTTCTGAAGCATAGGTTTAACGATACCATGGAGTATGAAATGGAAGTTCCTTTTATCTTCCTTCAGGCAAGTAATCTCCAACTCCTCAGAGCTGACTTCTATCCAACTTCTGAAGTTGTTGGTTAGAGAACACACTTCAGAGAGGTTTACATTAGAAGTGCAAGCCCCATTGAAAGCATTGAGTCTACCAGCAACCTTTCCTTAAAACTGAGTAAACAATTCATCCAAGGGTGTAGAGTGAATGTTGGTTTGAGAGGTTGTTTGTTCATAGTAAGGTTGGTGGGTTATGTTTGGGAGGGCTACGAGCTCAACTTCTGACTCAGTATCAGAATCAATGTTTTATTCTGCAATAGGGATGTCAAAGTGAGTGGGTATTAATGTTTGAGGATTTTCTAGTTGAATGAGGTAGGATACAAGAAAAGGTGGTAATAATGGTTGAGGTGTTAGTGAGATGATGAATGTTAGGATTTCAGAAATAGATGGTGGGGGTGGTGGAATAATGATATTTGATTTGAGGATTTGGTGTTGTACCCCAAAATTTACCCTTTTCTTTTTTACCATAGTTGGCTTATGTTTTATCATCACATACATTCATGCATATCATTGGTTATATGGATATAAGATCAAGGCATCCCTTTTGGGGTTTTCTTCAAGCTTTAGAAGGAAGAAAAGTGACAATCAGTGCAAGGAGGGTGGGATACCCTTAACCTCTTGATCATTCAAGCTACAAGGGTTTCCTCATACCATAGGATATCTCAAATGATCCATTGCTTCATCAGTTGAATAAGAATTACAAGAAAATGGAATTGGATCACACCATCCTATCTTTGGATCCCTGAGCTAAAAGTGTTGATTATATCAGTATGTGGCATGCACATGGGCCAATATTGGATCATCTTCGTCCTATTATCATACAATATATCCTTGTTCCAAAGTTATTCCCATTTTCCCTTGAAGAATCAAGGTTTTGAGGATGTGCACTCCTATTTGGTCATTTTTGACTGAAATTAGGGTTTGTGATGAAGTCAGTTTATTTTTTACTATTTGAGAAAAACTTGTTTCCGTGGTATTCTATGTGTCTTTAAGTATCTATGTGTAAAAGATTGGCCATCAATCCCATTCATAAGAAAATCAATTGTTCATATGATTATTGGTTTGATTCAATTGGGGAAAAGTCAACTGGGCAGGTTAAAAAGTCAACTTTTGATTTTTTTTAGACAATATTGTTTTCCTCAAGTCAAAATTTGTCTATGCATGGAATTTTATCAAGAGAAGTCAATATATTCATCAAAAATCAAGAATTATGGAAAGTTGACAAAATTGGAAACTAGGGTTTTGGAACTTACTATTTATGGCATGTTTGGTATTAATGAACAACTACCTTCATGGCCTTTGTTCTATATGATCAAGACTCCAAATCAAGTTGGCTTTAACATGGATTTTATTCTCCTCCCTCCAAGCTTCAAGGAGGTATCAAGATTGAGTTATTTGGATCATCATAGCCCAAGATATGGTCGTGGAAAGTAGGGTGTTTCAAATTCATCCATTTTTCCCAAGACTTAGAAATTTTCTAAGTATCCCAAGTCAGGATTACCAAGCATTGTTCATGGCAGTTTTTCAAGACCTTAAGGGCTTCATCTCAATTGGTTTCCAACATGAAAGTTATAGTATTAGATCTCCCATTTTCCATTGATACTAAGATCAAGTCATTTGGATCATCATAGCTCAAGAAATCACCCCCATAAGTCAGGACCTTGAATTGTTTGAGTGACCTTTGTACTTAGTGAAATTTTTCTAAGTTTTTACTCATTCTAAACCACTTACTTCATGCCCTTTTTTTACAAGGTTCCAAATCATATTGGGATTCAACCTCAACATTAAAGTTGTAGGACACTTTCCCCTCTCCACTTTTGATTCAAACATCTTCACATTTGGTAACTTGAGGAGCAAGTTATGGACATAGCAAGTCTGGATTTCAATGATCATTAATTGAATTGTACTTGTCATCTTGACATTCAGTTTCAGGTAGGCATCTTCGTGGCCACTTTTGAAGAGGTTCAAGAACTTATTTCGAATTATCCCCAACATGAAACATGTTCACCTAATTTCCCTCTCTTAAAAAAGCTCTAACTCGTTCTTTTTGGCCAAGAGGACATTGAGTTATGTTGGTTCAATGTCATCATGCTGCAAGCTCAATTACATCATCTCTTTGGTCGAATTTTTGAATAATGTTGCATCCCCTTTGCAGCAAGTCCATTTCCCACTTAATTACACCTCATACTTTACTCTTTTTGACCAAGCATTGTGCCATCCCATGCATGCATGTCATGCATCAGAGTTTCCAAATGAGGGAAATATACTTTTTGACCAAGCTTGCTTCACACACACTCCTTCCCAAGACATGAGACACTTCCCTTTCCCACTTCATCTCAGCACCCTAAAAATGACAGAACATTCACACTCTTCACATTCAAATGTAGCTCTGCATACCAAAGGTTTTTCTATATATTTGGACCAATTTGCCTTCCAACGGATTGGTGCAAGAGGCAAGGCATGACACCTCATCTACAAAGTTATATATAAGCTGACTTTAACCTAGTTGGGAAGGGAGAGACCATTTTGGAGAAGGAAGAAACTGGGGAGTTGCAGCACCTCACAAAAGTCTTTGTATATTTCATTTTTGGACTGGGATCTTGGCTACTCATCCAACACCATTCCTGCTTAAAGAGAAGAACCAAGCTTCACTGCCTTGCTTTTCTGCAACTTATTTGGGATCAAGAAGCAGTGGACTTTCTCCCCTAGGTAGGTTATCCACTCTCTGTATCACATTCATTTTCAAACATGTACATACTATAAATGATTAAGAGTGTTGTTTGGAGTTGGCTAAGTGCATTATTTTCATCTGTATACTCGAATATATGATGTATAAGCTTGCTGAAGTTTTGATTGTAATGTGTTTTCTCCAACTTTCATGCCATATTTCTCTTAAACTAGACCTTGTTTTTGAATTTGGTTTGAGATTTCATTGTAGTGCTCCATGAGATCTATATTTTGTCTTTTTATTTCATACATTTTCATGCACTGTAGAATGAGATATTTGGATTGGAAGTGTTACCTTCAGAATCGGGTTTAGGGTTTGTGTATGCATGGCTTGAGGTAGGGGATGATTTGTTGGCCGTTTTTGATTGGTGTGGGCCTTATTTTGTCCACTAGTGACTTAAGTAACGTGACTGGTTAATGATCAGGTCCACATGATTTTTGTACATTTTAGTTATTTCTTTTGATGTCACGCTGCAAAAAAACCTGGCCTTGGGTTTGGTTGGTCGTTGTGCCTAAACACTTCGCTTTTCACACCCATTGTATTGGGCCCATGAACACGTTTTACTTAATAATCAGTTCATTCCTTATTTATTAATGCACCCCCTTTATTTCTCATTTATTTTTATTATGCCATTTTTATTTAATTCTATTTAAAATATTTCTTTTAGGCCAAAAATATTGACTTAATTTATGAGGGACATTTGAAGTGCTATTTATTTTTTCATATTATTTATTTTCTTTTTCAATTTATTTTAATATTTATTTCTTTTTTTTTATTACATGTGTCCATTTATGCTACTTACTTTGCTAGGGTTTGATATTTAATCTTCCCATTTGAGTTTTGACCCAATGTTTTACACACTTGTAGACATATGTATATAAGTCTTTTGAGCTTTCATTATTGCATTAGTTGTTAATTTTAAGTCAAATTTGAGCCTATTTTTGAAGGTATCTTTGTAATGGTTATTTGTTTGTGCTTAACCTAAATGATCTAATTGCTTGAACATATTTTGAACATGGTTTTGAGTATATCTCTAGGACATCTTGTGATTTTGACCTTATCTTTCTTTGAATGATTTTTCATAATTTATTTATGCTTCTAACTATTTTTCTTGAATTATGAAAGACATGCTTGTTTCTTTGTGTTACACTTTGCATCTAGGTTGCTTGTTTTAGATTGAACTTGTGCAACCATTGGGGATTTCTCTCTCATTCTCTGTTTACCTAATCATCATCATTTAGAGGTCTTAAATTCACCCATGTGACCTGTTGGTTCTAGGTGTTGGCAGCAATTTTGGAAAAACCTAGAGTGTTCACAAGATGTCACATGTGTTGTCTTAACATAAGATAACTTGTACCTGCTGGATGTTTAAAATGTGATTATGCAGGATTTTACTGAGATGTCAGACCCGATGTCATGACATCTGTATACAGAACATTCAGTCTGAGTGTTATGTATTATGTGATTGCATTTTTAATGGCAATATGTGTATGATTGATGAGATGATTGAACACGCTATCAATCAGTAATTACAACGTGATTAACTTATTTTCCAAAGAGATCTAATCAACTATCATGAGAAGATATGAATGGAAAATAGTTTTAGGGCTTTATGATGTCCAAGCCCAGCCAAATGCTTCTATAAAAAGGACATGGAAAACCTGATTTGATACACAAGAAATAACGAACAAAATATTGAGAGAGAATAAGGGTTTAAGTCTTGTGTGGTCGTGTGAATTGTAAGTCATTCAATTCATCCATAGATGATTGAATTGGTCTGATTTTTGAGTTGTAATTTGTCACTCTAAGCTTTTAAGCATGAGTGTGTGTCTACTTGATTGAAGCTGTTAAGTAAGATCAAGTGTGTGTCTTTGAAGAGTTTCTTCTTTTCATTGCAATTCTTGTTTTATTATCACTGTTGTGATTGAGGGGGAGTGAGTGGGATCTCATATCTAAGAGTTCTTAGGTAGAAGTCACACGGGTAGAGATTAGGTGAAAAAGACTGTAATTTGTGTTATTTACTGAGAGTCTTTGAACTGATTCTATTTTAGTGGATTTCCTTCCTGGCTTGGTAGCCCCCAAACGTAGGTGAGTTGCACCGAACTGGGTTAACAATTACTTGTGTCTCTTGCATTACTATTCTTTATCTTTTATCCTGTTTGTATTGTTCAAATATTAGTGTTGTGACATTACCTTCGACATCTCATATCTGATACCAGAATTTCAATTGGTATCAGAGTAGGCATCTTGCCCTGGTTCTGGGTGAGATCTAGGGACGATACTTTCTGGTACTATGCAGAGAGATGGAGGATCTGTTCACAGGCCACCTATTTTGGATGGATCCAACTATGACTACTGGAAACCTCGAATGGTAGCCTTCCTAAAATCTCTGGATAATAAGGCTTGGAAGGTTGTGTTAACAGGCTGGGAACATCCAGTAGTTACTAAGGAAGGAGAAGCTACAACTGATAAGAAGCCTGAAGAACAATGGACCAAGGAGGAGGATGATCTAGCCCTTGGAAATTCTAAAGCATTGAATGTTATATTCAATGGAGTAGACAAGAATATCTTCAGATTGGTAAACAACTGTGAGGTGGCTAAAGATGCTTGGGACATTCTCAAAACCACTCATGAAGGCACCTCTAGAGTGAAGATGTCTAGACTGCAGCTGCTCACTACCAAGTTTGAAAATTTAAGGATGAAAGAAGATGAAAATATTCATGAATTTCATATGAATATCCTTGAAATTGCTAATGCCTCAGGAGCCCTGGGAGAGAAGATGTCAGATGAAAAATTAGTAAGGAAAATACTCAGGTCACTTCCTAAGAGATTTGCTATGAAGGTGACAGCCATAGAAGAGTCTCAAGACATCTCCAATATGAGAGTTGATGAGCTAATTGGATCCCTCCAAACATTTGAGATGGGAATGTGTGATGGATCTGAAAAGAAAGCCAAAAGTATAGCCTTCATGTCAAACACTGAGGAGGAAGAGGAGGAAGGTGGTCAAGATATTGATGAAGATCTGGCAAATGATGTAGTAATGCTGGGAAGACAGTTCAACAGACTTCTGAAAAAGATGGATGTAAGATCTAAGGCTAATGTCAAGAACATCTCATCTGACATCAGTAAATCCAACAATGTTGGAAGAAGAACAAGGTCAGATGAAAGGCCCAAAGAGGGAAAAGGAGTTCAGCGCCATGAATGTGATGGGTATGGACACATTAGAATTGAGTGTGGAACATACCTCAAGAAACAGAAGAGGAGTCTTGCTGCCACTTGGTCTAATGAAAGTGAAACAGAAGAGTCTGCAAATCTTGTGACTGCCTTGACTGGAAGATGGGGTTCTGATGAAGACTTAAATGATGATGAAGTAACCTTTGAAGAGTTTTCCACTACCTACAGAAAGTTGTGTCACAGAAGTGCAGAAGTGTGTCAACAAGTTGAAAGCCAGAAGAAAGTAATAGCACAACTGGAGAATGAGAAGGCAGAACATGTGGAAACCATCTCCAAGTTGAAGACTGGAGTTTTATTCTTGAATTCTAAACTGGATGAGATGACCAAGTATGTAAGAATGCTAAACAATGGATCTGACACCTTAGACAAAATTCTCCAGACTGGACAAATAACAGGAGACAAATCTGGCATTGGGTTCAATGAATCTAAGCCTGAGTGCAGTTACACTGGTGGCAAACCTAAATCCAAACCTAAGTGCAACCATATTGATAGCAAACCTGAGATGTCACATCATATGTCACAACAGCATAAAGGAAGACAGCAGAAAGGGAAACACCAAACATGGAGATGTCATTACTGTGGAAAATTTGGCCACATAGAGTCTTTCTGTTATAAGCTGTATGGTTATCCTAGTCCTGCTCATCATCAACCTAGACCCAAACATCACAGACCTGTTAACAAAAAGCAATGGGTTCCTAGGACTAATGTTACAAGTCTGATAGCTCACACTTCCTTCAGAGTTTCAGCCAAAGTAGATTGATATTTTGACAGTGGGTGCTCCAGACACATGACTGGAAACAAAAACCTGCTAACTGGCCTTCATCCTCATGCCACAAGCTATGTAACCTTTGGTGATGGAGAAAAGGGTGAAATCGGGGGGATTGGTAAGCTTGATTGCCCTGGAGTTCCTGACCTTGACAATGTCCTACTTGTTAAGGGATTGATTGCAAATCTAATAAGCATCAGTCAACTGTGTGACCAAGGTCTAAATGTAAACTTCACTAAAACTGAATGTCTGATTACTAACAAAGAAAATGAAGTAATCATGAAAGGAGTCAGGTCTAAAGACAACTATTACATGTGGAGTTCTCAAGAAACTGGTTATTCTTCAATGTGTACTTTAGCCAAAGAAGAAGAAGTGAAGATATGACATCAAAGATTGGGTCATCTGCATCTTAAAGGTATGAAGAGGATTATATTTGTTGAAGCTGTTAGAGGAATTCCCAACTTGAAGATTGATGAAGGAAAAGTCTGTGGAGAATGTCAGATTGGACAGACAAGGATGTCACACCAGAAGCTCAGACATGACACCACTTCCAAAGTTCTGGAACTCCTCCATATGGATTTGATGGGACTCATGTAGGTGGAAAGCCTTGGTGGGAAGAAGTATGCATATGTAGTGGTGGATGACTTCTCCAGATACACCTGGATCAATTTTATAAGAGAAAAATCTGATGTCATGACATTTGCAATGAAGAAGCCAGCCTCTCAAGGTGGCCTGATTGCTCAATTGAAAGAAACCTGTAAGGAGTTGGAAACTGGGATTAGGGTGGCTAAGGCTAGGAAAGAGGATTTAGAGGTTCTAATTAGTAGCTTGGAGCAAGAAGAGATGGATAAGGTTGGTGAAGCCAAGGAAACAGATGCCCACACCTCAAGTGAGAGGTCTAATTCTCAAGATCAATCTAGTGGCAGTTCTGGATCTGAAGATGATGAAGATGCTACCTCCTCAGACTAAGTTGTGGTGATGGTCCCCCTGTTTTGATGATGTGTTTTCTGGTTGTTCTGGATGCTTGGATGATTGGATGCTTTGATGTTTTTCTGTTTGATGTTTGTAGTTTTTTTTGCAGTCATTTTTGATGCCATGATGTAATATTTGGGCTCTTTATGAGTTCTCTGGATTTCTAATTATCTCAGCTAATGTAGTTGTGTATAATTATGGTTTTGTATCTCCTGACATTATGTTTTAACATTTTATATGTTATAACATCCTTTGTGACATTCTCTGCTGGACTGATTGACATTTATTTTGTCTAATTGGTCACTTTGGTCTATTTTGACTAAAAAGGGGGAGAAGTTAATATGTGGAGAGCTGCAGTAAATGTGTGGAGATGTGAAGAGTTGCATTTAATGTGTGGAGATATGGAGATCTGCAGTAGCTAGGCTAAATAATTGTACATGTGCTGATGTTGAAGGAGATGTCAGAGTGTGATTTTGTGATGTAGAGGTGTTGTTGTTGTTGAAGGAGATGTCTGTATTGAACAGACTTAGGGGGAGAAGAAGCACCTATGGTGTTTATTGTGTGTTTATTACTAGTTATCATTATAGCTAGTAATTGTGTGGTTATTGCTTCTGTTGCTGCTTAACTACTGATATGTTTTCTCTTGTGAACAAATGGACTGATATATGTTTTAGCCAATATTTGCCAAAGGGGGAGTTTGTTGGTTCTAGGTGTTGGCAGCAATTTTGGTAAAACTTAGAGTGTTCACAAGTTGTCACATGTGTTGTCTTCACATAAGATAGCCTGTACCTGCTGGATGTTTAAAATGTGATTATGCGGGATTTTACTGAGATGTCAGACCTGATGTCATGACATATGTATACAGAACATTCAGTCTAAGTGTTATGTATTATGTGATTGCGTTTTTAATGGCAATCTGTGTATGATTGATGAGATGATTGAACATGCTATCAATCAGTAATTACAACATGATTAACTTATTTTCCAAAGAGATCTAATCAACTGTCATGAGAAGATATGAATGGAAAATAGTTTTAGGGTTTTATGATGTCCAAGCCCAGCCAAATGCTTCTATAAAAAGGACATGGAAAACCTGATTTGATACACAAGAAATAACAAACGAAATATTGAGAGAGAATAAGGGTTTAAGTCTTGTGTGGTCGTGTGAATTGTAAGTCATTCAATTCATCCATAGATGATTGAATTGGTCTGATTTTTGAGTTGTAATTTGTAACTCTAAGCTTTTAAGCATGAGTGTGTGTCTACTTGATTGAAGTTGTTAAGTAAGATCAAGTGTGTGTCTTTGAAGAGTGTCTTCTTTTCATTGTAATTCTTGTTTTATTATCACTGCTGTGATTGAGGGGGAGTGAGTGGGATCTCATATCTAAGAGTTCTTAGGTAGAAGTCACACGGGTAGAGATTAGGTGAAAAAGACGGTAACTTGTGTTGTTTACTGAGAGTCTTTGAACTGATTCTATTTTAGTGGATTTCCTTCCTAGCTTGGTAGCCCCCCAAACGTAGGTGAGTTGCACCAAACTGGGTTAACAATTGCTTGTGTCTCTTGCATTACTGTTCTTTATCTTTTATCCTGTCTGTATTATTTAGATATTAGTGTCGTGACATTACCTTCGACATCTCATATCTGATACCAGAATTTCAACCCATTTTAGGCATTTCCAAATTATTGTTTCTTTGATTGATTGCCTTGAATTCTTCTTGTGTGATTTTAAGATCATTGGTTTGGATTATGTCTTGTGCATTCCAACTTAAGTACTATGGGACCAATTGAACTCGATCCCTCTTGTTAACACTTCTGATTTCTTTGGTATTGGTATCCTTGTAACTTGCTCCTATGATTCTTTGTATGGTATTCCATTGTCATTCATCATGATAACACATTGGGAGCTACATTCCTCCTTGTCTTAACCTAGTTTTGAATTTGGTGGATGGTGAAACTCTTTGGAGTTTGGGATCCATCCTTGTATATTTTAATGTTACACTTATTTCATTTCTTTTTGTCTCAATTTCATTTCACATTGCCTTTTTACTTTGGTTTGACAAAGGATTCCTTGCTTGGATGATGTCTATCTTTTGACTTGCTAGTTGTACATGAAATGAGTTTATTGGTTTATTGATACCTCTTGGGGTTTGGAAGTTGTACTTGATACTTTGAAGAGGACTTTGTCATTGTCCCATGACCTATGAGCATCCCCCTTTTTTTTTAAAAATTCATCTTGTTGATTTTGGTAAAGGATTCCTTTTCTAGAATGATATTTTTGCTTGCTTATCAGGTTACTTGACTTTGATTTGTGTATATAGTTTGAGATGACTTCTTTTTGTTACTCTTTAATCTCATCTTGAGTTAACTTGTTGCATAAACATCGCATTACTTAATGTCATGTGCATGCTTCCCTTGTTTGATTATCTCTTGCTTGAGCCTCTTTTCGACCTATGTGGTGTTGTTGCTCATCTTGACTCGATAACTTGTCTTTTTCTTGTATCCTTCTTCCATGACTTGACATGGATCACTTTGTTCATATTTCATCTACCTTTTCATGACTCAAATTGATTTGTTATTCTTCTATGACTAAATATGGACTAGTTTTGGTATGAATTATACTACTTTATCTCTTCCTTGACAAGATATGGATTGTTATTGCTTCATGACTTGATTTAGCTTGCATTGTTTACCTTTCATCTATTCTTTCATGACTTGATATGAATTGTATGGTTTCTACCTTTTTCTCCCATGACTTGATATGGATCGTTGTTTCTTTTACCTTTCCATGACTTGATATGGATTGCCATTGTTTGTATCTTCTTCCCATGACATGATATGGATTGCTACTATTTTTATTTTCTATCATGACTTCATATAGTGTTGCATTTCTTATTGTTCCATGACTTGATATGGATTATCCTTCTTCTTTTATCTCTTTTCTTTGTGTGAACAACATGTTCCCCATAGGATTTTCTTTGGTTCATTCTTGGCTAAGTTTGAACTAAAGTAGACCTTAGGTTGGATAACCAAGCATGACAACATTAAGTATACCCCTTTTATCCTTAACCCTAGGTCAGTCTTTGCATGATAATCTAGGTAAATGTCTCCCTTTTATACTAACTTTAGGACCACTCTTGCATGCCAACATTAGAGTTTATCTTGAGAATTCCCTTAGATTTTCTATTTCTCTTTTGCATTCATTCTAAAACAAAAATCATTTCTTAATCAAGATCCAAAAACCATTCTAATACTACTGGAACTCTTTCAACAATAAAGATAAAAGTACTCAGATACCTCCTGCTTTGGAAGTATCATTTGGTGTATTCTCTCAACAAAACACTCAACCAATCAAACTTCTTTTGCCACTTGGATTTTCTTTTGAAAAATTTCCATAAGGATGGTTACCCATAAAAAGCACCAACAAATCAAAAAAATTTAGAACTATGGTGCTCTGATTCTTTTTGATACGTAGGCATTGGGTTGCAAAGCCTAAGCGAGCGCAATAATAAAACCTTCTTTTTGTTTACAATTCAATGTTTGCATGCATGCCTTTTAGTCAGTAAGTTTTAGAATAAACACACCTTTTTTATTATAACAACAAGAGTGGATCATGTAGATACTACATACGTGAGGGGTGCTAATACCTTCCCCTTGCATAATCGACTCCCTTATCTGTCTTTTGGTTGTGAGATCATTAGATTCATCCTTCTTGTAGGTTTACTCAATGTTTCCTTTCCCTCTCTTGGGATAAATAACATTGGTGGCGACTTTGTTTTGTGTGCACACTTTTTCGAGATGCGACAATTGGCGACTCTGTTGGGGACTCCTAAGCAAGTTAGTCCTAACTCTTGTTTTGTTTCCTTTTTATTTAGGTGTTTGTTTCTTTATTTTTTTCACTTGCTCATTACATTCATTGCATCTTATTACTCTCCATACTTTGGATATTGTTGTTGTGCTGGTTGCTGGATTTCCTGTTTGCAGGTTGGGTTGGATGTTACTATAAGGTAAAAGGCCCACTACCCATGCCAGTGACACATAGGTTAGAAGTGGATAGTCATGTTAAATAGCATGGTGCCTGCACATAAGAGTTTGTATGACATACCACGCCCAGATGAGGTTTTGATAAGAATACTTTTGTCTTGCATGCCTTATGCACTAGACAGAGTGTTATTATGTAAGCCATCAATTATGTTTTCCATTTAGAAGCATGTTATGTTTTGATTAGAACCTTCCTGTGAGTTGGGGTGGGTGTTACAAAGCAAGCCTTCATCATACCTGGTTTTCTCAGAATTACGTCGAATTTTTGAACTTAAGACATCCAGTCAGCTAACGAGCATAGCGACTATCTATTGATATGAAACCGCATCTGCATTCATAAGCATTATTATGTTCATTCTCTTAACACACATGTCTTTGTATTCCATGTGTTTTTAATTCTTGATTCTCGTTATTTAAGTCGTCTCTAAAGATGGATACTGGTAGAGGTGGACACATTTCTTACAAGTTTCCTAGGTCAGCCTGGATTCCCTTCTCGAGATGGTTGAAAGATCCCCTTCTGACAACTTGGAAATTTTCAAAAGGGATTATGGGAAGATTCTGGATTACCTCAAAGCTCCTCTCAGCAAGTATCAACACAGTGCACTTCACACTCTAATACAGTTCTATGATCCTCCTCTGCGGTGCTTTACCTTCCCATATTATCAGTTGGCGCCGACTTTGGAAGAGTATTCATGTATTCTGGGAATCCCCATCAAACTTCAAGTTCCTTTCCACATGTCTATGGAAGTCCCTGATTCTGAACATATCATCGCTGCCCTTTATTTGGGAAAATATGTGGTGGATGCTAATCTCAAGACAAAAGGAGGACTCCCTGGGTTTCATCTATGTTTCCTTTTGACCACTCTGGATGCTTTGGCTACAGAAGAGGATTGGAAGGTTTTCAATATTGTTTTGGCTTGCAGTATCTATGGCATTGTTTTGTTTCCCAATGTGGTTGATTTTATACATATAAACGCCATTCGTATCTTCATGATGGGGAACCCTGTACCAACACTTTTGGGAGATGTTTACCATTCCATTCACTCCAGAAATCCCAAGAAGAGGGGTGGTTTAGTATGGTGTTATGCTCATCTTTTGTATCATTGGTTCCAAAGTCATCTCCCTTGGAAAGGAGCATTCGCAGATAACAAGGAAACCTCTAAATGGTCCAAGAGATTGATGGGACTTACTTCTAATGACCTGGTGTGGTATAACTTGAGGTTGGATATGATGGAAAGGTCTGAGGTAATTGTGAGTTGTGGAGAATTTCCTAATGTGCCACTCATGGGCATTAGGGGAGGTATAAACTGCAATCATGTGTTGTCTCAAAGACAATTGGGTTATGCTTTGAAAGGACCTCCAGAGGATAAAAGCATACAAGAATCTTTGTTCTACAATGTGACCGATGATGTTGAGATGATGAAGAAGGATGCTAAGGCTTGGAGCCACATTTCATGTAAGGGAAAAGAATTCTTTGGCAAGAAAGATTGTGTTGCTTATCCTCCTTATGCAGACTGAATCAAAGAGACAGTTAGAACTGTCTTGCTGCCTTTTCCAATGGAAAAGCCATTTTGTCCTCAAGAACAAGATCACCCTGATTTTGTTCCTAGAGAATACTTCCATCAGACTTTTCTTTTGAATAATAAGTTGAAGCAGGAAAAGGAATATTTGAGCATGCAAGTTTTCAGCTTTAGGCAAGAAAAGATGGATTTGGCTCATAAACTTAGAGAAAGGGATGAATTGCTTGGAAAATATGGTCTGGTTGTGGATGGAAGAGTCAGAAAGAAGACTAAAATTAACAGAGTTAGAGGGGATACTTCTACAGTTATTGAAGAATAAAAGAGAGCTCTTGAAGAGGTTGAAGAAGAAATCGAGCAAAAGCACCGAGAGCATGAATCACTTAAGGTCACCAAAGCCAAGATGGAGAAAAGGTACAAAGACAATATTAAAAGACTGGAGAAGCAACTCCAGGATAAGAATACTCAATTCGAAGAGGAAAATACTCAAAGGATAGGGTGGAAATTCAGCTCAAAGGGAGCCACATTAATCTGGAGAAAGATGTGGGGGAGATTGCAAGCCTTAAAGCTCAGTTGAGAGAGAGATGACGCTCCCTTACAAATCCAACTCCCATAATGCAACGAATGTGAGAAGTTGATTGATAATTGTAGGTACTTGGATGGTATTATTTCTCGGAAATATGTGGTTATCCAAAGTCTTGTCCAGAAACGCAATCAGGAAGAAACAAAAAAGTTGTTTGAAGAGTCCAAAGCTTGGAGCTTGAAGTATCTCAAGAGTGGAGGACCTCTGACCTATGTAGATTGGAATATTTAATTCGGTATTTTTGTTTTCCATGTATTAAATCACCATCAGGATTGTTGATGGGATCTTTTTATTTTCACTCTCGCTTTAATTATCTACTTATTCCTCTTGTAAGAACTATTTATGTTACTCTAGTTTGTTAATGCAGCAGATGTTCAATCTATTTTCGCTTATATAACTTGAATCAAAATTTTAAGACCCTGGAAATACATAAACATGTCATTACATGCATTGCATCCATTCATGCATTCATACTGCATTCATAACAGGTTTTCTGGTCAGACTTCTCTTATTGACGCTGCTCTTCTTAACAGAGATTGCAAATCCAGTCATTCACCGTTACGCCACAAGAAACAACCAGATACGTCAAATGGGCCAAATTCAGGCTAACATTGAAGAGATGAGGAACCAAATGGATACTAGGATGGCACAGTTCGTGGAGGCCATTACCAATGTGACTCGTAATCAGGGAGAATTGAGGGGCCTTATGGAGAGACCTCATGTTGAGAATGAATGACCTGAGTTGATATTTGAAGATGTTTCTGTGGGGTAGCCTCGTCCCAATATTGCTATGAATTTTGCTGGGCTGAATTTTAATGATCAATATGCTAATGGTTATCATGCTCATAACCAAGGTTTGCATGGAAATTTTCCACCACCATTGTACAATCATGGGGCACCATATCTCATTGTTGGGGACATGCAGGGACATCCCAAGGTAAAGGGAATCCCTCAATTGCAAGATTTGGAGATGGATCGTAACGAAGATATGTATTCAATGCATAATAGTGACATAAGTGTTCATGTTGATGATAGGAAATACCATTTGTTGGAAGAAAGGTTGAAGGTCGTAGAAGGACAAGGTGTTTTAGGGATAGACGTTACTGATCTGGGACCGGTGCCAGGAGTAAGGGTTCCACCTAAGTTCAAAGTTCCTGTCTTCGACAAATATATTGGTACAACTTGCCCAAAGACACATGTCAGAGCTTATTATCGTAAGATGTCTTCTTATTCTGAAGATGAGAGGTTGTTAATGGATTTCTTCCAAGATAGCCTAGCTAGGGCATCCATGGAATGATATATGCATCTGGAAAGGACGTATATCAGAAACTGGAGGGACTTGGTGGAAGCATTTGTGAAACACTACCAATACAATATCGACATGGCACGAAATAGGACCCAATTACAAAGTCTAACTCAGGGACCGAATGAGTCATTCAAGGAATACGCTCAGAAATGGCATGAACTAGCTGCTAGAGTTCAACCTCTATTGATGGAGAGAGAACTGGTTGACATGTTCATGGGTACCTTGCAAGGTCCTTACTACGACATAATGGTGGGTAGTACTTCTACTGGTTTTTCCGAATTAGTAATGGCTGGAGAGAGAATTGAATTTGGTCTCAAGATGGGTAAAATACAGCCAGCCACTACTAGGAGTTTTGCAGGTGGAGTTAGTAAGAAGTGGCTCAGTGGTTACCCTAAGAAGAGAGAGGGTGAATCAAGTGTTGTTTATATTCAGAGAGGCATAGGTAGACAACAATACCAACCGCAACATCAATAACACTATCAACATCAACAGCATTATCAACATCAACATCACCATCCACGCCAACAACAACAGGTGAATGTTGTGGCAATTCCAGTCACTACAACTCCTCAGCAACAACAACCATAGTACCAACAACAACAACAACAACAACAAACCGCTCCTCTTCGTAATTACAATCAACCAAGACAACCCATGATCGAGAAAGTGTTTGACCCACTCCCAATGACTTATTCTCAAGTACTCCAGCATCTATTACAATTGAAGTTAGTTAATTTGAGGGGCATGCCACCTCCTCTTGAAAGGCTCCCTGCAGGTTATAATCATAATGCTCATTGCGAATTTCATTATGGCGGTATAGGTCATGATGAGGAGAATTGTTGGGCCCTTAAATATAAAGTGCAATAATTATTGGATTCCAAGGCCATTCAGTTCACCCCGGACAATGGGCCTAATGTTATTCAAAATCCGATGCCAGCTCACAACAGACCTACCGTTAATATGATGGAAGAGGGTGAGAATTTGAACTTGATCATGGATGTGAACCTGTTGTATACTCCTTTACCGTGTATTAAGAGATACCTGATCCAAAGCGGAGTTTTTCCTGGGTGTCCCCCAAATTGTTGTGAGTGCCAGAATCAGCCTGATGGGTGTGTTAGTCTGAGGATTGGGATTCAAAATTTGATCAATGAAGGTATTCTACAGTGTGACAAGATGTGAAAGATGAGAAAGTTGAAGAGAAAAAGGTGGCAGTAATTTCCATTTCATATACTCCTGCAAATATTCGGGCACCTGTTAGACCTACACCTTTGACAATCATGTTGTTGGGTCTTATACCTTACTCCTGTGAGAATGTTGTACCTTGGTATTATGGGTCATATATTTATTACCATGGAGTAAAGCAAGAAGGGAGGCGATCCGAAGACAAACCAAGTGAAGACACAAGTTTGAATGTTAACAACTTTGCTGGTATAAGAAGGATTACCAGAAGTGGTAGGGTGTATTCTCCACAAAATGTCCAAGATAATGTTGACGCATTGGCAAGAGCCAAGGGTAAACAAGTGGTGAGTGACAATTCAGGGTGCACACAAATTAATGCTCCAAATGTAGTACCTAGGACTTCTTCGTCCCAAGAAGTTGAAGAGTTATTAAGATTAACCAGGAAAAGTGACTATAAAGTTGTAGATCATCTGAGCCAGACACCGTCAAAGATTTCAATCTTGTCCTTGTTGTTATGTTCCAAAGCTCACAGGAATGCCTTGATGAAGTTATTAAGTTCTGCTTTTGTGCCATAAAATATTACTGTCAACCAACTAGAAGGGGTCGTGGCCAGTATTTCAGCTGATAACGGCTTGGTTTTTATAGACTTTGATCTTCCTCCAGAAGGACGCGATCACAATAAAGCCTTGCACATTTCAATGGAATGCAAAGGAACTACATTATCCTGTGTGTTGGTAGACACCGAATCATCCTTGAATGTGATGTTTAAATCTGCTCTGATGAAGATTGATTATGCAGGATTTGAATTGCGCCCCAGTGACTTGATAGTCTGGGCCTTTGATGGGTCTCGAAGAGCTGTTTTTGGTGAAGTAGACCTACCTGTCAAGATTGGACCCTAAGTCTTCGGTACGGCATTCTTCGTCATGGACATACAGCCTGCATATTGTTGTTTGCTAGGACACCCGTGGATTCATGGGGCAGGTGATATAACATCTACATTACATCAAAAAATGAAATTCCCAAGTGGTGGTAAGATTGTTATCAAGTGTGGTGAAGAAGAGTACATGGTGAGTCATCTGACATCCTTCCAATATGTAGAAATTGAAGGGGAAGTACTTGAAACTCCATTTCAGGCATTTGAAACCATCCAGATGATCAAAACCCCTCGTTCTGAAGATAAAAGGCATGTAGTTTCCATGTCTTCGTTGAAGGACGCCAGAGCAGTGGTTGAGAGTGGTCACCCCAAAGGTTGGGGTCGTGTGTTATATCTCCCTTTGAAATTTGACAAATTGGGCCTCGGTTTCAATAATTCCCAGCAAGACGTACCTCCAAAAGTTCTCACCCCGGTGAGGTTTACAAGTGTTGGATTTATCAATAATGATCAGGCCAATGTTGTTGGTGGTGATGATGATGATAGTAATCATGACATCGACAACTGGATTTGGCCAAGTATTCCAGGTGAAGAACTCTGCAATTGGACCGCAAAGGATGTCACCCAAGTCACAATTAATCAAGAGTAATTTTCTTATCATGCAATAATTCCCACGCTCTGCCCAAGGCGTGGTGAATCATATAGGGCCACCCTATTTCATTTACAATTTTTATCATAAAATAAAGGATGTTTTGGCATTCAAATTTTTTTATCCTTGCTTTTCTATTTTACTTTTACCTTTCCTTTTAAAAATGGCAATATTTTCCTTTCACCACACACTTCCTAAAAAGCATAAAAACATCATTAATGCAGATCCATGTCCACCTCGGACCCCATTGATAACGATTTTGCTATCGCTCATTATGACTTTGATAATCCAATCTACCAATCCAAAGAAGAAGGTGACGAAGATTGTGAACTCCCTAAAGAGTTGGCAAGATTATTGAGGCAAGAGGAAAAGGTCATCCAACCGCACCAAGAAGACATTGAGGTTGTGAATCTTGGAAATGAGGATGACATAAAAGAGGTCATAATAGGTTCTTCTTTGGAAGAAAGTGTGAAAACCAGGTTGATCATCATGTTGCGAGAGTTTATTGATGTATTGGCTTGGTCATATCAAGACATGCCAGGGCTGGACGCTGATATAGTGGTGCATAGGCTACCTTTGAAAGAAGAGTGTCCACCTGTTAAGTAGAAGCTTCGAAGAACACATCCTGATATGTCTAAAAAGATCAAAGATGATGTGCAAAAGCAATTTGATGTAGGTTTTCTGGGAGTTACTTCTTATCCTCCGTGGGTAGCTAACATCGTTCCAGTTCCTAAAAAGATGGTAAAGTACGGATGTGTGTTGATTATCGTGATTTGAACAGAGAAAGTCCCAAGGATGATTTTCTGCTCCCTCACATTGATGTATTGGTCGACAACACTGCACCGTTCTCAGTATTTTCTTTCATGGACGGTTTCTCCGATTATAATCAGATTAAAATGGCTCCTAAAGACATGGAGAAGACCACGGTTATTACACCTTGGGGAACCTTTTGTTACAAAGTTATGCCTTTTAGTTTGAAGAACGCAGAGGCAACTTACCAGCGTGCAATGATGACCTTATTCCATGACATGATCCATAATGAGTTTGAGTGTTACGTGGATGATATGATTGCAAAATCCCATATAGAGGAAGAACATTTATTCAACTTGCAGAAATTGTTTGAAAGATTGAGGAAGTTCAGGCTAAGGCTAAATCCTAACAATTGTACTTTTGGAGTAAGGTCTGGTAAATTACTTGGCTTTTTTATCAGTGAGAGGGGAATTGAAGTCGACCCCGTAAAGATAAAGGCAATTCAAGAGATGTCTGAACCAAGAACTGAAAAAGAAGTGTGTCGGTTCCTAGGGAGATTGAATTACATTGCTAGGTTTATCTCCATTCTTACAGCTACATGTGAACCAATGTTTAAATTGTTAAGAAAAGATCAGGCAGTCGTGTGGAACCATAATTGTCAAAAGGCATTCGAAAAGATAAAAGAGTACTTGCAAGAATCTTCTGTTCTTATGCCTCCAGTAGAGGGTAGACCCTTAATCATGTATCTCACTGTCCTCGATGATTTGATAGGGTGTGTATTAGGCCAACATGACGAGTCTGGCTGAAAAGAGCACGCGATATACTACCTGAGCAAAAAGTTTACCACCTGTGAAACCAATTATTCACTACTTGAGAAAACTTATTGTGCTCTAGCATGGGTTGCTCGTCAGCTAAGACAGTACATGTTAACCCATATCTACTCTTTTGATTTCGAAGATGGACCCAATCAAATATATCTTTGAGAAGCCTGCTCTCACAGGGAGGGTTATCCGTTGGAAAATGATTTTAACAGAATATGATATCCAGTATACGACTCAAAAGGCCATCAAGAGTAGTATAATTGTTGATTACCTAGCTCATCGACCTGTGGAGGATTACCAGCCGATGAAGTTCGATTTTCTTGATGAATACATGTTGTTTCTCAACAATATTACAGCCGTCCAGACCCAGATGAAGGCCCAAAACTAGGATCGCGATGGACGCTCGTGTTCGACGGTGCTTCAAATGCTTTAGGAAACGGTGTGGGAGTTGACATTACTTCTCCCACAGGTTTTCACATTCCTTTCACTGCCAGAATCTGTTTCAATTGCACCAATAACATGGCCGAATATGAAGTCTGCATCTATGGGATTGGAGCTGCTATTGACTTGAGGATCAAGCATCTTGAGGTATATGGGGATTTTGCCTTGGTCATTAGCCAGATTAATGGAGATTGGGAGATCCGTCATCCAAATTTAATTCCATACTGAGAACATGTGATGAAGTTGATTACATACTTTGAAGAGATCACATTCAACCATATCCCAAGAGAAGAGAATCATTTAGCAGACGCGCTAGCCACTCTCACGTCAATGTTCAAAGTCAAATGTGCAAATGAAGCCCTTTCCATCAACATTATGAAATTGGATAATCCAACCTTTTGCTATAATAATGATGAAGTTCGGGATGATAAGCCTTGGTTTTATGATATCAAGAGATACTTGGAGAAACAAGAATACCCGGAGGACGCAACTATCGCCGACAAGAAAACATTAAGGAAACTGTTTGCTCGGTCTTTCTTAAGTGGTGACATGCTGTATAAGAGGAATCATGACTCTATTCTGCTCAGATGCATGGATAGACATGAAGCAGATAAAATTATTGAAGAGATTCATGAGGGTTCGTTTGGAACATACTCCAGTGGTCATGCCATGGCGAAAAGGATTTTAAGAGCAGTCTATTATTGGTTGACTATGGAGACTGGCTGGCATCTTCACGCCAGATCATGTCATAAATGCAAATTTATGTTGATAAAGTGCATGTTCTTCCCGTGCCTTTAAATGTTTTGACGTCTCCATGGCCTTTTGCAATATGGGGTATCGATATGATCGAACGTATTGATCCTACGACTTCAAATGGACATCGCTTCATCCTAGTAGCTATCGATTACTTCACCAAATGGGTGGAAGTTGCCTCCTACACCAATGTAACTAAGCAGGTGGTTACTCATTTTATCAAGCACAATATCATTTACCGTTATGGGATCCCCGAGAAAATCATAACAGACAATGGGTCCAATCTCAACAACAAGATGATGACAGAGTTATGCAAGAGTTTCAAGATTCAACATCACAATTCCTCTCCTTATCGACCAAAGATGAATGGGGTAGTAGAGGCAGCCAATAAGAACATAAAGAAGATAGTGCCAAAAATGGTGGTGACCTATAAGGACTGGCATGATATGTTACCATTCGCTCTGCACGGTTACCGGACTTTGGTACGTACCTCAACCAGGGAAACTCCGTTTTCATTGGTTTACGGCATAAAGGCAGTTTTACCCATCGAAGTTGAATTCCCTTCCTAAAGGATGATGACAGATGTAAAACTCGACGAGGCCGTGTCGGTGCAAAACAGATTCGATCAGTTGAACCTCATTGAAGAGAAAAGAATGGTTATTATATGCCATGTACAGCTATATTAAAATCTAATGAAGAAAGAGTTTGATTGAAGAGTTCATCCTCAGAGTTACCAAGTTGGTGACCTTGTGTTGAAAAGAATTATTCTTCGTCAGTCTGATCCCAGGGGCAATTCGACTCCGAATTATGAAGGGCCATATGTGATAAGGAAGATTTTCTCTGGCAGAGCCATGATGCTCACTACTATGGATGGTAAGGATTTTCCACTCCCTATAAACGCAGACGTAGTCAAAAAATACTTCACATAAAAAGGACCCACTAAGTCGACGACTTAGGCAAAAATGGGCATCCCGACGAACCGAAAAAATAAATAAGAGGTTTGGGCGAAAATTATGGATAAAAAAAATATTGAGTACACCCACTAAGTTGAAAACCCGAAAGGGCGGCTTAGGCAAAAAAGGGTATTCCGGTGGATCGAAAACCTGAAAGGGCATTCCAGGCAAAAGTTAGGGATTTAAAGCAAACGACTACGTATGATTTTGGATCAGTTGATTTCTTCATACTACCATAAGTTGAAAACCCGAAGGGGTAGGAATCAGTTTGAATCATTCTTCTTCAGAAAGCAAAGGGATGAGAGTGTTGAGGTCATAAGGAACTATAGTAGAGTCAGAATCTGATGGGAATCTGTTTCTCACATTGTCATTCTTGTAATAAGTCTTTTATTGTTGTCTTTGCAAATTACTTCTTCCTAGGAATTTCCTCCTAATGTAAAGGCCTATTTACAGGCGAATTCTCAATCAATAAAAGTTTCTTTTCATTCAAAAGTGTGTTCTTTATTTTTCTTTTACCTGTTTTTGTTTGCGAAAATGTCCGAATTTTTGATAATCATTGCATTTGGAAGTCTCGGGGCTTTACATAATTTGATAAAAAAAAAAGACATTTGAATATGCTTTTGATTTTATGCATGGCCGGGTTGGTAGACAAATTGGTCATGTAATATCGGGGACATTTTGGCTGTGGTTTAGGATGTTCAAAAGCGAGACTCAGCAAGAGTGACTCTTAACTTTACCTTGTTTCCCCCAGCAGTTGTAGTAATTGAAGATTGTATAGTCCTCAGAGCAATGTTTCATCTTTGGTTGAGAATTTCCCCATTTCCCCAGTAGAGTTGCATTGATGAGACTTATGGATCAAGACTTCTCGTAGAAGGGTTATTTTCTTCCCAACAAAAGTCCACCTCATTCCCAGCAAGGGCCCGTTGAGTTTGCAATTTATTTTTGCAGAGCCTCTCCTTGCAAAGTTCCAATATTTCAAAGATTTGTCTTTAGAAGACTTGTTTTTGTGGTTTTATCTATTCTCATACGAAATCATGCATCATTATACCACATCCATAGAAATTGTGTAGCATCCCCATTGTACATGGAGCATTACACCATAGAAAAATTCAAATATGCATCATAACATAAGTCAGTGATGTTTTCCTTGTTTCCCCGGCGAAGTTACCAATCCCGTGGTATATCCTCAATCTCTTTTCATCCTTACAAGTTCCATTTGACTTTACTAACCAAAATCCAGTCCTACCTTGGTAATCTTGTTAAATTCACTCTATCCTGGTAATCTTTGTTGGTGATCCAGTTTTCTCCTGGCGCAACATCTTTTGTCCGCAGACATACCCGTTTAGCTTGGTAGTCTTCGTGATTGATAAATCTAGTTCTATCCTGGTAATCTTTATTGGTGATCCAGTTATCTCCTGGTGCAACATCTTTTGTCCGCAGACATGCCCGTTTAGCTTGGTCGTCTTTGTGATTGATAAATCCAATTCTATCCTGGTAATCTTTGTTGGTGATCCAATTCTCTCCTAGCGCAACATCTTTTGTTCGCATACATACCCGTTTAGCTTGGTAGTCTTCGTGATTGATAAATCCAGTTCTATCCTGGTAATCTTTGTTGGTGATCCAATTCTCTCTTGGCATAACATATTTTGTCCGCATACATACCCGTTTATCTTGGTAATCTTCGTGATTGATAAATCCAGTTCTATCCTGGTAATCTTTGTTGGTGATCCAATTCTCTCTTGGCGCAATGTCTTCTGTTCACGAATGTGCCCAATTAGATTATAAGTCTCTGTGATTAAACTTTTTTCCTCATTTGGACAATGAAGTTCAAATCTGGTAACTGACCTTTTTGCCTCCTTTCCAGAGTGCAAATTTTTGGGTCCTTTTGGTATTCAACCCTCTCCCACCTTGAAAATTTGAAGAAGTTGTTTCTTTTTAACCTCTCAGGTGCAAGAAGATTGAATAGGGGCAGCTGTTGTACCCCAAAATTTATCCTTTTCTTTTTTTACCATAGTTGGATTATGTATTATCATCACATACATTCATGCATATCATTGGTTCTATGGATATAAGATCAAAGCATCCCTTTTGGGATTTTCTTCAAGCTTTAGAAGGAAGAAAAGTGACAATCAGTGAAAGGAGGGTGGGATATCCTCAACCTCTTGATCATTCAAGCTACAAGGGTTTCCTCATACCCTAGGACATCTCAAATGATCCATTGTTTCATCAGTTGAATAAGAATTACAAGAAAATGGAATAGGATCACACTCTCCTATCTTTGGATCCCTGAGCTAGAAGTGTTGATTATATCAGTATGTGGCATACACATGGTCCAATTTTGGATCATCTTCATCCTATTATCATTCAATATATCCTTATTCCAAAGTTCTTCCCATTTTCCCAAGAAGAATTAAAGTTTTGAGGATGTGCACTCCTATCTAGTCATTTTTTACTAAAATTAGGGTTTGTGATTAAGTCAGTTTATTTATTATTATTTGAGAAAAACTTGTTTCCATGGTATTCTATGTGTACCTAAGTCTCTATGTGTAGAAGATTGGCCATCAATCTCATTCATAAGAGGTTCAATTATTCAGATGATTATTGGTTTGATTCAATTGGGGAAAAGTCAACTAGGCAGGTTTAAAAAGTCAACTTTTGATTTTTTTTAGTCAGTATTGTGTTCCTTAAGTCAAAATTGGTCTATGTGTGGAATTTGATCAAGAAAAATCAAGAGAGTCATCAAAAATTAAGAATTGTGGAAAGTTGTCTAAATTGGAAACTAGGGTTTTAGAACTTACTATTTATGGCAAGTTTGGTGTTAATGAAACTACCTTCATGGTCTTTGTTCTATATGATCAAGACTCCAAATCAAGTTGGCCTTAACATGGATTTTGTTCTCCTCATTCCAAGCTTCAAGGAGGTACCAAGATTGAGTCATTTTGATCATCATAGCCTAAGATATGGTCGTGGAAAGTAGGGTGTTTCAAATTCATCCATTTGTCCCAAGACTTAGAAAATTTCTAAGTATCCCAAGTCAGGATTACGAAGCAATGTTCATGGCAGTTTTTCAGGACCTTAAGGGCTTCATCTCAATTGGTTTCCAACATGAAAGTTATAGTATTAGATCTCCCTTTTCCATTGATACCAAGATCAAGTTATTTGGATCATCATAACTCAAGAAATCACCCTCACAAGTCAAGACCTTGGATTGTTTGAGTGACCATTGTACTTAGTGAAATTTTTCTAAGTTCTTACTCATTCTAAACCACTTACTTCATGCCCTTTTTTTACAAGGTTCTAGATCTTATTGGGATTCAACCTCGGCATGAAAGTTGTAGGACACTTTCCCCTATGCACTTTTGATTCAAACATCTTCACATTTGGTAACTTGAGGAGCAAGTTAGGGACATAGAAAGTCAGGATTTCAATGATCATTAATTGAATTGTACTTGTCATCTTGACATGCAATTTCAGGTAGGCATCGTCATGGCCACTTTTGAAGAGGTTCAAGGACTTATTTCGAATTATCCCCAACATGAAACACGTTCACCTCATTTCCCTCTCTTCAAATAGCTCTAACTCATTCTTCTTGGCCAAGAGGACATTGAGTTATGTTGGTTCAGTGTCATCATGTTGCAAGCTCAATTTCATCATCTCTTTGATCGAATTTTTGAATAATGTTGCATCCCCTTTGCAGCAAGTCCATTTCCACTTAATTACACCTCATACTTTACTCCTTTTGATCAAGCATTGTGCCATCCTATGCATGCATGTCATGCATCAGAGTTTCCAAATGAGGGAAATATGCGTTTTGACCAAGCTTGCTTCACACACAATCCTTCTAAGCCACGAGACACGTCCCTTTCTCACTTCATCTCAGCACCCTAAAAATGCCAGAATATTCACACTCTTGACAAGTCAAATGCAACTCTGCATACCAAAGGTTTTTCTATATATTTGGACCAATTTGCCTTCCAACAGATTAGTGCAAGAGGAAAGGCATGACACCTCATCTACAAATTTATATATAATCTAACTTTAACCTAGTTGGGAAGGGAGAGACCATTTTAGAAAAGGAAGAAACTGGGGAGTTGCAGCACCTCACAAAAGTCTTTGCATATTTCATTTCTGGACTGGGATCTTGGTTACTCATCCAACACCATTCCTGCTTTAAGAGAAGAACCAAGCTTCATTGTCTTGCTTCTAAAACTTACTTGGGATCAAGAAGCAGTAGACTTTGTAAGACCCCAATTTTGACCCTAAGATCCCTCATGATATCTCATCATATGCATTAGCTTTGGGATCACACCTTGGTATCCTCCTTATCTCTCATTCATTGGGTTTGCATTGGAAGAGATCGCCAAGCACATTTTGATTATATCATACTTTTTTTAAATTATTTACTAACCAAAATACCAAAAATATGTCAATGTATAGTTTTTTGCTTTTGTAGGTAGTGTGTGTCCATATATGCTTCATCAAGCTCATATTTAGGATTTAAGACCCTCAATGCAAGGAGATCAATCAAAAGATGGTTCACATTGACTTTAGACATCACATATGGATCCCCATGGTCTTCACATATCATTTTGATCAAGAATTCATCAAGAGTTTGAAGTTTGTTTATCTTGGAAGCCCTAATTCATCTGGGTATCTTGTGTGACTTCCTCAACAAGTTTCTTCAACATTTGATAAAATATTTTAATGGATACTTCATATTACCTCATATTACACATATATTATCCTCCATGAGTCCCAAAGATCAATAGAATGTCAAGTTCACAAGATGGTTCATGGTGGTTGACCAGAGAAAGTCAACTGATCAAAATTGGGGTTCCCTAGACCCTATCGCCTACAATTTTTGTCATATGAAAATAATTACAAGATAAACGTTACTCATAGTTACATTCCAAACAAATTTCATGTTGAAGTCAAGATCTAGGTTTGCTTGGAAAGTCATTTTTTATGGTGAAAGATTATAGGTCATTTTGTCTGAATCCTAGTTAGAAGGTCAACTTCCAAAGACCATAACTTGCTCAATTGTTATGATATGAAATCTATTCAAGTTTCATTATCAAATTAAATATGTCCTTTTCAACTTTTATGTTTGGAGGAAGTTCAAATTAAACTTGAAAATGCATGTTCCAAGAGGAAACATTATAGGTCATTTTGGGCCATTACCATTGAATAAATGATTTTCCTCAACTTCTAAAATGCATAACTCCTTCATGCCAAATCCAAATGAGGTCATATTTGTGACAATATTGAATATGTTTGAAAGGTCTATAACTTTGATGAAGGAACTTTTTCCATTTGAAGTACAAAGCAAAAGTTATTCAAGGTGGAAGAAGTGAACATTTGACTTGGTACTTAGAAAATTTTCAAATATGTTTGATTTTCCAAACTTCCACCTCAAAATTCATCATGATCCAAACTTCAAATGGAAACTTGTTCAACATGAAAATTCTTCCCCTTGATCTCATCGTTCCAAAAAGTTTGAGATCATCTCATTTGGATCAAATTTGAGGGACTTTTGCATGGCTCCATTGTGGGATTTGTTTTGGCAAGTTTTGGATTCAAGTGATTATTCTTCTTTGCATGCTTCATTGTAATGACTTCAGCATCAATTACGCACGAACTTGAGATGGATTGCATCATTCCTTAGGCCCAAATCATTACCCATGCATCCATGCAACTTGGTTTCCAATTTTGGCAAAATTTCAAGTGGTGCAAAAATCAATTCCATTGCCTATTTAAACAAGCTCATGGCTTCAGAAAATGCATCAACGCCTTGCCCAAGCTTTGCCAAGAGAACTCAGACCCTTGCACCATAGAATTTCTTGAGGATTTCATTGAAATCGAGTTTGAATTTCACCTTCTGTTTTGAAGTTCAATCACCAAGAATTCATTGCCCTTTTCATCTCAATTGATCACTGCAAGCAAGAGGAGGAAGAATCAAGCAAATCCAGATCAAGGTCAAGCTGAATTGAAGTTACTCGAAGGTTAAACTTCATCTCTTCGATTCTCTCTCAATTCTTCACTATTCTTTGTGATTTTTGGTTGGCTGAAGTCCTACCAATGTAGGTAACAAGATTGAGTTGCTTTGAGGTCAAATCGAAGCAACTCAGTTCATGATCCTCAAAATTCAAATCCCTGTATCTTTTTATATACTTGGAATTGGAGAAAATTGAGGCCAGATTCATGATCCTGAGCATTTTCTCTTTAAAATAGTGTCCTTGTTTTTCATTTTTCATGAAGTTTAGGTTGGACCAGTCTGGTGGTCATCACCGGAGAAGATGGCCAGAGCTAAGGCTTTGATGGTGAGTCGGCTTCATCGTATCCATCTAATCTTGGTCCAGCGTTCTAATCTCGGCCCTTGGTTTTGATTACCACGCGTGTGGCACTTTGACTCAGGTCCACCTTGGATAGCGCATGTGTGGCCATCAGATCTGCCACCTCAATTAATGAGGGAGATCTTATGGTCTTTATTTTTTTGTATTTTCTGATTTTTCATTTAATTGCTTTATTTTGTTTAGTTCATAATAATTTCATTTTTAATCCAAAAAATATGGGACTTTCACCAAAAATCTTTAAATATTTTTCTCTTTCATTTTTTGAATTAAATTTTTTTTTTGGATTAATTTTGATATTTTTTATGAATTAAATGTTTTTGTGCATATTTTTAATTGTTCAAAAATATTTCTGACTTTTCAAAAATGATAAAAAAAAATTGTCTGAGGTCCTTTGACCTTTTTTGACCTAGGATAAATCTTTTGGCCCTTTATTTGGTGTTTTGAAGAGGTTTTAAGTTTTGACCAAATTAAATTCAATTTTAATGCATTTTTAATTTGATTTTTAGTTGATTAATTGTGTAAAAATTATGTTGAGCCATTTTTATGGTCTTGTGATGTTTGACTATTTGTTTGGGCCTTGGTCAAGGTTGATTTGAGTTTTGTTGGATTAAAATCATTGGATTTAAGGGATTGATGAAATGTACATTTCATCTCCCAAAATGAATGAATGAATTTAATTTGATAAAATTCCTCCCATGACCAATTTGTGTTTCTCTCACTCCCCTCCCTCTTCATCTCCATCCCTATTCTTTCCCATTCCTTTCATTGACCAATGAAATCTCAAATATCCTAAGGCTAATTGGTTCATCAATGACTTTGTGTCAGATGAACCAATACAAATATGGATGAGATAGGTTCATCCCTTCTGATCTTTTCTTTTAGTGTGTGGTATGTTTTAGGAGTTTGGTTCATTATACCAAATCTCTAACATGTATTAACACCTAAATTTTTATTGCCCGGACTCAGATAGTTGTGACTTCTACATAAATACAATTAAGATTGCTTAACATAGAGCTAAATTTTGACCCTAAAGGCATAGAATTCTAGTAAGTGAGATTGTAAGTCTCCCATCTTTCATGGTATTGTATGGAAACTTGGCCTTTTTTTCCTTTTTATGGAAGATGTCTTGGTTCAAGGATCAATGCTTGTGAATAGATGGTTGAGTGTTCTCCAAAGAATGACTTAATCAATTAAAAAGCAAAAACACCACTAACATGCAATTAACCTTGACTAACATTTGACTAACTCTTATTAATATTGCTTTACTTTCAAGTTATTTACTTTATGCAATTTAATTTCTAGTCATTTATCATTCATTGCCATTTACATTTCATTTAACTTGTTTATGTTTATGCCATTTTCACTTTGCTCATTTGAGCCATGTATTTTGATTGTAAATATATTGTTTGGGTTTTTTATATGACATTATTGTTTGTTGGATTGCATCCCATTGGTCAGATCTTTTCAACTCTTAACTTTTAATTTTATACTTAGGATTAGTCTCTTCATCTTCTCCCGCTTCTTAAATTTCAAAAATCTCTTCCCCTTTTCAAAAACTTTCGTTGCTTGTGATTTCAAACTCAGACCTTATTTCAAGTAGAAACTTTGGCCTTATGTTATTGAATTTTCAAACTTCTTTTTCTTAAATCAAACCTGTAAATAAATCTAATCATATTGACTTAAAAATTCACAAGACAAAAAAAACTAACACTCATTCAAATTTTTGGCCCTTTGTGCCCCCCTTTTATTAAAATTTTGTTAAAAAACAACTCACCCATTTTGAAATTGTTACCACGACCTACGAGGTTTTGATCCCTCATTTTTATGTTGGTACTTAGGCACAAGTCCGAAGGTCTTGTCAAACACAAAAATATAATTAATGAATTCTTTTCTCATCCCCACACTCTATTTTTCTCAAACATCTTTTATACCAAAAACACATACACACATAAAAAAGGGCTCCCAAGGAGTACCTATGACACTTTGGGTGCTAACACCTCCCCTCTGTGTAACCAACCCCCTTACATGTAATCTCTGGCCTTTTATTAGTTTTGATTTGAAAACTTCGTATCTTTGGGTTTTGTTCATGCTTTTCCCTTTTCCTTTGGAAACAATAAAAGTGCGGTGGCGACTCTGGTTTTATTGACGTTAAGCTTATCCATAGCTTGATGGTCAAGAATTTACCGCTATAAAAATTAAGTGGCGACTCTGCTAGGGAGTAGTCCTCAGTGGGTTTAGCCTACTTTTTTATGAGTATATATTTGTGTATTTGATGTTTGTCTATTTGTTTGTATGATATAATCTGTCTGTTGTGCTTGGTGATCTCTGAGTGGTGAGATAAGTTCTAACCCAAACTTGAGTGCAATTAAGATAGGAGGATGGTATAGTCATGTTCAACTTGTGTGGAGTAGTCCTTAACAAGTTGGCTTGAGACCCATCTACTCAATGGAGACCTTTTTGGAGTTACTAATGTCACACAAGTTATTTATGGTTAGACATTACTTTCTCTGATTTGGGGTCCGAGAAGCTGAGGACCGTAGAACATTTAACCCAACTTGGCCTATTTAGGACGTAATGCAAAGACTGTTCAGGTGTAGACTTGATAACAGTTGTTACGCGATACTACACTCAGACGAGTTTCTCTTGAGAATATTATGGGTTGATGAGTTAGTCATCCTAACCTGTAATATTCGATAGATGGAATGAAGACTCTGGAAACTTTTTAGAACATAATCTACAGGTTTTTATACTTAGTACACTCCTTTGGAACGGTTCTTAACCTGACCCCATGCTCGTGACTCACAACAAACCCTTTGATTCTTGGTTGATCTGATCAAGTCTTGTCAATATCAATGGAACTTGGGTGTTAATAAGGTGAAAACCATAATCCACCAAAATGGATGATTGATCTAGACGATGACTTGATCCATCCCTTGACCTTTGTTTTCCTTGTGTGTGATCCCTTGTTTGTGATTGTTGCATTCATGCATACATGCGCATCATAACATTCATCACAGAAAAATGAATTTCAAGGAACTAAGGTCTTATTTGCAAATATTTTCAGACCATGGATTATGGACGAAGGAACACTAAGAAGTACAGTTTCAGATGTCCTGATTTGAAAGAGCTAAGGAATTTGTCATCCTTTGTATTAGATCCCTTGGATTTCAAGCAACGTCATGGGAAGCTTTTGTCTGTATTATCTGTTGATGTGGTTGAAGGACTCTTGAGTGTATTGGTTCAGTTTTATGATCCTCTCTACTTGTGTTTCACGTTTCCCGATTATCAGCTTGTGCTTACGTTAGATGAGTATGCCCATCTCTTGGGAATACCCGTATCTGACAAGGTAGCCTTTAGTGGATTTGAGGAGATTCCCAGATCTCATATCATAGCTGAAGCTCTTCATCTGAAGAAATCTGAGATTGAGGCTATTGGATAAAGAAAGGAGGAATTTTTGGATTGACTTATGAGTTCCTCATTGGAAAAGCTACTATCTTTGCTCAAGCCGATAGTGTGGATGCTTTTGAAGCCATCTTTGTGTTGCTCATCTATGGTTAGCTTTGTTCCCTAACATTGACGGTTTTGTTGATGTTGATGCCATTAGAATTTTCTTGGTTGGGAATCTTGTTCCTACTCTATTGGGTGACATGTATTTGTCTTTGCATTTGAGGAATTATAAAGGTGGTGGGATTGTTGTGTGTTGTGATCCTCTTTTGTACAAGTGGTTTATTTCGCACTTGCCTCAGACGCCTGCCTTCTTGGAGAACAAACAATATCTACGATGGTCCCAGAGACTTATGTCTCTCACTAATTATGATATTGTTTGGTATGATTCTGCATTGAGTTGCTTGGATATTATTGATAGTTGTTGTGAATTTTCTAATGTGTCCCTCATTGGTACACAAGAAGGAATCAACTACAACCCTGCTTTGGCTCATCGTCAACTTGGGTTCCCCTTGAGAGATAAACCTAATAAAACTAATTTAGAAGGTCTTTTCTATACATAGGGTAAAAATCCCCAACATTTAAAGCAAAAGATGATACATGCTTGGCATAAGGTGCATAGGAAAGGAAGATCTGAGCTTGGTCCGTGCAACTGTGTTACTTTGGAAGCTTACACTACTTGGGTGAAGAAGAGAGCTTTGGAGTTGAAGATACCGTATGCTTGTGAAAGACTTATGTCTTTGGTTGTGGCTGAGTCATCAACTCTTCCTAACCAAGATATAAAGGAGTTGGAAGACGCACTCACCAAGATGAAGCAAGAGAGAGATATGTGGGAAGCGTGGTTCCATGCTTTGAGCCGAAAGCATGAAGAGTTGCAACTTGAGTCGAAGGACAAAGACGTGCTTATTACCGAGCAGTGAAGAGACAAAGAGAGCCAGAGTGTCCACATTCCTCTAGTATGCCTCAATCCTCCGGTGCTTAGAAGAAGATTGTTGATCAGCTTGTCCTTGAGAAATCTCAGATGAAGACATCTTTTGAATCTGAGATTCGACACATCCGAAGGAAGTACGCGCTCACAGCCAGATCATCTGATACCGTTGCTAAGGGGTCCTTAGGATGATAACCAGCAAAGCTTTGAGAGGAAGAAGGTCTCTTTTGATCCTACTCCTATGTCCTACGCAGAATTGTACCCATCTTTGGTTCTCAAGAACCTTATTCAACCCATAAATCCTTCGCAAATTCCTGAGCCACTTCCATGGTGGTTCAAACCTGAAGTTTGATGTGCCTTTCACCAGGGAGCCCCTAGCCACGACATAGAAAACTGCTAACCATTGAAGTATGAAGTACAAAAGCTTATGAAGAGCGGGATAGTGTCCTTAGAGGACCGAGCGCCTAATGTGAAAGTTAATTCGTTCCCTGCTCGTGGTAATGCTTCAGTCAATATGGTAGATGGTTGTCCTGGGGAGTATAAAGTGTATGATGTTCGCCATATCAAACAATCTTTGGTGGAAATTCATAAAGATATATGTTTGGTCAGTGATTATGAGCATGACCATGATGGTTGTGTGATATGCAGCATGAACCCTCGAGGATGTGTTATTGTCAAGAGAGATATTCAGAGGTTGGTGGAGGAAGGTCTTATCCAGATTTGCCAGTTAAGAGAGGTAAATCATATAAATATGATTGTGCAAGTGTTCAAGACTCTGAGCGGGTAGTTATTCAAATTAATAGAAGTAACAATAATGTCAACAGATCGGTATCGTCGTTGGTTATACGGTTGGCGGGCCCAGTCCCTTATTCATCCGATAAAGTTGTGCCTCATCAGTATAACACCACAATGGTGGAGAATGGTCAAGAGTTTCCTTTACCAGTAGCAGATTTTATGGTAAATATAGTTGATATTGCAAAGGTGACCCGTAGTGGTCGTGTTTTCAGTCCAGTCTTTCCGAAAGAGGTAGAGGATGCTGCAGCCAGTAAGAGGGTAGAGATGCCAGTGGTGAATCCAGTTAGTGCTCCAGTGTGTCAGTCTGGTGAATCCAGTAAACTGAAGGCTAATGATGATGATGAGGTATTGCATTTAATAAAGAGAAATGAGTTTAATATGGGGGAGCAGTTGCTCCAAACCCCGTCGAAGATCTTTGTGCTGTCACTATTGATGAATTCTGAAGCACATAGGGAGGCGTTGTAGAGAGTGCTTGAACAAGCCTATGTTGAGCATGATGTGACTGTGAATCAGTTTGATCACGTTGTTGCTAACATCACTTCTTGCAATAATCTGAGTTTTTGTGATGAAGAGCTTTCCGAGGAAGGCAGAAATCACAATCTAGCGCTCCATATTTCTATAAACTGCAAGGATGATGCTATGTCCAATGTGTTGGTCGACACTGGGTCTTCTCTGAATGTACTTCCGAAGTCAACTCTGTCCAAACTTTCTTATCAAAGCGCTCAAATGAGATACATTGGCGTGATTGTCAAGGCGTTTGATGGTTCCCATAAAACTGTCATTGGTGAAGTGGACCTTCTAGTTAAGATAGGTCCGAGTGATTTCCAAATTACTTTTCAAGTGATGGATATCCACTCAGCCTATAGCTGCTTGTTGGGAAGTTTAGCGGTAAATTCATGATCATCAAGCTATGGGTAAGCTAGACATCAAATAACAAGAGTCGCCACCGCGCTTCTTGTTTCCAAGGGAAAAAGGGAAAAAGTACGAACAAAACCCAAAAGTAAGAAGTTTTCAAATCAAAACTAATAAAATGTTAGAGATTACAGGTAAGGGGGTTGGTTACATAGAGGGAAGGTATTAGCACCAAAAGTGTCTTAGGTACTCCTAGGGAGCCCTTTTTGTGTGCATATGTATTTGGGACAAAATGATGTTTACAAACAAATAGAATGGGGGATGAGAAAAGAATTCATTAATTATATTTTTATGTTTGGCAAGACCTTCGGTCTTGTGCCTACGTACCAACATAAAAATGAGGGATCAAAACCTCATAGTTCGTGATACAAATTTCAAAGTGGATGTATTGCTTTTAACCAAAATTAAGTTTGAAAGGCACAAAAGGCCTAAAAATGGTTTAAATGAGTTAGTTCTTTTTGGTTTTTTTGAAAGTTTAGGTCAAGTATAGTTAAGTTTATTCACAAGTTTGATTTAAGAAAAAGAAGTTTAAAAATACAATGGCATAAGGCCAAAGTTTCTATCTTTTTGCAAAGTGGTCAAAGTTTGGAACAAAATAAGTTCAATCAAAGAAGATTTTGAAAAGGGAGGGAGAGATTTTGAAATTAAATAAATGGGGAGAAGATGAAGAGACTAATCCTATGTACAAAATTAAAAGTTAAGAGTTGAAAAGATCTGACAAAATGGGTAGCAATCCAATAGACAAGAGTGTCAATAGAAAACCCAGAATTCCCTTGGACATTTAGAATCAAGCAACATACAAATGCACAATTATATTATCTTGAAGAGCAAAGGCATCAAATAAAGATAGCCACATCCAAGCTTTATCTAATCCATGATCTTCTTCAAATTAGCCCATGTAGCAGATGAATTCCACAAGTCACGGGTTCAAAATAACAGCTTCACAATGATCATTGTTGCAGATGAACTCAGAGGGATCTTGAATGATGTATCAAATGAAGTTAAAATTGCAAGCACTTGGTTTCTCAATAATTTGGCATTGGCCAAGTCCTTTAGCATATGAATGTTGCCTAAGTTCTAAGTCCATTTGTCCAAGATCAAGCCAAAAGTCCATACAAAAGTTTTTTAGGGTTTTTGTTGTTATCATGTACATTAATGGTCAAAGACCACACAAACAAGCAAAGTATACACAAACAAGACATATCACACAATATGGTCCAAATAGACAAAGTGAAAATTGTATTAACATAAACAATTAGAATGATATGAACAATGGCAAATGAATAAAGGCAAGAATTAAATGACATTAAAGTAAATGGCTTGAAATTAAAGTCAGTTGTTAATGGGTTAGAAGTTAATATTGTTTTGCTTTTGCTTTTCATTTTAAGACATTCTTTGGAGAACACTCAACCCACTTATCACAAGCATGGATCCTTGAGCCAAGACATCTTCCAAAGGAAGGAAAAAAGGCCAAGTTTCCACATAATACCATGAAAGAGGGGAGACTTAAAATCTCACTAACTAGAACGTTATGCCTTTTATGTCACAAATTTAGCGCTATGTTAAGCAATCGTAATTGGATTTATGTATAAGTCACAACTATTTGAGGTCGGGCAATAGAATTTTGGTGTTAATGCATGTTAGAGACATAGTATTATGGACTACGCTCATGAAATATACCAAACACAAAAAGAATATGCAAAGGAGGTGTGGCCTAATCTCATCCATACTCATGTTAATTTTTCAATCAACTAGCTTTAGGACATTGAGATATCATAGGCCAAATGAGATGAATGCATAAAGAAGGGGAATGAGATGAAGAAGGAGGGGAATGGATCAAAACTCAAATTGATCAAAGGAGGAATTTTATCAAATTAATATCATCCATTCATTTTGGGAGATGGAATGTACATTCCATCAATCCTCTAAATCCAATGATATTAACTTGACAAAGTCAAATCAACCTTGACCAAGGCCCAACAACAAGAGTCGAACTCAAACAAGTCATCACAATTGGTCAACAAAATTAGTTGGAATTTATTCAAAATTAAAAATATTAAAATGAGGCATTAAAATTAAATATGGTTTGTCAAATTCCTAAAACCTCATCAAAACACCAAATAAATGGCCATGAGATTTATCATAGGTCAAACAAGGTCAAAGGACCTTGGAGAAAAAATTTCAGAATTTTTGAAGACTTAAAAGTATTTTTAAACAATTAAAAACAAATGCAAAATCAATTAAATCATGAAAAAATTAATAATGATTCAAAAAATAATTTTAATTCAGAATATGAAAGAGGAAATTATTTGAATTTTTTTTGTGAAACTCTCATATTTTTTGGATCAATATTAAAATTAATATGAATTAATTAAAATAAAGAAATTAAAATGAAATTCAAATAATTAGAAAAAACGTGGACCACTTGATCTCCCTCATTAATTGAGGTGGCAGATCAAGTAGCCACCAGCGCGCGTTCCATGGTGGACTTGAGTCAACGCGGCATAAGCTTGGTATTTAAAAGCAACGCACGAGATTAAAACAATTTGAAAAGGACCAATGGCTCTGAACCATGCCAATACATCACTGGCGTCCAAGGGTTGGTCATCTTCTCCGGTGACCCTGGCCGGACTGGTTCTCTCATCACCATCAAGAAAATGAAAAAGGAGGACATGATCTGAAAGAAAAAACGGCGTAGAGCACGAATCTGACCTCAATTTTAACTAACTCCAAATATATAGAAAGATATGAGGAGTTGAATTTTGAGGTGTGTCAACTGAGTTGCTTCAATTTGATCTCTAAGCAACTCAATCTTCTTGCCTACATTGGTAGGACTTTAGACAACCAAAGATCCAAGATAATTGAGTGAAATTAAGAGAGAATCGAAGAGAAGAAATTTTTTGGAAAATACCTTCAATGTAGGTTTAGATTCAACTGTTCTTGCTTTGGCTTGTGCTTGATCTTGCTCAGTATGCTTGCAGAAATGGATTAGAATGCACAAAAGGTCTTGGATTCCTGGAGTTTTGAATCTCAAAACAATGAGAATTCAACTCAATTTCCAATGGAAATTCTCAGGTTTATCCTCTCAAATGGAAGGGTTAGGGGTTTAGGATCAAAGCTGGCACGAATGTCCCTTCAATTCTGAGCATATGGATCTCTATTTATAGTTGGATCATCTGATATTTGCACCTTCGAAATGACTTTCCAAAATTGGCAATGAGTGATGCATGGGTGCATGGGAGTGTACAGGGCCATGAGATCATTCTATTTGATCCACAATTGAGTGTAAAGGAGTCTGAAATCAACTTGGAATGCAAGGCAATTATACACAATTGTTTGAAGTTTGATCTTTGCCAAATGATAATGCAATGTTCATGCCATGTGAAACCCTATCAATTCTTGTCCAAAATGGATGAAATTAGACTTTTTGGAAAGGTTAGATCAAGAGGAACAACTTTCATGTTCAACACTTTTCCATTTTAAGCTTGGAACATGAAGAATTTTGAGGTGGAAGTTTGGAAATTTCAACATATTGAAAAAATTTCTAAGTGTCAAGCCATATGTCTCAATATTCCACCTTGCTTAACTTTTTATGGGAGCTTCAAATGAGAAAAGTGTCTTCATCAAATTTGTATATATTTAAAATACCTTTAAAATTGTCACCAATTTAATGTCATTTTGATTTTAAATGATAGATTTATGCATTTTTGAAGTTTGGAAAAATCACTTGTTCAATGGTATAGGTCAAAAGGGACTTGTATTGTAACCTCATATCACATGCTCATAGAAGTTGAATTGGCTCTAACTCCAAACATAAAATTTATGTATACATCTTGAATTTTATTGTGAAACTTGGAAATATTTCATATCATAAAAATTGAGCAAGTTATGGCCTTGGGAAGTTGACTTTCAAATGAGGGTTTAGACAAAATGACCTATAATGTTTCAACATAGAAAATGATTTTCCAAGCAAAAATAGCTCTAGGTCTAAACATTAAAGTTGTTTTAAATGTAATTTATAGTAACTTTTCTCTTGTAATCATTTTCATATGGTGAAAATTGTAGGAGATAAAGTCTAGGGAGACCCAGTTTTGATCAGATGAATTCATCTGGCCAACCACCATCAACCAACTTGCTAACTTTCAATTCTTTGGACTTTATTGGCTCATGGTAGATCATATATGCATAATATGATGAATTTTAAAGTGTACCTTGAGAAATTTGATCAATTGGTGAGATGGTTTGTTGGAGAAGTTACTCAAGATACCCAGTCAAACTAGGGTTTCCAAGGCAAATCACCCTCAAACTCTTGAAGAAAACTTGATCAATATAACATGTAGGAATCAATGGAACTCATATATGATGCTCATAACCATTATTGGATCAATTCATGGTTGTGCTCTTTGTCATGAGGGTCCTAAACCCTATATATGAACTTGATAGATCAATGGTGAGCATGCCCTACCTACAAAAGAGTTAGGCAAATGCAAAGACATATTTTTGTATTTTGGTTAGTAAAATGATAATATACAAGTATGATACAATCACAAAGTGCTTGGTGATCTCTCCCAAAACAAAACCAATGAAGGAGGGGTAAGGAGGATGCCAAGGTATGATCCCAATGCTAATGCTTATGATGAAATTGCATGAGGGATCTTAGGGTCAAAATTGGGGTCTTACAGGAAGGCCATGGATTCATGAAGTTGGAGCAGTAATGTCTATTCTACATCAGAAGCTTAAATTTGTGAAGAATGGCAAGCTTGTCATTGTTGGTGGAGAGAAAGCGCTATTAGTGAGCCATTTGTCATCCTTTTCGTATGTTGAAGCTGAGGAGGAGGTTGGAACGTCGTTCCAAGCCTTGTCTATTGCTGAAGTGAAGAAAACTGGGGCACATATGTCCTCTCTCAAGGATGCTCAAAAGGCTATTGAGGTTGGCACTAGTGATCAATGGGGTCGTATGATAGAGATTGTTAAGAACAAGAATAGGGCCGGATTGGGATTTCAACCAGGGTCGTTCAACATCAAAATTGAAGATGTGCAACCGAGTTTCCGCAGTGGAGGATTCATTCATGGGAATGATCAACACTCAACTGATATGATAGCTGATGGTGATAATGAAGACAAAACTTGCGCCAACTTTGTGACGTATGGCCAGATTTGCAACAATTTGGTTGCAGTTGATCTTCCTACTGTTATTCATCACTCTAAGTAATTTGTTTTTCATTTTAAGAAAAATCCTTCTCCTATGCCTAAGGGAGAAGTGAAAATTGTTGGGCATTTCCATTATCATCAAGAGTATTCATATGTGTTTGCTTGGTCCTATCTGTAAGACCCCAATTTTGACTCTAAGATCCCTCATGTTATCCTCATCATATGCATTGGTATTGGGATCACACCTTGGCATCCTCCTTACCCCTTTTATTCATTGGGTTTGTCTTGGGAGAGATCACCAAGCACCATGTGATTGTATCATACTTTTTTATTTTATCATTTACTAACCAAAATACCAAAAATATGTCTTTGTATTTGTCTAACTCTTTTGTAGGGAGGGCACATGATCACCTTTGATCCATCAAGTTCACATCTAGGGTTTAAGACCCTTATTGCTAAGATCTCAACCAAGGAATGATCCACAATGGCTCTAGGCATCATATATTGAGTCCCCATGATACTTACATGTTATTTTGATCAAGCATTCTTCAGGAGTTTGGAATTGGTTTGCCTTGGAAACCCTAGTTTATCTGGGTATCTTGAGTAACTTCTTCAACAATCTTTTTCACCAATTGATCAAATAATTCAAGGGACACTTCAAATTTCATCATCATATACATATATGATCTCCCATGAGTCCAAAAAGTCAATAAAATTGCAAGTTAGCAAGGTGGTTGATGGTGGTTGACTAGAGGAATTCATCTGATCAAAACTTGGTTCCCCTAGACCCTATCTCCTACATTTTTCATCATATGAAAATTATTCCAAGATGACATTTACTCCAAATGACATTATAAACAACTTTCATGTTGATCTCTAGCGCTAAATTTGCTTGGAAAGTCATTTTTTATGTTGAAAGCTTATAGGTCATTTTGTCTAAACTCTAATTTGAAAGTCAACTTCCCAAGGCCATAACTTGCTCAATTTTTATTAGATGAAAGATTTCCAAGTTTCACAATCAATTTCAAGGTGTATACTTAAAATTTTATGTTTGGAGTAATAGCTAAATTAACTTTTATGGGCATGTTATATGAGGATACATTATAGGTCATTTTGGACCAATACCATTGAACAAGTGGTTTTCCTCAACTTCAAAAATGCATAAATCATTCATCCCAAATCCAAATAAGGTCACATTTGTGACTATGTTGAAGGTTTTTGAAAGATATACAACTTTGATGAATACACTTTTCTCATTTTAAGCCCTCATAAAAAGTTAGCCAAGGTGGAATAATTGAACATATGGCTTAACACTTAGAAAATATTTTGACATGTTAATATTTCCAAACTTCCACCTCAAAATTCATCATGATACAAGCTCCAAATGGAAATGTGTTCAACATAATAGTTGTTCCTCTTGATCTAACCTTTCCAAAGAGTCCAAATTTATCCATTTTGGACAAGGTTTGAGGGGTCTGCGCATGGCTTGAACATGGCCATATCAGTTGGCAAGAATCATTCTTCAAACATCAATACACTTTTTCCTTGCATCACATCCACATTCAGACTCAATCTCACTTGCATTTGGACCTAATTGAGTTGCTTCATGGGCCTGTACATGCCCATGCAAGCGTGTACTCCACATTGCCAAATTTGGAAGAATTTTCAAAGGTGCAAATATCACTTACATTTGCTATAAATAGAGATCCATTGCATTAGTTTTGAGGAACCTTGCGCGCCAGCTTTGCCTCCCTCATTTGAAACCCTCACAATTGAAAGGAATACCTGAGAAATTTCATTTCAAATTTGAGTTTGAATCTCACTGTTTGGAGATTCAAAAACTCCAGGATCCAAAGCCTTGTACCATTCCTAATCAACTTCTGCAAGCTCCATAAGCAAGATCAAACACGAATTGAAGCAAGAGAGATCAAGTTCTGTACATCATTGAAGGTATTTTTCCAGATTTTTCTTCTCTTCGATTCTCTCTCAATTCTCATCAATTCTCTTGGATCCTTGGTTGTCTGAAGTCCTACCAATGTAGGCAAGAAGATTGAGTTGCTTTGAGGTCAAATCTAAGCAACTCAGTTCATGTACCTCAAATTTCAACTCCATGTATCTCTCAATATACTTGGAGTTAGGTTGAATTGAATTCATATTTGTGATCTACGCCATTTTTTATTTAAGATCATATCCTTTTTTTTCATTTATGTGATGGTGATGAGAGAACCAGTCCAGCCAGGGTCATCGGAAAAGATGACCGGTGGTTTGCTCCGGCGATGTGCTGAATGAGTTCTGAGCCACATGATCAAGTCAATGTGTTTTTAATCTTGAGCGTTCTTTTTCATTAGTAGTTATGTGGCGCGCTGACTAGTGTGTACCATGGAACGCGCGTTTTCATCCACCTGATATGACACCTCAATTAATGAGGGATATCAAGTGGTCCACGTTTTTTCTGAATAATTGATTTTCATTTTATTTCCTTTATTTTCATTAATTCATATTAAATTTAATGTTGATCCAAAAAATATGAGAGTTTCACCAAAAAAAATTAAATAAAATCCTCTTTCATTTTCTGAATTAAAATTATTTTTTGGACCATTATTAATATTTTTCATGATTTAATTGATTTTGTGAATATTTTTAATTGTTTAAAAATACTTTTAAGTTTCCAAAAATTCTGAAAATATTTCTCCAAGGTCCTTTGACCTTGTTTGACCTATGATAAATCTCATGGCCATTTCTTTGGTGTTTTGATGAGGTTTTAGGAACTTGACCAACCATAATTTAATTTAATGCATATTTTTATTATTTTTAATTGTTTAAATGTTAAATTAATTGTGTAGAGCCATTCTATTTGACTTTGTGCGTTTGACTTGTGTTGTTGGGCCTTGGTTAAGGTTGATTTGACTTTGCTAGGTTAAGATTATTGGATTTAGGGGATTAATGGAATGTACATTCTATCTTCCAAAATGAATGAATGATCTTAATTTGGTAAAAGTCCTCCTTTGACCAATTTGTGTTTGATCCATTACCCCCTCCCTCTTCATCTTATTCCCCTTCTTTATCCATTCATGTCATGGACCTATAATATCTCTATATCCTAAGGCTAGTTGATTGCAAAATCAACATAAGTATGGATGAGATTAGGTCCCCCACTTTGCATATTCTTTTTGTGTGTGGTATGTTTCATGAGCATAGTCCATTATACTATGTCTCTAACATGCATTAACACCTAAATTCTATTGCCCGACCTCAAATAGTTGTGACTTCTATATAAGTCCAATTACGATTGTTTAACATAGCGCTATATTTTGACACAAAAAGGCATAGCATTCTAGTTAGTGAGATTGTAAGTCTCCCCTCTTTCATGGTATTGTGTCGAAACTTGGCCTTTTTTCCTTCCTTTGGAAGATGTCTTGGTTCAAGGATCCATGCTTGTGATAAGTGGGTTGAGTGTTCTCCAAAGAATGACTTAAACAAAAGAAAAGCAAAAGCAATACTAACATCTAATTCACTAACAACTAACATTTAATTTCAAGTCATTTACTTTTAATATACTTCAATTTTTTAAGCCTTATTCATTTGCCATTATTCATACCATTCAAGTTGTTTACTTTAATGTCATTTTCACTGTGCTCATTTGGACCATATTTTGTGATATTTTGTGTTTGTATATATTTGTTTGTTTGTGTGGTCTTTTGACCTTAATATACATAATAAGAACAAAAACTCTAAAAAACATCTTGTGTGGACAGTTGGTTTGATCTGAGACTATTGGACTTAGAATTTAGGCAACACTCCTTATGCAAAGGACTTGGCTAATGCCAACTTTTATGAGACCAAGTGCTTGTGAAGTGAACATTCATCTGATACAATATTGAATATTCATTTGAGTTCATCTGCAACATGATCATTGTGAAGCTGTTATTTTGAACCTGTGACTTATGCCATCTTTGAATTCATCTGACACATGGGAAATTTTGAAGAAGATCATGGAGTTGCTAGGCTTGGATGTGGCTATCTTTATTTGATGTCTTCCTCTTCAACTTGCTATTTGTGTATTTTTTGTTGCTTGATTCAAAAGTTCAAGGGAAATTTGGGTTTCTATATGACATTCTTGTCTATTGGATTGCAGCCCATTGGTCAGATCTTTTCAACTCTCAACTTTTAAATTTATGCTTAGGATTAGTCTCTTCATCTCCTCTCCACTTCTTTAATTTCAAAATCTCTCACTCCTTTTAAAAATCTTCTTTGCTTGTGTTTGTTTTCTAAACTTTGACCTTATTGCAAATTAGAAACTTTGGCCTTATGCCATTGCATTTTCATACTCCTTTTCTTAATCAAAATTGTGAATAAACTTAACTATACTTGACTTAAAATTTCAAAAGCCAAAAAGAACTAACACTCATTCAAACCATTTTTAGGCCCTTGTGCCTTTTAAGCTTAAATTTTTGTTAAAAGCAATGCACTCACTTTAAAATTGATACCACGAACTATGAGGTTTTAATCCCTCATTTTTATATTGGTACGTAGGCACAAGTTCGAAGGTCTTGTCAAACATAAAAATATAATTAATGAATTCTTTTCTCATCCCCACACTCTTTTATTTGCAAACATCATTTGTACAAAAACACATATGCACACAAAAAAGGGCTCCCTAGGAGTACCTAGGACACTTTGGATGCTAACACCTTCCCTCTGTGTAACCAACCCCCTTACCTGAAATCTCTGACATTTTATTAGTTTTGATTTGAAAACTTATTATCTTTTTGGGTTTTGTTCGTACTTTTCCCTTTTCCCTTGGAAACAATAAAAGCGCGGTGGCAACTCTGGTTTTGTTGACGTCTAGCTTATCCATAGCTTGATGATCATGAATTTACCGCTATAGAAATTAAGTGGCAACTCTGCTGGGGAGTAGTCTCCAGTGGGTTTAGCATACTTTTTGTGTGTATATATTTGTATATTTGATATATGTATATTTGTTTGTGTGATATAATCTGCTTGTTATGCTTGGTGATCTCTGAGTGGTGAGATAAGTTCTAACCCGGACTTGAATGCAATTAAGATAGGAGGATGGTATATTCATGTTCGACTTATGTGGAGTAGTCCTTAACAAGTTGGCTTGAGATCCATCTACTCAATGGAGAACCTTTTGGAGTTAGGAATGTCACACAAGTTATTTGTGGTTAGGCATTACTATCTCTAATTTGGGGTCCAAGAAGTTGAGGACCGTAGAACATTTATCCCCTCTTGGCCTATTTAGGACGTAGTGCGGAGACTGTTCAAGTGTAGACTTGATAATAGTTGTTACGTGATACTACACTCAGACGAGTTTCTCTTGAGAATATTATGGGTTGATGAGTCAGTCATCCTAACCTGTAATATCCGATAGATGGAATTAAGACTCTGGGAACTTTTTAGAACATGATCTATAGGTTTTTATCCTTAGTTCACTCCTTTGGGATGGTTCTTACCCCAGACTCCATGCTCGTGACTCACAATAAACCCTTGATTCTTGGTTGATCAAATCAAGTTTTGTCCATATCAATGGAACTTGGGTGTTGATAAGGTGTAAACCCTAATCCACCAAAATGGATGATTGATCTTGACAATGACTTGATTCAAACCCTGACCTTTGTTTATTTGCCTTGTGTGTGACTCCTTACCTATGATTGTTGCATTCATGCGCATTATAACATTCATCACACGAAAATTTCAAGGAACTAAGGTATTATTTACAAATATTTTCAAACCATGGATTATGGACGAAGGAACACTAAGAAGTACGGTTTCAGATGTCCCGACTTGAAAGAGTTAAGGAAGCTAGCATCTTTTGTATTAGATCCCTTAGACTTCAAGCAACGTCATGGGAAGCTTCTATCTATTTTGTCTGATGATGTAGTTGAAGGACTTCTAAGTGTCTTGGTTCTGTTTTATGACCCTCTCTACTGTTGCTTCACTTTTCCGGATTATCAGCTTGTGCCTATGTTGGAGGAGTATGCCCATCTTTTGGGAGTACTTGTTTCTAACAAAGTATCTTTTAGTGGATTAGAAGAGATTCCTAGATCTCATCTTATAGCTGAAGCTCTTCACTTGAAGAAGTCTGAGATAGAGGCTTATTGGGTGAAGAAAGGAGGCTTGTTTGGATTGACTTTTCAGTTCCTCATCAAGGAAGCTACTGCCTTTGCTCAAAATGGTAGTGTGGATGCTTTTGAAGCTATCTTTGTGTTTCTTATCTATGGATTAGCTTTATTCCCTAACATTGACGGTTTTATTGATGTTAACGCCATTAGAATCTTCTTAATTGGGAATCTGGTGCCTACTCTGTTAGGTGATATGTACTTTTCTTTGCATTTAAGGAATTCTAAGGGTGGTGGAACTATTGTTTATTGCATTTCTCTTTTGTACAAGTGTTTTATTTCGCATTTGCCTCAGACACCTGCTTTTGTAGAGAACAAACAATGTCTAAGGTGGTCTTAAAGACTCGTGTTTCTCACTAATAATGATATAGTTTGGTATGATCCTTCTTTGAGAAGTTTGGAGATTATTGATAGTTGTGGTGAATTCTCTAATATGCCTCTCATTGGTAAACAAGGAGGAAGTAACTACAACCCTGCTTTGGCTCGTCGTCAACTTGGGTTCCCCTTGAGAGACAAACCTAATAACACTTTGTTAGAAGGTATTTTCTATCAAGAGGGTAAAGATCCCCAACATTTGAAGCAGAATATTGTGTATTCTTGGCATAATGTGCATAGGAAAGGAAGATCCGAGCTTGGTCCATGCAATTGTATAGCTTTGGAAGCTTACACTCTTTGGGTGAAGAAGAGAGCTTTGGAGTTGAAGATGCCTTATGCTTGTGAAAGACCTATGTATGTGGTTGTGGTTGAGCCATTAACTCTCCCTAACCAAGATTTAGAGGAGTTGGAAGACGCGCTCGCCAAGATGAAACAAGAGAAGGATATGTGGGAAGAGCGTTTCCATGCTTTGGGCTGAAAGCATGAGGAGTTGCAACTTGAGTCTAAGGAAAAGATGCATTTATTGAGCTACTTGAATATCGAGTGATGAAGAGATAGAGAGAGTCAGGGGTTTCATCTTCCTCTAGTATGCCTTAGCCTTCCATTGCTTAGAAGAAGATTGTTGATCAGCTTGTCCTCGAGAAGACTCAGATGAAGGCTTCTTTTGAGACCGAGGTCCGACGCATTCGAAGGAAGTACACGCCTACAACCAGATCTTCTAACATCGTTGTTAGGGATCTTTAGGATGACTAGTCTCCTTTTTTCTTGTATTTTTCATTTGGTTTCTGAAATTGTACTCAGTGTAATCCTTCCAATTATATATATAAAAGAGGTTTTTTTATGGTCATATCAAATTGTTACAATTATTGTTAAAAATACATGTATTTGCAAATAATATAGTAAGTTCCTTGAAAATAAAAATAATCAAGCATTGCATTTCATGCATCATTCACATAAGCAGGTTTCTCTTTCGCCAGATGTGTCATTGGTGTTTCTTATGTGCTTCAGCCAAGCTGACTCATCGATACAATACTCGTGCCAATCACTCAAGGATTATGGAGCATCTTGAACAAGAGAACAGAGACCTGAAGGACGAGATTGCCCATCTGACTGTCATGATGGAGTCAGTCCTAGCTGCTCAGAGTCAGTCTTCTCCAACGCCCGTAACTCCTCCTCCTCAAAGGACTATTATTTCCGAGGTGGCTACCTCTACCATTCCTGCAACTGCTGCTCACTTTGCACCCAACATGCCTATCGAATTCCCTTGGGGAATGCCTCCGAATTTGGTGCCTGAAGGCTTTGCGCCTGCCTTTGCTTCCATGTCGGCATCTAGCCCGATCATGTTTGTGCCGCCACCTGTTGTACATATTTTACCTCGTGTAGAAGACACCATCTATCATTCTGAGTCGTCTGAGGGCCTTGATGTGTATGAGAATATGGATGAGATGAAAGATCAATTCCTTGAGCTGCGAAAGGAGTTGAAAATATTAAGGGGTAAGGATATGTTTGGGAAGAGTGCCGCGCAACTTTGTTTGGTTCCAAATGTCAAGATTTCGGTGAAATTAAAAGTGTCTGACTTTGAAAAATACAAAGGGAATACCTGTCCACTCAGTCATTTGGTGATGTACGCCAGAAATATGTCTATACAAACCGATAATGATCAGCTTTAGATCCATTATTTTCATGACAGTCTGACCGGTGTCGCTCTGAGGTGGTACATGGGATTGGATAGTGCGAGCATCCGCATATTCAATGATTTAGGTGAAGCATTCGTGAAGCAGTACAAGTAAAATATTGATATGGCTCCAGATAGAGACCAGTTGAGGTCATTGTCTCAGAAGGATAAAGAGATGTTCAAGGAGTATGCTCAGAGATGGAGAGAACTTACTGCTCATATTACCCCTCCTTTAGAGGAAAAGGAGATGACCAAGATATTTCTCAAGACCCTGAGCTTATTTTACTATGAGCGGATGATTTCCAGTGCCCTTAGTGACTTTACCAAGATGGTAAACATTGGGATGAGGCTCGAAGAAGTTGTCCGAGAGGGACGGTTATCTAGAGAGGAGGTGTCACCCAACAAGAGGAATGGCAACAATTTCAGCAAGAAGAAGGAGAATGAATCTAATGTAGTTTCAGTTGGGAGGCAAAGGAGGCCTCAGGTAAGAAGAAGTCAACCACCCCGTCAACACCATCATCAAGTATCATCAGTAATCCTAGTATTTTCAGCAAATCAGTCAACAACAACAACGTCAACAACAACAACCACAGCAACAAACAAACACCTACTACAACAACAGCAATACCAACAATCATTAGCAATCAAATTTTGAGAGGAAGAAGGTCTTTTTTGACCCAATTCTGATGACATGTGCAGAGCTATATCCGTCTTTGGTTCTCAAGAACCTGTTACAACCAAGAAATCCTCCACAAATCCATGAACCACTTCCATGGTGATACAAACCAGAACTCCACTGTGTTTTTCATTAAGGAGCCCCCAGACATGATATAGAGAATTGCTACCCCCTCAAGTATGAAATTCAGAAGCTGATAAAAAGTGGAATGGTGTCCTTTGAGGACCATGCGCCGAATGTCAAAGCTAATCCACTGCCTTCCCATGGAAATTCATCTATTAATATGGTGGACGGTTGTCCAGGGGAGTTCAAGGTATTCGATGTACGCTTCATTAGAAGGTCCTTGGTGACGATGCACAAGGATATTTGCTTGGTTAGCGATTAAGAGCATGACCATGATGGTTGTGTTATCTACAGTGTCAATCCTAGAGGTTGTATGGTTGTGAAGAGGGACATCCAGCGGTTGATGGATGAAGGCTTGATTCATTAAATCTCGTCATATAGATGACGATGTCAATGTTATAGTCCTTGTCTTCATAACTCCTGAGAAGGTGGTAATTCAGTATGATAGCAGCAACAATAACAACGTCAACAATCGATGGGTATCGTCGTTGGTAATACGGTTAGCGGGCCTAGTCCCGTATGCATCCGATAAAGTTGTTCTGTATCAGTATAATGCAACCATGTTGGAGAAGGGTCAAGAGGTTCCTTTGCCCACGACCAGTTCCATTATAAGCATTATTGATGTTACCAAGGTAACCCATAATGGTCGTGTGTTTGGGTCGGTGTTACCAAAGAATGTGAAGGAAATATCTGTTAATAAGAAGGTGGAAGTGCCTGCGGTAGATCATACTAGCGCTCCAAAGATTCAGTCTGGTGAGCCCAGCAGTTTGAAGCCTAGTGATGATGATGAGGTACTTAGACTGGTCAAGAAAAGTGAATTCAACGTAGTGGAGTAGTTACTCCAAACCCCCTCGAAGATCTCAGTATTGTCTCTGTTAATGAACTCAAAAACGCATAGAGAAGCACTGCAGAAAGTTCTTGAGCAAGTGTATGTGGAACATGATGTTACGGTGGATCAATTTGATCATATTGTGGCTAACATCACTTCTTGCAATAATCTTAGTTTTTGTGATGAAGAACTCCCCGAGGAGGGTAGAAATCATAATTTGGCTCTACATATCTCGATGAATTGCAAAGATGACGCTCTGTCAAATGTGTTGGTAGACATTGAGTCTTCATTGAATGTACTTCCGAAGTCGACTTTGTCCAAGTTATCATATCAAGGAGCGCCTATGAGATATAGTGGCATGACCGACAAGGCTTTTGACGGTTCACACAAGACTGTGATTGGAGAGGTGGACCTTCCTGTGAAGATAGGTCTGAGTGACTTCCAAATTACTTTTCAAGTAATCGATATCCACCCGGCCTACAGTTGTTTATTGGGAAGGCCGTGGATTCATGAGGCAGGAGCCGTTACTACAACATTGCACCAGAAGCTGAAGTTTGTCAAGAATGGGAAGCTTGTTATTGTTGGCGGGAGAAGGCGTTGTTGGTCAGCCACCTGTCATCTTTCTCTTATGTTGAAGTTGAGGATCAGGTTGGAACTCCGTTCCAAGCCTTATCTATTGCAGAAGAAAAGAGAGTTGGGAGACCCATGTCCTCATTCAAGGATGCATTGAAAATTGTTGAAAAGGGTCAGTCAGATCGGTGGGGGCAGATGGTAGAGGTCTCCGACAACAAGAGCAGAGACAGATTGGGTTTCCAACAAGGTTCACCAGTGGTTAGACCTGAAGATGTGCAACTCAGTTTCCGTAGTGGAGGGTTCATTCATGGTAATGAACAACACTTAGATGTTGTGCTAGAAGATGATGAAGAGGAAGACTGCACCAATTTTGTGACGCATGGAAAAGCTTGCGACAATTGGACCGTTGTTGATGTTCCTGTTATTATGCATTGATCTAAGTAATTGCTTTTATTTGTTTTTTGAAAATCCTTCTCCTATGCCTAAGGGAGAAGTGAACATTGTTGGGCATTTTCAATTTGATCATGAATAAAATATAATTCTATTCATCCACATTTATGATGTTTTATTTTTACTTTTTGCTTTATTCTGAAAATGATAATCTCAAAAAACATAAATTGTCCATCTGCATAATATTTGGTCACATATCACTTCTCTAAAATCAAAAATCAAATCATTATGCAGGTTGGTTTCTAACCACATTGAATACAATGATCTTTCTCCTTCTCCAAATTTTGAATTCCCTGTGTTTGAGGTTGAGGAGGAAAGTGATGAAGAAGTAAGTGATGAATTGTCTCGTCTTCTTGAGCATGAAGGAAAAGCCATCCAACCGTTCGAATAGCAGATTGAGCTAGTCAACTTGGGTTCCGAAGACGATGTGAAGGATGTCAAGATTGGGTCTCGACTATGTCCTAATGTTAAGAAGGGGTTGATTGATCTTCTTCAAGAGTATTAAGATGTGTTTGCTTGGTCCTATCAAGACATGTCTGGGTTGGATTCTGAGATTGTGGAGCATAGATTGTCATTGAAGCCAGAATGCATGGCAGTCAAGCAGAAGTTGAGGAGAACTCATCTTGATATGACAGTGAAGATTAAAGAAGAAGTGCAAAAGCACATTAATGATGGTTTCCTTGTAACTGCTGAGTATCCGCAGTGGGTGGCCAATATTGTACCTGTGCCGAAGAAGGATGGAAAAGTCTATATGTGCATTGATTACAGAGATTTGAATAAAGCCAATCCGAAAGATGATTTCCCTCTGCCACACATTGATATATTGGTAGACAATACAGCTAAATTCAAAATCTTTTCGTTTATGGACGAATTTTCCGGTTATAATCAGATCAAGATAGCACTTGAAGATATGGAGAAGACCATATTCATTACACCTTGGAGAACATTCTGCTATAGAGTGTTGCCTTTTGGTTTGAAGAATGTTGGTTCAACTTACCAAAGAGCAATGACTACTCTTTTTCATGATATGATGCATAAAGAGATCGAAGTCTATGCTGATGATATGATTACTAAATTCATTGATGAAGAGGAACATGTTGAGCATTTGTGGAAGCTATTCCAACGTTTGAGGAAGTATAAACTCTGCTTGAATCCCAATAAGTGTACTTTTGATGTTCATTCTGGTAAGTTATTGGGCTTTATTGTCAGCGAGAAAGGTATTGAAGTTGATCCTACCAAGGTCAAAGTGATACAAGAGATGTCGGAGCCCAAGAATGAGAAGCAAGTCAGAGGTTTTCTCGGCCGCTTGAATTATATCTCAAGATTTATTTCACACATGACTGCCACATGTGCGCCTATATTCAAGCTTCTTCAGAAAGATTAGTCTTGTGATTGTACCGAAGATTTCCAGAAAGCTTTTGATAGTATCAAAGAGTATCTGCTTGAACCTCCAATTTTGTCTCCACTTGTTGAAGGAAGACCATTGATCATGTATTTGACTATGCTTGAAGAGAGTTTGGGTTGTGTTCTATGTCAAAAAGATGAGACTAGAAAGAAAGAGTATGCAATTTACTACCTCAGTAAGAAATTCACCGATTGTGAGACTCGGTATTCTATGCTAGAGAAGACTTGTTGCGCATTGGCTTGGGATGCTAAGCGTCCGCGTCAATATATGTTGAATCATACTACTTGGTTGATATCCAAAATGGATCCAATCAAGTACATATTTGAGAAGCCTGCTTTAACTGGGATGATTGACAGTTGGCAGATGTTGTTATCAGAGCATGATATTGAATACTGATCTTAGAAGGCAATTAAAGGTAGTGTCTTGGCTGACCATTTGGCTCACCAACCGATTGAAGATTACCAGTCAGTGCAGTATGATTTTCCTGATGAAGAGATCTTGTACTTGAAGATGAAAGATTATGATGAACCATTGCTTGAAGAAGGGCTAGAACCTGGTTCCCGTTGGGGCATGGTATTTGATGGAGTTGTTAATCAGTATGGTAATGGCATTGGGGCAGTGATTATTACTCCTCAAGGCACGCATTTTCCATTTACAGCCAGATTGACTTTCAAGTGTACAAATAATATGGCAGAATATGAAGCTTGCATTATGGGGCTTGAAGAGGCCATTGATCTCAAAATCAAGTATTTGGACGTCTATGAAGATTCAGCTTTGGTTATGAATTAAATCAAAGGTGAGTGGGAGACGAATTAACCCGGTTTGATACCATATAGAGATTACACGAGGAGGATTTCAACTTTCTTTACAAAGGTTGAGTTTCATCATATCCCTCGAGATGAAAATCGGATGGCAGATGCTCTTACAACATTAGCTTCAATAATTATGGTGAAATATTGGAATGAAGTTCCCAACTTGACTGTAATGCGTCTTGATAGGCCAGCTCATGTGTTCACTGTTGAAGAGATCAAAGATGAGAAGCCGTGGTATTACGATATCAAGTGTTTCCTCCAAAGTCATATTTACCCGTCTGGGGCATCTTTGAAAGATAAGAAGACTTTGAGAAGATTAGCCGACAATTTCTACCTGAATGGTAATGTGTTATATAAGAGAAACTTCGACATGGTTCTACTCAGATGTGTGGATAGACACGAAGTAGACCTGTTGATAGTTGAAGTCCATGAGGGTTCCTTTGGTACTCATTCCAATGGACATGGAATGGCAAAGAAGATGTTGCGAGCAGGTTACTATTGGCTGACAATGGAATCTGACTGTTGCAAGTTTGTGAAGAAATGCCACAAGTGTCAAATATATATAGATAAGATTCATATTCCTCCGACACTGTTGAACGTCATTTCCTCCCCATGGCCTTTCTCCATGTGGGGAATCGATATGATTGGCATGATCGAGCCCAAAGCTTCGAACGAACATCGTTTCATTTTTGTGGCCATTGATTACTTTACAAAATGGGTTGAAGCGGCATCGTATGCAAATGTAACCAAGCAAGTTGTTTTAAGGTTTATCAAGAATCAAATCATATGTCGTTATGTTGTGCCAAGTAAGATCATTACTGATAATGGATCTAACTTGAAGAATAATATGGTGGAAGCTTTTTGAAAAGACTTCAAGATTGCACACCATAATTCTTCTCCCTATAGACCTAATATGAATGGGGTTGTTGAAGCTGCAAATAAGAACATAAAGAAAATTATTCAGAAGATGGTCGTAACATATAAGGATGGCATGAGATACTCCCATTTGCTTTGCACAGGTATCGTACATCCATCCGCACTTCAACAGGGGCAACCACTTTCTCTCTTGTATATAGTATGGAAGTTGTGCTCCCCGTAGAGGTCGAGATCCCATCATTACGTGTGCTGATGGAAGCCAAGTTGACCGAAGCTGAATGGTGTCAAACAAGATATGACCAGCTGAATTTGATTGAAGAAAAGAGATTGACTACCATGTGTCATGGCCAGTTATATCAGCAGAGGATGAAGAAACCTTTTGACAAGAAGGTTAGACCTCGTGTGTTCAGAGAAGGTGACCTTGTGCTCAAGAAGATCTTATCCTTTAAACCAGATTCCAGGGGCAAATGGACTCTTAATTATGAAGGGCCATATGTTGTTAAGAGATCCTTTTCATGCGGTGCTTTGACTCTTATAACTATGGATGGTGAAGAGTTCACTCGTCCTGTGAATGCTAATGCAGTCAAGAAATACTTTTCCTAAAAAGAAAAGAATAGCTCGCTAAGTTGAAAACCCGAAAGGGTGGCTTAGAAAAAATGAGCGTCTTGGTGGATTGAAACCTAAAAGGGCGATCCAGGAAAAAATTAGAGACATAAAATAGAAATATTTATCCCGATAAATTGAGTACCCCACCTTGGAGCAATTTATGCAAAAATTAAGGATTATGACAAGTAACTGCATCCTGTTGATCTTCAGATTTGAAGGTATTCTTGAGCACAATGGTCGGTTTTGATTCATCGTCCCCAGCAACAGTCAAGAGCACAGTGGATATCAATAGGCGATAGAAGGATTAGTGATCATTGTATTCAATGTAACCCTTTTCCATGTAAATTACCATTTTCAACTTTGTAAAGATCTATGGAGTCTTGTCATTTACAGGCTACCATTCTATTAAATAAAGTTGAGCTTTTATCCAATTATTTCTACTCTTATTTAATTCGGCCAAATAGTTTTAAATTTTATCATGATCATTTTAAAAATTAAAGTTTTAATCAAAATCATATTTTCTTAAACATATAAAAGCATTAATTTTAAGCAATCGATTCATTTAAAAGGAGTATCAACAATGGTTTGAAAGCAGTAAGCCCTAAGTGTGAAGCATTATTGGTTTTCCCCAAGCAGTAGGCGTAATTTCTCTTTCATCCCCGACAACATTGTTCGGCACCCGGTGTTTGTTGATTTCTCTGGGAAGTTAATTCTCCATTATCCCCAGCTAAGTTGGTGTTTACTCCCCAGCCGATTTTATATTTGTTCTTCAGCAGAGTGCGGACACTCTGTTGCAGCAACTCGCATGATTCCAGCAGAACTTTGGTTCCTCGCAAGATTCGCTCCTAGTCAGAATTTCCTCCTGGTTTTTGAGCAGCTATTTGTGTTTGTTCCCCTGTAGAGTTGTCTCCCATTTGATATGGTGTTGACCTAATATTCCCCGCAGAGTTGGTAGCAGTTTCCTCAGTAGATCTCCTCTTTTCTTCCCCAACTAGGGTTGAGCCTTTGGGATGTTGATCTCTCTTATCTAACACTTGTTTCTCTCTTTTGGGGATTGGCCGAGAATTGTATCGATGATTCAAATATGCGACATCCGTGTATCCTTTGAGATTGTATTGTCAGCATAATCATATATATATATATATATATATATATATATATATATATATATATATATATATATATATATATATATATATATATATATATATATATATATATATATATATATATATATATATATATATATATATATATATATATATATATATATATATATATATACACACACACACACACACACACACACACACACACATATACACTCATATAATTTCATTATTGCATCATTGCGCCTGTTGACTCATTCTTATGATTCTTATTCTCTATTATGGTGGTACCTTATCCCCATACAGGTTTGGTGAGTCTGTCCTCTTTTCAATTGTAGAGTGTCAGCCCCATAAGCAGAAAGACTTTAACCTTTCTCCTTTCCCCACTGAGTTATTTCCTCATGGATGATTATTATTTCAGTTTCCTCCCCAATTGATTATCTGTATGGAACCATCCCCTCGAGTTATATCCTCATCGGGTTGAGTCTTAATTGACCATTTCTTTCTAGATCTTACCTAGATAGATGCTTTTGGCACCCTGACAGTTTATTACCCAGTAACTGGTGATGTTCTTCTTAGTTGGCAGTTTGTTGCTTCTTGTCTAATACCCGGCAAAAGTAACCTTTCTCTCCTCAGCGGATTCGTTTTCACGTTTCCTCAGGAAGTATATCCTTGATATGTTCATCCTAACCGGTGACGGATATTTTCTTCCCCTACTTTGAGTCTATCATTGATATGTTCATCATAACCGGTGATGGATATTCTCATCTTTGGTATTCTACCCAGTAAAAAGGTAGTTATAATCCCTATTTTGTTTCCTGGAGGGTTAACCCTTGATATGTTCATCCTAACTGATGACAGGTTTTCTTCTCTTTGCGGTCTTCCGCCCAGTAACTGGTAGTTGTAAATCCTGCATTTTTCTCCCCTTTGCTGAGTTTATCCTTGATATGTTCACTTTAACCAGTGACAAATATCCTCTTTGTGGTATTCTATCTAGTAACTGATAGATGTAATTCCTATTCTTTCCCTCGGAGTCTATCCTTGATATGTTCATCTTAACCGGTGACAAATATTTCTCTTTTATGGTATTCTAACAAGTAACTAATAGATGTAATTCCCATTCTTCCCCTCGTTGTCTATCCTTGATATGTTCATCTTAATCGGTGACAAATATTTCCTATTGATGGTATTCTATCCAGCATTCGATAGATGTAATTCCTACCTTTTGTTCAGGTGGTTTATCCTTGATATGTTCATCTTAACCGATGACAGGTATCCTCCTTAACATCCCCTGGCAAGCCTATCCTTGATATGTTCATCTTAACCGGTGACGGATTTTCTTTCCTTTGAGTCTATCCTTGATATGATCACTTTAACCAGTGACGGATATTCTCTCCTTTTGGACTTCTGCCCAGTAGCCGGTAGTTCTAAATGCTAATTTCAGTTTTCCCCAGTAAGTCTATTCTTACCCAGTAATCGATAATGAATACATCTCCCGGCGGTCCTCAGTGAGTCATCCTTGATATGCTTACCCTAACCGATAACGGATGTCATCTCTGCCAGATTTTATTATCTCCTTACCCAGTAACAGGTAGTGGATAATATATTTTTGCTCCTCCTGTGTTGAAGTTTATTTCTTCCCCTGTTGAGTTGAGTGCGTTTTTTCCTTAGTGAAATCACTTTTCCTGCATGGTTCGAGTATCTCAGTTTTATTCTGATTTACCTGTTCCCCTGCAGACGTTCCTTCGTTTCCCCGACTGAGTCTTTCCATTTTCGTGGAATTCCTCTAGTTCCCCAACAGTTTTTAAGTTATAGCCTGGCCTACCTATAACCCTTTATCCCATAGAGTCTTTGTCTCCCCAGTGAGTTTTCTTTATGGAATGCATTACCCTCCTACGAACTTTCGGTCTCTCTGATTTCTTTTCCTTTGTGGCAATATTTCCCCATAAAGAGTTTATTTTAGCATTCATATCATATGCATCATGAGGTCTCTTAGGGACCAAAATGTGTTTTTATATGTTATTATTTAAGCCCATTCTACTGATTCGATACGAAGATTTCAACCTTCTCCTCCTCAGTTAGAATGTCCTTAAATAGGTGCAGCTGTAAGACCCCTATTTTGACCCTAAGATCCCTCATGCTATCCTCATCATATGCATTGGCATTGGGATCACACCTTGGCATCCTCCTTACCCCTTTTATTCATTGGGTTTGTTTTGGGAGAGATCACCAAGCACCATGTGATTGTATCATACTTTTTTATTTTATCATTTACTAAGCAAAATACCAAAAATATGTCTTTGTATTTGTCTAACTCTTTTATAGGGAGGGCACATGATCACCTTTGATCCATCAAGTTCACATCTAGGGTTTAAGATCCTCGTTGCTAAGAGCTCAACCAAGGAATGATCCACAATGGCTCTAGGCATCATATATGAGTCCCCATGATACTTACATGTTATTTTGATCAAGCATTCTTCAGGAGTTTGGAATTGGTTTGCCTTGGAAACCCTAGTTTATCTGGGTATCTTGAGTAACTTCTTCAACAATCTTTTTCACCAATTGATCAAATAATCCAAGGTACACTAAAAATTTCATCATATTATGCATATGTGATCTCCCATGAGTCCAAAAAGTCAAGAAAATTGCAAGTTAGCAAGGTGGTTGATGGTGGTTGACCAGAGGAATTCATCTGATCAAAACTGGGTTCCCCTAGACCCTATCTCCTACAATTTTCATCATATAAATATGATTCCAAGAGCAAATTTACTCTAAATGACATTACAAACAACTTTCATGTTGAGGTCTAGAGATATTTTTTCTTGGAAAGTCATTTTTTATGTTGAAAGCCTATAGGTCATTTTGTTTAAACCCTAATTTGAAAGTCAACTTCCCAAGGCCATAACTTGCTCAATTTTTATGAGATGAAATATTTCCAAGTTGAAAAATCAAGTTAAAGGTGTCTAATTCAACTTTTATATTTGGAGGAAGAGATAAATCAACTTCTAGGAGTATGTGATATGAGGATACATTATAGGTCATTTTGGACCAATACCATTGAACAAGTGATTTTCCTCAACTTCAAAAATGCATAACTAATTCATCCCCTATCCAAATGACGTCAAATTTGTGACCATTTTTAGGGTTTTTGAAAGAGATACAACTTTTATGAAGACACGTTTCTCATTTGAAGCCCAAATAAAAAGTTAGCCAAGGTGGAATAACTGAACATATGGCTTAACACTTAGAAAATATTTTGACATGTTGAAATTTCCAAACTTCCACCTTAAAATTCATCATGATGCAAGCTCCAAATGGAAAAGTGTTCGACATAATAGTTGTTCCTATTGATCTAACCTTTCCAAAGTGTTCAAATTCATCCATTTTGGACAAGGTTTGAGGGGTCTGCACATGGCCTGAACATGACTGTATCACTTGGCAAGAATCATTCTTCAAACATCAATACACTTTTGTCTTACATCACAATCCACATTCAGACTCAATCTCACTTGCATTTGGACCTAATTTAGTTGCTTCATGGGCCTGTACATGCAAGCGTGCACTCCACATTACCAAATTTGGAAGAATTTTTAAAGGTGCAAATATCACTTGCATTTGCTATAAATAGAGGTCCATTGCATCAGTTTTGAGGACCCTTACGCGCCACCTTTGCCTCCCCCATTTGAAACCTTCACAATTGAAAGGAAAACCTAAGAAATTTCATTTGAAATTTAAGTTTGAATCTCACTGTTTGGAGATTCGAAAAATCCGGGATCTAAAGCCTTGTACCATTCCCAATCTACTTCCACAAGCTCCATAATCAAGATCAAATACGAATTGAAGCAAGAGAGATCAAGTTCTGCACATCATTGAAGGTATTTTTCCAGATTTTTCTTCTCTTTGATTCTCTCTCAATTCTCATCAATTCTCTCGGATCCTTGGTTGTCTGAAGTCCTACCAATGTAGGCAAGAAGATTGAGTTGTTTTGAGGTCAAATCAAAGCAACTCAATTCATGTACCTCAAATTTCAACTCCATGTATCTCTCAATATACTTGGAGTTAGGTTGAATTGAGGTCATATTCATGATCTACGCCATTTTTTCTTTAAGATAATGTCCTTTTTTTTCATTTATGTGATGGTGATTAGATAACCAGTCCGGTCAGGGTCATCGGAGAAGATGACCGGTGGTTTGCTCCGGCGATGTGCTGGATGAGTTCTGAGCCACATGATCAAGCCAATGTGTTTTTAATATTGAGTGTTCTTTTTGATTACCAGTTGCGTGGCGCGCTGACTAGTGTGTACCATGGAATACGCGTTTTCATCCACTTGATCTGCCACCTCAATTAATGAGGGAGTCAAGTGGTCCAAATTTTTTCTGATTAATTGATTTTCATTTTATTTCCTTTATTTTCATTAATTCATATTAAATTTAATATTGATCCAAAAAATATGAGAGTTTCACCAAAAAAATTTAAATAAAATCCTTTTTCATTTTCTGGATTAAAATTATTTTTTGGATCATTATTAATATTTTTCATGATTTAATTGATTTTGTTAATATTTTTAATTGTTTAAAAATACTTTAAGTTTCCAAAAATTCTGGAAAATTTTCTCCAAGGTCCTTTGATCTTATTTGACCTATGATAAATCTCATGGCCATTTCTTTGTTGTTTTGATGAGGATTTAGGAAATTGACCAACCATAATTTAATTTAATGCATATTTTTATTATTTTTAATTGTTTAATTGCCAAATTAATTGTGTAGAGCCATTCTATTTGACTTTGTGAGTTTGACTTGTGTTGTTGGGCCTTGGTTAAGGTTGATTTGACTTTGCTAGGTTAAGATCATTGGATTTAGGGGATTGATGGAATGTACATTCTATCTCCCAAAATGAATGAATGATCTTAATTTGGTAAAAGTCCACCTTTGACCAATTTGTGTTTGATCCATTACCCCCTCCCTCTTCATCTCATTCCCCTTCTTTATCCATTCATGTCATGGACCTATAATATCTTTATATCTTAAAGCTAGTTGATTGCAAAATTAACATAAGTATGGATAAGATTAGGTCCCCCACTTTGCATATTCTTTTTGTGTGTGGTATGTTTGATGAGTATAGTCCATTATACTATGTCTCTAACATGCATTAACACCTAAATTCTATTGCCCGACCTCAAATAGTTGTGACTTCTACATAAGTCCAATTACGACTGCTTAAGATAGAGCTAACCTCTAATTCACTAACAACTAACATTTAATTTCAAGTCATTTACTTTTAATGCACTTTAATTTTTTAAGCCTTATTCATTTCCCATTATTCATACCATTCAAGTTGTTTACTTTAATGTCATTTTCACTTTGTCCATTTGGACCATATTTTGTGATATTTTGTGTTTGTATGTATTTGTTTGTTTGTGTGGTCTTTTGCCCTTAATGTACATAATAAGAACAAAAACTCTAAAAAACATCTTGTGTGGACTGTTGGTTTGATCTGAGACTATTGGACTTAGAATTTAGGCAACACTCCCTATGCAAAAGACTTGGCCAATGCCAACTTTTATGAGACCAAGTGCTTGTGAAGTGAACATTCATCTGATACAATATTGAAGATCCATTTGAGTTCATCTGCAACATGATCATTGTGAAGTTTTTATTTTGAACCTGTGACTTATGCCATCTTTGAATTCATCTGACACATGTGAAATTTTGAAGAAGATCATGGATTTTCTAAGCTTGGATGTGGCTATCTTTATTTGATGCCTTGCTATTTGTGTACTGTTTGTTGCTTGATTCAAAAGTCCAAGGGAAATTTGGGTTTCTATATGACATTTTTGTCTATTGGATTGCAGCCCATTGGTCAGATCTTTTCAACTCTCAATTTTTAAATTTATGCTTAGGATTAGCCTTTTAATCTCCTCCCCACTTCTTTAATTTCAAAATCTCTTCCTCCTTTTAAAAATCTTCTTTGCTTTTGTCTGTTTTCTAAACTTTGACCTTATTGCAAATTAGAAACTTTGGCCTTATGCCATTGCATTTTCAAACTCCTTTTCTTAACCAAACTTGTGAATAAACTTAACTATACTTGACTTAAAATTTCAAAAGCCAAAAAGAACTAACACTCATTCAAACCATTTTTAGTCCCTTGTTCCTTTTAAACTTAAATTTTTGTTAAAAGCAATGCACTCACTTTGAAATTGATACCACGAACTACGAGATTTTGATCCCTTGTTTTTAAGTTGGTACGTAGGCACAAGTCTGAAGGTCTTGTCAAACACAAATATATAATTAATGAATTCTTTTATCATCCCCACACTCTTTTATTTGCAAACATCATTTATATAAAAACACATATGCGCACAAAAAGGGCTCCTTAGGAGTACCTCAGACACTTTGGATGCTAACACCTTCCCTCTGTGTAACCAACCCCCTTATCTGAAATCTCTGACATTTTATTAGTTTTGATTTGAAAACTTATTATCTTTTTGGGTTTTGTTCATACTTTTCCCTTTTCCCTTGGAAACAATAAAAGTGCGGCGGCGATGACTCTGGTTTTGTTGACGTCTAGCTTATCCATAGCTTGATGATCATGAATTTACCGCTACACTATCAAGACATGCCTGGTTTGGATTCTGAGATTGTGGAGCATAGATTGTCGTTGAAGCCAGAATGTCCGTCAGTCAAGTAGAAATTAAGAAGAACTCATCCTGATATGGAAGTTAAGATCAAAGAGGGAGTGCAAAAACAGATTGATGTTGGTTTTCTTGTTACCTATGAATATCCGCAATTGGTGGCCAACATTGTGCCTGTTCTGAAGAAAGATGGAAAAGTCTGCATGTTTGTTGATTATAGAGATTTGAACAAAGCTAGTCTGAAAGATAATTTTCCTCTACCACACATTGACATGTTGGTAGACAATACAACTAAATTCAAAGTCTTTTTGTTTATGGACGGATTTTCCGGTTATAATCAGATCAAGATGGCACTCGGAGATATGGATAAGACGACATTCATTACACCCTGGGGAACATTTTGTTTTAGAGTGATGCCTTTTGGTTTAAAGAATGTTGGTGCAACGTACCAGAGAGTTATGACCACTCTTTTTCATGATATGATGCATAAAGAGATTGAAGTTTATGTTGATGATATGATTGCCAAATCAAGTGATGAAAAAGAACATGTCGAGCATTTGTTGAAGTTATTCCAGCGTTTGAGGAAGTACAAACTCCTATTGAATCCCAATAAGTGTACTTTTGGTGTTCGTTCTGGTAAGTTGTTGGGCTTTATCGTCAGTGAGAAGGGTATTGAAGTTGATTCTGCCAAGGTCAAAGCAATAAAAGAGATGCCTGCACCCAAAACTGAGAAGCAAGTTAGAGGTTTTCTCGACCGTTTGAACTATATCTTAAGATTGATATCGCATATAACTGCCACATGTGCGCCTATATTCAAGCTTCTTCATAAAGATCAATCTTGTGATTGGACTGGAGATTTCCAGAAAGCTTTTGACAGTATCAAAGAGTATCTGCTTGAACCTACGATTCTATCTCCATTTGTTGAAGGAAGACCATTGATCATGTATTTGATTGTGCTTGATGAGAGTATGGGTTATGTTCTTGGTCAACAAGATGAATCTGGAAAGAAAGAGTATACAATTTACTACCTCAGTTAGAAATTCACCGACTGTGAGACTCGGTATTCTATGCTTGTAAAGACTTGTTACGCATTGACTTGGGCTGCTAAGTATCTGCGCCAGTATATGTTGAATCATACTACTTGGTTGATATCCAAAATGGATCCAATCAAGTACATTTTTGAGAAGCCTGCTTTAACTGGAAGAATTTCCCGTTGGCAGATGTTGTTATCCGAGTATGATATTGAATATCTATCTCAAAAAGTGATTAAAGGTAGTGTCTTGGCTGGCCATTTGGCTCACCAACCGATTGAAGATTACCAGTCAGTGCAGTAAGATTTTCCTGACGAAGAGATTTTGTACTTGAAAATGAAAGATTGTGATGAACCATTGCTTGAAGAAGGGTCATAATCTGGTTCCCGTTGGGGCATGGTATTTGATGGAGTTGTTAATTGGTATGGTAATGGCATTGGGGCAGTGATTATTACTCCTCAAGGAACTTATTTTCTGTTTACAGTTAGATTGACTTCCAAGTGTATAAACAATATGGTTGAGTATGAAGCTTGCATTATGGGGCTCAAAGAATCCGTTGATCTCAGAATAAAATATCTTGACATCTATGGAGATTCAACTTTGGTTATGAATCAGATCAAAGGTGAATGGAAGACGAATCAACACGACTTGATACCCTATAGGGACTATGCGAGGAGGATTTCAACTTTTTTACAAAGGTTGAGTTTCATCATATCCCTCGAGATGAAAACTGGATGGCAGATGCTCTTGCAATGTTGGCATCAATGATCATGGTGAAATTTTGGAATGAAGTTCCCAATTTGACTGTAATGTGTCTTGATAGGCCAACTCATGTATTTGTTGTTGAAGAAGTTAAAGATGAAAAGCCGTGGTATTTTGATATCAAATGTTTCCTCCAAAGTCTGATTTACCCGTCTGGGGCATCTTTGAAAGATAAAATGACATTAAGAAGATTAGCTAGCAACTTCTACCTGAATGGGGATGTGCTTTACAAGAGAAACTTCAATATGGTTTTGCTCAAATGTGTGGATAGACATGAATTATACATATTGATGACTGAAGTCCATGAAGGTTCCTTTGGTCCTCATTCCAATGGACATGTTATGGCGAAGAAGATGTTGAGAGCAAGTTCCTATTGGCTGACAATGGAATCTGACTGTTGCAAGTTTGTGAAGAAATGTCACAAGTGTCAAATTTATGCAGATAAAATTCATGTTCCTCCGACATTGTTGAATGTCATTTCCTCTCCATGGCCCTTCTCCATGTGGGGAATTGATATGATTGGTATGATTGAGCCTAAAGCTTCGAACGGACATCGTTTCATTTTGGTGGCTATTGACTACTTCACAAAGTGGGTTGAAGTGGCATCGTATGCGAATGTGACCAAGCAAGTTGTTATACGGTTTATCAAGAATCGGATTATATTCCGTTATGGTGTGCCAAGTAAGATCGTTACTAACAATGGATAAAACTAGAATAACAATATGGTGGAAGCTCTTTGCAAAGACTTCAAAATTGCACATCATAATTCTTCTCCCTACAGACCTAAGATGAATGAGGCTGCTGAAGCTGCAAACAAGAACATCAAAAAGATTATTCAGAAGATGGTTGTAACATATAAAGATTGGCATGAGATGCTCTCATTTGCTTTACATGGGTACCGTACATCCATTCGTACTTCAACAGGGGCAACCCCTTTCTCTCTTATGTATGGCATAGAAGTTGTGCTCCCCGTAGAGGTTAAGATCCCATCACTACGTCTCTTGATGGAAGCCAAGTTGACAGAAGCTAAATGGTGCCAGACCAGATATGATCAACTGGATTTAATTGAAGAGAAGAGATTGACTGCCATATGTCATGGTCAGTTATATCAACAAAGACTGAAGAAGGCATTTGATAGGAAGGTCATGCCTCGTGTTTTTAGAGAAGGTGACCTTGTGCTCAAGAAAATTCTATCTTTTAAACCTGATGCTAGGGGCAAATGGACTCCTAATTATGAAGGCCCATATGATGTTGAGAGGGCCTTTTCAGGTGGTGCTTTGATTCTTACAACTATGGATGGTGAAGAGTTAACTCGCCCTGTGAATGCCGATGCAGTCAAAAAATACTTCGCCTAAAAAGAAAAGAACAGCTCGCTAAGTTGAAAACCCGAAAGGGCGGCTTAGGAAAAAATGAGCGTCTCGGTGGATTGAAAACCCGAAAGGGAGATCTAGGCAAAAGTTAGAGACATAAAAACATAAATTTATCCCGCTAGATTGAGTACCCCTCCTTGGGGAAATCTAGGAAAAAATATGGATTATGGCAAGTAACTGCATTCGGTTGGTCCTGATCATTGAAGACAGTTTTGAGCAAGTCATTCATTTCTGATTCGTCATTCTCGACCAAAGCCAAGAGCACAATAAATATCGAAGTTGGTAGGAAGAGTAGTGATCATTGTATTCAATGTAGCCCTTTTCCATGTAAATTATCATTTTCAACTTTTTGTAAAGATCCATGGAGTCTTGTCATTTACAGACTACCATTTTATTAAATAAAGATGAGCTTTTTATCCAATTGTTTCTACTCTTATTTATTTCATCTAAATAAAATTGAATTTTATGATGATAATTTTGAAAGGAATTAATAATTTAAAACATATTTCTTAAGAATATAAAAGCAATTACTTTAAAAAACAATCGATTTCATTAAGGAATATCAACAGCAGTCTGAGAACAGGTGAGTCTTGACAATGCGAAGCCTTGCTGGTCTTCCCCAAGCAGGTGGTTTGGTGATCTTTCCCAAATAGTTCATCATTTGTCCCCAATAGAGTTGAACTGGTGATCAGTCCCTTTTGCAAACCATTTTCCCCAACTGAGCGGTAGGTTCGCATCCTCAGCAACTTGCCTAGATCCTCCGTGCAGAGTTTTACCTCTTGTACTCCCTGGTGGAGTTCATCCTCAAATATGGAAGTGTTTAGTATTGAGCAGTGTTTGATTTGGTTCTCTGCAAGGTTGTCTCCCATTTGATATGATGTTGACCTAAAATTCCCTGCAGAGTTGACAATTTAGATCCTCAGCATATACTTTCTCCTTCCCCGGCCAGGATTGAGTTATTCAGAGCCAGATGATTGGTGTTCATCCCCATCATTTTTTTCTCCAGTTGGTGTTACCATCTTGTTGAGATTAACCGAGTGTTGCAGTGGTGATTCAAATATGTGATATTTGTATCCTTTGTGTTGTTTTGTCAACATAATCATAATCATATGCATACATATTTATGCATAAAACACAACATCAAATATCTCATTATGCATTTTTTATTGCATTGGATTCCTTATTTTTGATCCCCTGTTATGGTGATATTATTTCCCCATACAGATTTGGTGCGTTTGTCCTCCTTCAATAGTAGAGTGTCAACCCCTTAAGCAGAAAGAGTTTAACCTTTCTCATTCCCCACTGAGTTATTTCCTCGTGGATGATTATTATTTCAGTTTCCTCCCCAGTTAATTATCTGGATGGAACCACTCTCCCTGAGTTATATCCTCATTGGGTCGAGTCTTTGTTTGACCATTTCTTTTTAGTTACTACCTAGATGGATGTTTTGGTCCCTCGAGAATATGTTACCCAGTAACTGGTAATATTCTTCTCAATTTTTGAGTACTTTACTTTTACCCAATACCCGATAAATTGTAATTTACTTCCTTTTGTTATCCCCAGTGGATTCATTTTCACGTTTCCCAAGGTGGTCTAATCCTTGATATGTTCATCTTAACCGATGACATATATTCTCCCTTTGTGATTTTCTACCCAGTAAAAAGGTAGTTGTAATCCCTATTTTGTTTCCCTAGAGAGTTAATCCTTGATATGTTCATCCTAACCGATGACGGATTTTTCTCCCTTTGGTATTCTATCTAGTAACCGGTAGATATAAATCCTATTTCTCCCCTCAGAGTTAATCCTTGATATGCTCATCTTAACCGATGATGGATTTTCTCCCCTTTGCGGTCTTCTGCCCAATAACAGGTAGTCGTAAATCCTGCTTTCACCTGCTGAGTTTATCCTTGATATGTTCATCCTAACCGGTGACAGATATTCTCTTGTTGGTATTCTATCCAGCAAATGATAGATATAATTCCTACTTTTTCCTCGGCAGTTTATTCTTGATATGTTCATCCTAACCGATGACATATATTCTTCCTCCGAGTCTATCCTTGATATGTTCACTTTAACCGGTGACTGATATTCTCTCTTTGGTCTTCTGCCCAATAACCGGTAGATGTAAATCCTATTTGATATTTTCCCCAACAGGTTGTTTCTTACCCAATAACCGGTAATGAATGCACCTCCTGTTTTCTCAACGAGTCATTCTTGATATGTTTACCCTAATAGGTAACGGATGTCCCTCTGTTAGAGTACATTATCTTCCTACCCAACAACCGATAATAGATAATATATTTATGGTAATCCTGTGTTGAAGTTCATTCTTCCCCAGTTGAGTTTGAGTGTGTATTTCCCTAGTGAAGTTGACAATTCCCTACTTGGTTCGAGTATCTCCGCTTTGTTCTGATTTACCCGTTTCCCCTGCAGATTTTCCCTTTATCCCCAACCGAGTCCTTCCATTGATTTATTTTCATGGAATCCCTCTCGTGTCTCCAGCAGTTTTCAAGTCGTCGCCTGGCCTATGCACCATTATTTATCCCCAGGGTCTTTGTCTCCCCAATGAGTGAGTGTTCCTTATGGAATGCATTATGCTCCTGCAGACTTTCAGTCTCTCTGGATTCTTTTCCTTTGTGGCAATGTTTTCCCCACATAGATTATGCTTAACATTTCATATCATATGCATCATGAGGTCTCTTATGGACCAAAATTTATTTCTATATGTTATTATTTAAGTCCATTCTACTGAGTTGATACGAAGATTTTAACCTTCACATCCTCAGTTAGAATGTCCTTAAATAGTGGCAGTTGTAAGACCCCAATTTTGACCCTAAGATCCCTCGTGCTATCTCATCATATGCATTAGCTTTGGGATCACACCTTGGCATCCTCCTTACCCCTCATTCATTGGGTTTGCATTGGGAGATATCACCAAACACATTTTGATTGTATCATACTTTGTTTTTCATTATTTACTAACCAAAATACCAAAAATATGTCAATGTATAGTTTGTTGCTTTTGTAGGTAGTGTGTGTCTGTCCACTGATGCTTCATCAAGCTCATATATAGGGTTTAAGACCCTCAATGCAAGGAGATCAATCAAAATATGGTTCACATTGACTCTAGACATCATATATGGATCCCCATGGTCTTCACATATCATTTCGATCAAGAATTCATCAAGAGTTTGAAGCTTGTTTGTCTTGGAAGCCCTAATTCATTTGGGTATCGTGTGTGACTTCCTCAATAAGTTTCTTCAACATTTGATCAAATATTTCAAGGGATACTTCATATTACCTCATCTTACATATATATGATCCTCCATGAGTCCCAAAGATCAACATAATGTCAAGTTTACAAGATGGTTCATGGTGGTTGACCAGAGAAAGTCAACTAATAAAAAATGGGGTTCCCTAGACCCTATCGCCTACAATTTTTGTCATATAAAAATAATTACAAGATAAACGCTACTCATAATTACATTCCAAACAACTTTCATGTTGAAGTCAAGATCTAGTTTTGCTTGGAAAGTCATTTTTTATGGTGAAAGATTATAGGTCATTTTGTCTGAACCCTAGTTAGAAGGTCAACTTCCAAAGCCCATAACTTGCTTAATTTTTATGAGATGAAAGCCATTAGAGTTTCATGATCACATTCAAGATGTCCTTTTCAACTTTTATGTTTCGAGGAAGTTCGAGTTCAACTTTCAAATTCATTTTCCAAGAGGAAACATTATAGGTCATTTTGGGCCGTTAGCATTGAACAAGTGATTTTCCTCAACTTCTAAAATGCATAACTCCTTCATGCCAAATCCAAATGAGGTCAAATTTGTGACAAAATTGAATAGGATTGAAAGATATATAACTTTTATGAATGAAATTTTTCCATTTGAAGTCCATAGCAAAAGTTATTTAAGGTGGAAGAAGTGAACATTTGACTTGGTACTTAGAAACGTTTCAAATATGTTTGATTTTCCAAACTTCCACCTCAAAATTCATCATGATCCAAGATTCAAATGGAAACATGTTCAACATAAAAGTTGTTCCCCTTGATCTCACCTTTCTAAAAAGTCCAAGATCATCTCATTTGGATCCAATTTGAGGGACTTGTGCATGGCTCCATTGTGGGATTTGTTTTGGCAAGTTTTGGATTCAAGTGATCATTCTTCTTTGCATGCTTCATTGTAATGACTTCAGCATCAATTACACACGAATTGGAGATGGATTGCATCATTCCTTAGGCCTAAATCATTGCACATGCATCCATGCAACTTGGTTTCCAATTTTGGCAAAATTTCAAGTGGTGCAAAAATCAATTTCATTGCCTATTTAAACAAGCTCGTGGCTTCAGAAAATGCATCAACACCTTGCCCAAGCTTTGCCAAGATAACTCAGACCCTCACCCATAGAATTTCTTGAGGATTTCATTGAAGTCGAGTTTGAGTTTCACCTTTTGTTTTGAAGTTCAAACTCCAAGAATTCATTGCCATTGATCACTGCAAGCAAGAGGAGGAAGAATCAAGCAAATCCAGATCAAGATCAAGCTGAATTGAAGCTACTCGAAGGTTAAATTTCAAAAACTTCATCTCTTCGATTCTCTCTCAATTCTTAACTATTCTTTATGATTTTTTATTGGCTAAAGTCCTATCAATATAGGCAACAAGATTGAGTTGCTTTGAGGTCAAATCGAAGCAACTCAGTTCATGATCCTCAAAATTCAAATCCCTGTATCTTTTTATATACTTGGAATTAGAGAAAATTGAGCCAGATTCATGATCTTGAGCATTTTCTCTTCAAAATAGTGTCATTGTTTTTCATTTTTCATGAAGTTTAGGTTGGACCAGTCTGATGGTCATCACCTGAGAAGATGACCGGAGTTAGGGCTTCGGTGGTGAGTTGGCTTCATCTCATCCATATGATCTTGGTCCAGCATTCTGATCTCGGCCTTAGTTTTGATTACCACGCCTGTCGCGCTTTGACTCAGGTCCACCATGGATAGCGCACGCGTGGCCATCAGTTCTGCCACCTCAATTAATGAGGGAGATCTGATGGCCTTTATTTTTTTGTATTTTCTGATTTTTCATTTAATTGTTTTATTTTGTTTAATTCATAATAATTTCATTTTTAATCCAAAAAATATGGGACTTTCACCAAAAATCTTTAAATAATTTTCTCTTTCATTTTCTGAATTAACTTTTTTTATTATTAATTTTGATATTTTTTATGAATTAAATACTTTTGTGCATATTTTTAATTTTTTTAAAATACTTCTGACTTTTCAAAAATGATGAAGTCTCTTGTCTGAGGTCCTTTGACCTTGTTTGACCTAGGATAAATCTCTTGGCCCTTTATTTGGTATTTTGAAGAGGTTTTAGGTTTTGACCAAATTAAATTGAATTTTAATGCATTTTTAATTTTATTTTTAGTTGATTAATCATGTAAAAATTATGTTGAGCCATTATTATGGTCTTGTGATGTTTAACTATTTGTTTGGGCATTGGTCAAAGTTGATTTGACTTTTGTTGGATTAAAATCATTGGATTTAGGGGATTGATAAAATGTACATTTCATCTCCCAAAATAAATGAATGATTTTAATTTGATAAAATTCCTCGCATGACCAATTTATGTTTTTCTCACTCCCCTCCCTCTTCATCTTCATCCCTATTATTTCCCATTCCTTTCATTGACCAATGAAATCTCAAACATCCTAAGGCTAATTGGTTCATCAATGACTTTGTGTTAGATGAATCAATACAAGTATGGATGAGATAAGTCCATCCCTTCTAATCTTTTCTTTTAGTGTGTGGTATGTTTTAAGAGTTTGGTTCATTATACCAAATCTCTAACATGCATTAACACCTAAATTTATATTGCCCGACCTCAGATAGTTATGACTTCTACATAAGTCTAATTACGTTTGCTTAACATAGAGCTAAATTTTGACCCTAAAGGTATATCATTCTAGTAAGTGAGATTGTAAGTCTCCCATCTTTCATGGTATTGTATGGAAACTTGGCCTTTTTTCCTTCCTATGGAAGATGTCTTAGTTCAAGGATCCATGCTTGTGAATAGATGGTTGAGTGTTCTCCAAAGAATGACTTAATCAATTAAAAAGCAAAAACACCACTAATATGCAATTAACCTTGACTAACATTTAACTAACTCTTATTAATATTGCTTTACTTCCAAGTCATTTACTTTATGCAATTTAATTTCTAGTCATTTATCATTCATTACCATTTACATTTCATTTAACTTGTTTATGTTTATGCCATTTTTACTTTGCTCATTTGAGCCATGTATTGTGATTGTATATATATTGTTTGTGTATTTTTTTTTATTGTGTTTGTGGTCTTAGGACCTTAAAATACTTAATAAATAACAAAAACCCTAAAAAAATGTTTGGTGGATTGTTGATCTTGATCTGAACTTTTGGACTTAGGATTAGGCAACATTCCCTATGCAAAAAGGACTTGGCCAATGCCAACATTCTAAGATCACGTTATTATGGACTGAGCCTTCATCTGATGCAAGTCTTGGGATTTATTTGAACTCATCTGCTACATTATCTTGATGCAACTGTTATCTTGTGTCTAATGCCTTATTCTAAGTTGATCAAGGAGTATTTCATCTGATACATGAGAAGACAAAGAAGACTGTTAGCTGTGGGATTTGTTTACTTGGATGTGGATATCTTTATTTGATGCCTTGATCTTCATGATGTCTGATATTGCTAATTACTTGATTGATTATTGCTTGATTCAAAGTCCAAAGGGAAAGTGGGTTTTCTATATGACATTCTTGTTTGTTGGATTGCATCCCATTGGTCAAAAAATTTCAACTCTTAACTTTTAATTTTATGCTTAGGATTAGTCTCTTCATCTTCTCCCACTTCTTAAATTTCAATAATCTCTTCCCTTTTCAAAAATATTCTTTGCTTGTAATTTCAAACTCATACCTTATTTCAAGTAGAAACTTTGGCCTTATGCCATTGAATTTTCAAACTCCTTTTTCTTAAATCAAACTTGTAAATAAATCTAATCATATTGACTTAAAATTTCACAAGACAAAAAGAACTAACACTCATTCAAATTTTTGGCCGTTTGTGCCCTCCTTTTATTAAAATTTTGTTAAAAAGCAATCACCCATTTTGAAATTATTACCACGAACTACGAGGTTTTGATCCCTCATTTTTATGTTGGTACATAGGCACAAGTCCGAAGGTCTCTTCAAACACAAAAATATAATTAATGAATTCTTTTCTCATCCCCACACTCTATTTTTCTTAAACATCTTTTATACCAAAAACACATACACACATGAAAAAGGGCTCCCTAAGAGTACCTAGGATACTTTGGATGCTAACACCATCCCTCTGTGTAACCAACCCCCGTACCTGTAATCTCTGGCATTTTATTAGTTTTGATTTAAAAACTTCTTATCTTTGGGTTTTATTCGTACTTTTCCCTTTTCCTTTGGAAACAATAAAAGCGCGGTGGCGACTCTGGTTTTATTGACGTTAAGTTTATCCATAACTTGATGATCATGAATTTACCGCTACAGACTTTCTCCACTAGGTAGGTTATCCATTCTCTGTATCACATTCATTTTCAAACGTGTACATACTATAAATGATTAAGAGTGTTGTTTGGAGTTGACTCAGTGCATTATTTTCATATGTATACTCGAATATATGATGTATAAGCTTGCTGAAGTTTTGATTATAATGTGTTCTCTCCAACTTTCATGCCTTATTTCTCTTAAACAAGACCTTGTTTTTGAATTTGGTTTGAGATGTCATTGTAGTTATCCATGAGATCTATATTTTGTCTTTATTTCATGCGTTTTCATGCACTGTGGAATGAGATATTTGGATTGGAAGTGATACCTTCAAAATCGGGTTTAGGGTTTGTGTATGCATGGCTTGAGGTAGGGGATGATTCGCTGGCTGTTTTTGATTGGTTGGGACCTTATTTTGTCCACTAGTGACTTAAGTAACATGATCAGTTGATGATCAGGTCTACATGATTTTTGTACATTTTAATTCTTTCTTTTGATGTCACGCTGCAAAAAAACCTGGCCTTGGGTGTGTTTGGTCGTTGGGCCTAAAGACTTCTCTTTTCACACCCCTTGTATTGGGCCCATGAGCATGTTTTACTTAATAATAAGTTCATTCCTTATTTACTAATGCACACCCCTTTCTTTCTCATTTATTTTTATTATGCCATTTTTATTTAATTCTATTTAAAATATTTCTTTTAGGCCAAAAATATTGATTTAATTTAGGAGGGACATTTGAAGTGCTATTTAATTTTTCATCTTATTTATTTTCTTTTTCAATTTGTTTTAATATTTATTTCATTTTTTTATTACATGTGTCCATTTATGCTAGCTTACTTTGCTAAAGTTTGATATTTAATCTTCCCTTTTGAGTTTTGACCCAATATTTTACACACTTGTAGACATATGTATATAAGTCTTTTGAGCTTTCAATCTTGCTTTGATTGTTAATTTTAAGTCTATTTTGAGTCTATTCTTGAAGGTATCTTTGTAATGGTTATTTGTTTGTGCTTAGCCTAAATGATCTAATTGCTTGAACATATTTTGCACATGGTTTTGAGTATATCTCTAGGACATCTTGTGATTTTGACCTCATCTTTCTTTGAATTATTTTTCATAATTTATTTATGCTTCTAACTATTTTTCTTGAATTATGAAAGACATGCTTGTTTCTTTGTGTTACACTTTGCATCTAGATTGTTTATTTTAAATTGAACTTGTGCAACCATTGGGGATTTCTCTCTCATTCTATCTTGACCTAATCATCATCATTTAAAGGTCTTAAATTCACCCATGTGATCCCTTTTAGGCATTTCCAAATTATTGTTTCTTTGATTGATTGCCTTGAATTCTTCTTGTATGCTTTTAAGACCATTGGTTTGGATTATGTCTTGTGCATTCCAACTTAAGTACTATGGGACCAATTGAATTTGATACCTCTTATCAACACTTCTGATTTATTTGATCTTGGTATCCTTGTACGTTGCTCCTGTGATTCTTTGGATGGTATTCCATTGTCATTCATCATGATGACATATTAGGAGCTACATTACTCATTGTCTTAACCTAGTTTTGAATTTGGTGGATGGTGAAACTCTTAGGAGTTTGGGATCCATCCTTGTGTATTTTAATGTTACACTTATTTCATTTTTTTTTATCTCAATTTCATTTCACATTGCCTTTTTACTTTGGTTTGACAAAGGATTCCTTGCTTGGATGATGTCTATCTTTTGACTTGCTAGTTGTACATGAAATATGAGTTTATTGGTTTATTGATACCTCTTGGAGTTTGGAAGTTGTACTTGATGCTTTGAAGAGGACTTTGTCATTGTCCCATGACCTATGAGCATTCCCCTTTTTAATCTTTTTTTCATCTTGTTGATTTTGATAAAGGATTCCTTTTCTAGAATGATATTTTTACTTGCTTATCAGGTTACTTGACTTTAATTTGTGTATATAATTTGGGATGACTTCTTTTTGTTACTCTTGAATCTCATCTTGAGTGAACTTGTTGAACAAACATCTCATTCCTTAATGTCACGTGCATGCTTCCCTTGTTTGATTATCTCTTGCTTGAGCCTCTTTTGGACCTATGTGATGTTGTTGCTCATCTTGACTTGATAACTTGTCTGCTTCTTGTATCCTTCTTCCATGACTTGACATGGATCACTTTGTTCATATTTCATCTACCTTTTCATGACTCAATTTGATTTGTTATTCTTCCATGACTAAATATGGACTACTTTTGGTATAAATTGTACTACTTTATCTCTTCCATGGCTTGATATGGATTGTTATTGCTTCATGACTTGATTTGGCTTGCATTATTTACCTTTCATCTATTCTTTCACAACTTGATATGAACTGGTTTCTACCTTTTTGTCCCATGACTTGATATGGATTGTTATTGCTTTTACCTTTCCATGACTTGATATGGATTGCCATTGTTTGTATCTTCTTCCCATGACATGATATGGGTTGCTACTATTTTTATTTTCTATTATGACTTGATATAGTGTTGCATTGCTTATTGTTCCATGACTTGATATGGGTTATCCTTCTTCTTTTATCTCTTTTCTTTGTGTGAACAACATGTTCCCCATAGGATTTTCTTTGGTTCATTCTTGGCTAAGTTTGAACTAAAGTAGACCTTAGGTTGGATAACCAAGCATGACAACATTAAGTAGACCCCCTTTATCCTTAACCCTAGGTCAATCTTTTCATGATAATCTAGGTAAATGTATCCCTTTCATACTAACTTTAGGACCACTCTTGCATGCCAACATTAGGATTTATCTTGAGAATTCCCTTAGATTTTCTATTTCTCTTTTGAATTCATTCTAAAATAAAAACCATTTCTTAATCAAGATCCAAAAAACATTCTACTACTAATGGAACTCTTTCAACAATAAGAGAAAAGTACTCAGATACCTCATACTTTGGGAGGATCATTGGGTGTATTCTCTCAACAAAACACTCAATCAATCAAACTTCTTTTGCCACTTGGATTTTCTTATAAAAATTTTCATAAGGGTGGTTACCCATAAAAAGCACCAACAAATAAAAAAAATTGAGAAGAACTATGGTGTTATGATTCTTTTTGATACGTAGGCATTGGGTTGCAAAGCCTAAGCAATCGCAATAATAAAAACTTTCTTTTTATTTACAATTCAATGTTTGCATGCATTTGTTTTAGTCAGTAAGTTTTATAATAAACACACCCTTTTGATTAGAACAACAATAGTGGATCCTGTAGAGTACTACGGACGTGAGGGGTGTTAATACCTTCCCCTTACGTAATTGACTCCCTTACCCGTCTTTTGGTTGCGAGATTATTAGATTCATCCTTTTGTAGGTTTACTCAGTGTTTCCTTTCCCTCTCTTGGGATAAATAACATTGGTGGTGACTTTATTTTGTGTGCGTGTTTTTTCAAGATGCGACATTGGGGAGCATAAGTATGAATGGGTTCAGAAGTAATTGGTTCCAAAACATAAGGAACATTATGAGAAAGAGTGGTCGGGGGAGGGAGAAACCTTGTAAAAAGGTATATGGAAAAGATATAGATGAAGGGGGTGTGGTTGTTGAAATGGATGAACTATAAACAATAGTAGGACGACGAGCTTCAGAAGGAGTAGTTGTTCGAGAAGCAATTCCAGTAAAAGTAGCTTTAAAGGCTCTGGGTTCTTTAGCAGAATTATCATGATGCTCCCTAGATGCCTTAAACTTCTTGGCCATCCTTTCAGAATGCTTCTTAGCAGTTTCCTCTTCTTCTTCTGCAAAATAGCTTCAAAAGCTTCCAGAAGAGCATTAGCATGGTACTTCTCCAGAAATTCTACCACCTCTTTCAAAGAATATGGCTTTGAGAAGATATGGAAATCATTCAAAGGAATCATTCTGTTAAGGATGATATCCTTGGGAAATTCAGTATGAGGACTTATCACTTCAGTAATAATCCCCATATTCTTCAGAGCCTTGGCATTCAGCATCCTACCATCCAAAGGTTGCATGCCTTTAGAGAATTGATCATTTGTTGGCTTTCCATCAGAATGTCTGAGATCAACCTACCCATAGGGATGTAGCTTTTGTCGTTTTGATACCATCTCTGGTGTCCCTTACAATATCCCTTAGATGTTGAAACAAAAGTGTGAGAAGATTCACCTTCTTTTCAGATTCAATACAATAAAGGATATATTGTTGGTCACCATTTATGTAGTTAGAGGAATTGGTTAATGGTCTGGGATGAATGCATTCAAGAAGGATTCTAGCCCAAGCATTCAAATGAGGAAGAAGATTCTTGATCTTACTAGAGTGGTTTCTAAAGGAGAAAATCACTTTAGACATCTCAGTTAAATTTGATTCCTTTTCCTTCATTTGTTCACACCTTATTCCAGACCCATCATGACCAATGAGTTTGGCAATACGCTTTTCCGAAATGAAAATCTTCTTTCCAAAAAACAAAGGAAGTAACTTGGAAAGGAGAAGATTTGGCATTTATCCAGAATTCTCTCACCATGTTAAAGAAACTAGGCCTTGAAGATGGTTGAAGAAACTTTCCAACCTTTAAATTTTACAGCAGAAAGAAGGCCAATCCCATTCTCCTTCATATTTCCAAACTCAACTAAGAGTTCACCCAATACTTCTAGTTTTTATGCAGGAATACTCGAAGTGATTTCAGGAACATCATATGCATCTTCAGTACAAAGAACTTGACCTGAAGAAGATCTATATGAAGCTATCTAAAGCAGATGAGGGATTTGAGGTTGTGGTTACGATGAAGAAGAACCACTGCCAGTTCGTTGAGTTGTAGCAACACTTTGTTATTAAACTTGTTGATGTTCTTTAGTTTGTTGAGTAGATTGTTGTGAAGATGACATTGTTGATGAAGAAAATGGTTTTAGGGTTTACTGAAAGTTTTTAAGTTCAAAGAGAGAAAATGTAGGTTATGATAGTAGGAAAAGTGTGTGAAGTGGGCTTAAATAGACGTTTTTGCAATCATGAAAAAGTTTTGAGAAAAGAAAAAATTCTAACAAGGGGGTAAAGTGTGAAAGATTTTGCCTAATCCCAAGATTTATTAACCCAATGTGTCACATCATCAGATCAAAATAGTTCAGTTTTCTAAGACAATTATCTTAAAACCGTTCCACTAATCAAGACTGATTGACAACCATTTAATGTGAAACTGTTTGGTATCCATAAAGCATATTTGTTTAACTAAACAAATTCTGATTGGATACATCTAAACTTATGAAACTTTCTCACTTCAGAAGACTCACACGTTCAGAACAATCAACAAATCTCATAGTCATTTTTCAATTTTGAGAGATTAACATTCTGAGAAAAAAAATCTTTTTCATTATGGACATAAATCCATTTTCAAGATTTTCAGAATGAAAACAAATTTATCTTCAACAAGGTTTTTTTTAAAGATGTCATCAAATTGATGGTCTGTATCAATAAATTTTAGATTTAAAATCCCCTTATTAATATAGTCACGTATAAAGTGATCTTTTATCTTAATATGTTTTGCTCTAGAACGCACAATGGGATTCTTAGATAAACAAATAGCAGAAGTATTATCATAAAGTATATGAATATTACTCTCATATATCTAGAAATCTTATATACTTTTCATCCAGAGCATTTGAGTGTTGCATCCAGAGGCTCATCCTTCTCATGGATACATGTAGGATGCATAAGAGTCTTTGACATCTTGCATTATGACATGTCAAACTTCTTCAGAAGTTCTTGGGTGTACTTGCTCTAATGGATGTATGTTCCTTCTAGACTTTGATTAATATGAATCTCCAGAAAGAACTTAAGTTCTCCCATCAGACTCATCTCAAACTCTTCCTGCATATGCTTAACAAATTCCTTGCAGAAAGTAGCATTAACAGAACCAAATATGATATCATCAACGTAAGTTTAAACAACAATAATATCATTTTTGAATGACTTACAAAAATAATTTTTATCAATCTTCCCTCTTGCGAAATCATTTCCTAAAAGAAGTTTGCTTAGTCTCTCATACCATGCTTTGGGAGCTTGTTTCAGACCATACAATGATTTCTTAAGCTTGAAAACAAAATATGGATTTTTAGAATTTTCAAAATTAGGGGGTTGGTGTACATACATTTCTTCAGTAATGTAACCATTCAGAGATCCACTCTTAACATCCATCTGATATAAGATGATGTTATGATTAAAAACAAAGGAAATTAAGAGACAAATAGACTCTAACCTGGAAACTGGTGCAAAGGTTTATGTATAGCCAATCCCCTTGTGCTGATTATAACCTTGTGCTACCAGTTGAGCCTTGTTTCTTACTACGTCTCCTTGTTTGTTCAGCTTATTTCTAAAGACCCACTTTATTCCAATAATGTGAGTTCTTTGGGTCTTGGCACCAGATCCCATACGTCATTTCTAGAGAATTGATTGAGTTCGTCTTGCATAACTAGAATACATTATGTGTCCAAAATCACTTCATCAATTGATGTAGGCTCTATTATAGATACCAAACTCAGAAGAGTCACTTCAGAAGGTTTGAAAGAGGATCTGGTTCTGACAGGTTTAGATTTGTATTCCAGAATCAATTCTTCAGAATGTGAAGATCTCTATTTGTGCTTTCTTAGAGGAGTCTAAGCTTCACCAACTTCTGGTTGATGAGCTTCAGGGTATTTTGCTTCAGCTTCTTTGGCTTCTGAAGTCTTTCCTTCAGAACCCTAATAAGTGATCTCCAGATCTACAAATTTCTCAACCAGCTTTAACTTTTCAGAGTTAAGCTTATCATCGAATTTGACATTCTTCAATAATTCGTGTCTCAGTATTTTATAATTTATAGCCTTTTGAGGGTCCAGAGTATCCTACCATCATGCACTTTTGTTCCTTAGAGTCAAACTTGCTCAAATTCTCCTTAATGTTCAGCATAAAACAAGAACATACAAAAGGATAAAAATATGAAATGTTAGGCTTTAGATTCTTCCACAATTCATACAGAGTCTTACCCATAATGGATCTTATAGAGATCATGTTCTGAATATAACATGATGTGTTGATTGCCTTTGCCCAAACGTTCTTAGCCACACTAGTCTCGTTGATCATGGTTCTGATTATCTCTTGCGAGTCCTATTCTTCCTTTATACAACTCCATTTTGCTGTGGAGTTCTAGGGCATGAGAAATCATGCGAAATTCCATTAGCATTAAAAAGTTTTTCAAAATCTTTGTTTTCAAATTCTCCACCATGACCAGTTCTGACTTTTACAATTTTGATATCCTTCTCATTTTGCACTTGAGAGCATAAGGTAGAGAACACATAATGTGACTCATCCTCGTGTCTGTGAAATTTTACCCATGTCCATCTGTTGTAGTCATCATGGCTAGTCTATACTTCTTACCATTGACAAAGAAAGTTTTCATTGGACCAAACATGTCAATATGAAGAAGCTCCAATGGTCTGGAGGTTGAAACAACATTTTTATCCTTAAAAGAAGAATTAGAAAACCTTCCTTTCTGACATGCTTCAGAAAAAGCATATGAAGCAAACTTCAGATTTGGCAGGTCTCTAACTAAATTAAGCTTATTTAGCTGAGAAATCCTCCTCATGCTAACATGGCCCAATTATCTATGTCACGTTCATTGCTCTTCATTTACAGACATAAGACATTTTACATTTTGATTCTCAAAATAAAAAGCCTTATCTTATAAATATTGTTTTTCCTCTTTCCACTGAAAAGAACTGAGTCATCCTTTTGACTGACAACTTACAAGACTTTTGATTGAAAATAATGTCATAACCATTGCCACTCAATTAACTTATGGACAACATATTATGCATTAAACCTTTAACTAAAAGAAAATTAGTAATGGAAGGAAGTTTATCGTTACTTACTGTTCTGGAGCCAATGATATTCCCTTTCTGATCACCTCCGAAACCGATGATGCCTCCAGGATTTGGAACATATGCCTTCTTCCCGTCATATGTCGCGAGCATCTAGAGTCCAAGTATCATGTATGGTGTCTCAACTCTACTGCTAAGGATATCTGCAACATACTATCTTGTCCTTAGGCGCCCATATCTTTTTGGGTCCTTTGAGGTTAGTCTTCCCAGAGTTCTTAACAAACTTGGGTGTTTGTGCAGGATAACTATACATGTATGCATAATTGATGTGGTAATGAAGTTTTGCTTTAGCCTTAGGTTTAGAAGCAATTCTAACTTTAGGCATAACTCCATTTTGTTTCCCATAAGGTACAAAATGGGATTGAAGAGTATTGGGCTTATCATCTTTTTCAGAATCAAATTCGTCATTAGAATCATAGCCAATACCCATTTTTCTGTTTCTACTACCATAAATCATGGAAGCCATTAAGCTTCTATTCAGGCTTTTAGAAAGACATTCTTAGAAAGATTTATTATATTTATTTATGATATCACTAGAACCTGTAGAGGCTTTAGAACGAATTTTCTTTTCAGGTTTGAGACTTTTGCATTGAGGCATATAATTATTGTTTTTCAAAATGAGATTTTCTTCACTCAAGCTTGAAAAATATTTCTGAAGCTTACAATAAGCTTCTGATTCAGATACACAAATCTTCTTCAGATCCAGGAATTTGTCCAGAAGATTCTGATGTTTTTCCAGAACTTTTGATAAACTAGATTTAAGCTCAAAACGAGAAATTTCAAAAAACACCTCTTCCGAATCTGACTCAGATTCTGATTTTGGTTGAATCATTTATCCAGGAGCTTTTGTGCAAGCCATCAATGCCATGTTAGTCTGCTCTTCTTCATAATCATCTTTTGAAGACTCTGAATCATCCCATGTAGCCATCATACCCTTCTTCTTTCCTCTTAAGTTCTTCTTAGGCCTTTCTTTCTTTAACTTGGGACATTCATTCTTGAAGTGGACTCAGAACGACCACTTGTCCTTCTTAGAAGTGGACTCAGAACGACCACCTGTCCTTCTTTTTCCTCTAAATTTGCCTTGCCTTTTCTTCTAGAGTTGATTAATGCGTCTCGACATAAGAGACAATTCATCTTCTTCTTCTTCTTTTGATTCCTATTCAGACTCTTCATCAGTTTCTTCTTGAAGAGCTTTTATCTTTTAAGATTTTCCTGAAAACTTCAGAGCAATATATTTGCTATTTCTCTTGGGCTCATCTTCCTCGAGCTCAATCTCATGACTTCTTAAAGGACTAACCAGTTCTTCAAGAGAAATGTTATTAAGATCCTTTGATAACTTTAGAGCAATTACCATAGATCTCCAACGCTTTGGTAGACTCCTGGTGATCTTCTTAACATGATAAATAGTAGAATACCCTTTTTCCAGAACCTTAAGTCCTACAAAAAGGGTCTAAAACCTTGAGAACATGTTCCCAATAGTTTCCTCATCCTCCATCTTGAATGCTTCATATTTTTGAATCAAGGCAAAAGCCTTGGTTTCTTTGACTTGTGCATTCCCTTCATGCGTCATCCTCAGAGAATCAAATATAGATTTAGCAGTATATTTGTTGGTGATTTTCTCATACTCAGTGTATGAAATAACATTTAGTAAGATGGTTCTTTCTTTGTGATGATTCTTATAGTGTTTCTTCTGTTGATATGTCATCACTCTTCTTTCAACTTTATTGTCACTTGCATTTACTCAGTGTTCATAGCCATCAACTACTATATCCCATAGATCAACATCATGACCTAGAAAAAAGCTCTCTATTCTATCCTTCCAATAGTCAAATTTGTCTCTATAAAAACATGAGGTTTATCATTCTAGTGATCTCTAGCTTTTGTTTAAGCAATTGGTGGTGAAAGAGCAGCCATTGTGTTTCACACTGGATCTGTATCTGACATTGTTAGGTGTTTGATATCTTATCAAGACTAGAACCGGGGCTCTAATGCCAATTGAAGGTGACAAAAAACACAAGAAATGGGGGTTTGAGTTGGGATTCTAAAAACAAAAGCATTTTCAAAACCAACTTAATCAAACTATACAACGAACAAGAAAAATAACAAAGTTATTTTTATAATGGTTCGCTGTTAACGAAGCTACCTCCAGTCCATCCTACCAAGGTAATTTTGCCTTCTCAACAAGGACTTAATCCATTATAATCGAAACTGATTATAGACACCACAAAGGCAAACCGTCTTTGTCTTCTTGAGTCTATCTGACTAAAACCTAGTCACTAAATGAAACCACTCAAACAACTTTGAGATTTACAAGTATGTGTTTACAAGTATTGCTTCTTAGAAAGCAGATTAACACAAGTTAAATAAAATAAATATCTTCATACAATAACGAGCAACAACTCTTGTGTGTTTACAAAGACTATACATAGAAAATATATACTTTAGAAAATAACGTGTGTATGAGCGTAGTTCTTAGCGCAACGAATTAGCATGAGCGTTAGTGACATTTTCCATTCTTCCAAGTCTTATTTATATATGTAATTAAAATACCTATTAGAGGGTAGATTTTGAATAGTAAATTATAGTTGTCTCTTTGTGTAACGTTTTACATATAAGAGACAAAATGGTACAATAGTACTGTCCTTAGCCTATAAAATCAGCATAGTGGATGGAAGGGTGATCTTGTACTGTGTATTATTTTTCTGATGCAAAACCTTTTGATCTTATCTTCTAATCTTCAGAGGCTTATGATGGAATAATGTTGAAGCATGCTTAGAAGGATCAAGAGACTAGTTGAAAGAATCTTCAGAACCTCGGTCTTCAGAGTCTTGACACAGTTCCTCAAAACCTAGTCTTCAGAGTCTTCAGATCTTGTTCTTCAGAATATTAAGAACTTGAGCATAGAATCTTGAAGGCTGACAATCCTTCATAGGCTCTTTAATCAGAGTCACAGTCAGAAGCTTTAGCATAAACATTCATCAAAACCGTTGTCCAAGAGCTTTCTAGAACTTGACAACATCTTGTAAAACACTTTTATCTCTTTATAGTTAGAGTGTGTTTATTCAAGAACTTGATGACGTCACACGTCAATGCTTCAAAATCAGAACCTGTTAGCAAAATCTACACATTAGATAAAAACCATTAGTGTACAAAATTGTTCTCTAAGAAACAATGCATTGTTATCATTAAAACTAAAGATCAAATATAGAACCAAATCTTGTTCTTACAAGAACCTCCATATACCCGAACTTGCCATGACTCGATCATGAAGATGCAGATACATCAGACGTGATCCACAAGTCAACCATATAGAGTAGAATGTTATGTCATCCCAGGGACGCGTCTAACAGTGATCGTCGTACAACTTAAAGCGTATAACATCTACTGTTGTGCGGTTAAGAAACACTCTGAAGGGCTCGATCGACTGATTCCTTATGAGCGGGAGGAATGTACAAGCACATGGTTGATCCTCACGCGTAGCCATTAACAAATGACCAGACAAATGTAAGTGGGAAGTGCTAGAGGAGCCATGCCTAAAAATGGTATAGATAAGTTATTAGTAATGATGTAGCACACATGTTATAAAGATGGTACAAAAACAGTAAAGGATACAAATATATTACCGTCAACAACGTGCAACTACCTGTCATTTGTTTTGTCTTCCAAAGACAATCTTTACCTAACTTAAAGTACATGTAAACCAAACACGCGACCCCTTAGTTGTAGTCATGAATCCGCTCAAAGTCAATGAAGTATCTGAGATAAACCACATCGATGTAATATGCACTCTTGTCCATAAATATGGACGTGCCAACCAAGTACATGAGGTATGACCTTGATGTGCATGCTATATGATACATAACATGTTCATTATCATCATCATCGACATGCAGTGCCACAACCAAGTGATGTGCATACATGTTCTTCAAGAATCCAAATCTAGCATGACACCATATGGTGTCTTCTATCTCCTTTAGAGTATTCTTTGGATTAACTCCCAATTAGTTCACGGTAATTTCTAGTGCATCAAGTTTGGTCATCCTATAGTGGTCTAACAATCTTCCCCTAATCGAAAGATGTAACAGGTATGACACATCATCCAGTGTGATAGAAATCTCACCATGCAGAAGATGAAAAAAATGAAGTCTTAAAGTGTCATCTCTCAACCAACGCAAAAAGCATACCATGGTTAATAATAATATAACTAGTCATGCATAAATTCACATCCCAAATAGCTGCATGACCTCGTGAAACCACTACTCCTTAGGCTGTTACAACCTATCAATCTTTCGACCATGGTTGGTGCATTTTAAAGCATCACGATACTGTAAAAAATACACCATCATAAAAAAAGTTTGAATATTATAACACATGTGTTTCAAATTATAAATACATATAAATTTTACCTCTCAGTCCCACACTTGCCTGACAACATGGTCCGCATACAAAGGCAACAATGACGTGTCATACGAGGCTCCTATAAATTCCTCAAGAATGACTCAACACGAGGCAAATGCATCAACCTGGACGGATGAGGCTTCTGGGGCAGCAACAAGTGACACCTGCCTCTGGGAAGACGAAGTCGAAGACATCTAATCCTAGAAGTTGACACATCTATATCAAATGAACTGACATCGACTAGTGGTCGTGAGGGTCAGACTCTTTCCATGCGAACACATGTATGCTGGGACACTTTGTTGAGCCTCAATGATCTTGGTTGTCTACCACGTTACCTATAATTAAACTAGACAAAACCATACAAAATAGAAAAAAAATCAAATCCAGATATGTGAAACTCAAAATCAAACAAAATAATGCAGACAGACAAAATACATAAATGCACTTTTGTATTTTTTGAAAATCAAATTCGAAAACATACCTGTAACTCACTAAAAATAAAAATGGAAGAAATGCAGGAAAATCAAAAAAGGACAAAAATACATTGCTAAGTTATACTACCAAACATAATGTTGCTGTTTCTTAATGCATTGCATTCAAAAAAATATATTTTCAAAGTGTGCGTCGATTCATCACCATCACCCATTTATATTATTTTATAGATTTTTAAAATAAAAATCAAACTTATTTTAATATCTAACGTCTATAATTAATTGACGGTGTATACCTCTCCCACTTGATGCACCAATTTACCCACCCAAAGTAGAACAAATATCAATGTTTTTATTTTTATTTTTTTGGAACATTGGCCCCTCCCTCCTACACTCCCCAACCGAACCAGCCACCGTCTATGGCGACCTCTTTTAATCCACCAATCGCCTTTCGCTTCCTCAAACCGCCACTTTCCTCTTTTCCTTCACAATCATCCTCACTTTCCCATTGTCTCCCTCAATCGCATTACACCTTCAAATTCCCAACCACTTGCTGCCGTTACTCATCTCTTGAAGTATGTACGCACTTCTCTAGTAACCGTCTCAACCATCATTCGATTATCTCTATCTGAAATGCGATTTTTGTTCATGTTCTTAATTGCTTTATATTATAATTGAAATTGCAGCAATTAGAGGAATGTATGCACTAATGATTAAACTGTGATTTTTTGTTTTAGGTCAAAGATGTTAGTTATCAACCTCCAGGGACTCAGCCTAATCTTCTCAATTCAGTTAGTTTTTCTCTTCCAGAGAAAAGGTTTTTGTTTTTTCATGTCTTGATTTCATCAAATTCAATTATGTATCAGTTTGAGCACTATACACGACATTGACATGTAGATTCCAGTAATAATTTAAGAAAATCAAAGTGATTGAGTGTAGCTAGATGATACACATTTAACCCTAAACGTAGGTGCTACGGTTGTCATACAAGTGTGAGTTGGAAGTCTTACATTGCTTAGAAAAGTGGAGGTAAAACACTTTATAAGTGAGAGGATCCTTATACCTAATACCTTAGGGTCTGTTTGGAAGTTGGTTTGTGGAGGGGAAGAATTTGGAGGGCCACGTCTATATGATATTTTTAAAAAGTTTAAAGTACACTATGATTTTATATACTAATTTAGTATATTGGTTTTTAAACATTTTCAAAATATCAAACATATTTTAAGATATAGACGCAGCCTCCAGAGCCTTTCTATCCAAAACTCTTCAGAAACCAACTCTCAAACAAACCCTTAAAGTTTTGGATGAATATGTGGTGTCTCTCTCCCTTGTTTGTTGCTCTTGACCTAATTTGGATATCAACTACCATATATTTTTTGAAAACAATTGAACCAAAACCATGAATTGACACACAGTTCGATTGCAACTTTGTTATGGTTTGAGCTATGAAGTACAAACACGGACACCGAACACGACATTGACACTGACACGTCGACACAAATAATTATTTGAAAAAAATGAACAAATTGGAAGTAATCACTACTGTTGGTGTCGTGTCGGTGTCGATGTCCGACACTGACACAGACACAAATACACATTTTTTCAGAGGTGTCGGTGCTACATAAGGTTTGAGCGGTTTAAAGAAGTTGAATCATGGTTCGGAAGTCTCGTTTTGAGACATTGTTTAGAATTGATCCAGGGTATGAATTTTCCCCCTAATTTGTATCCCAATTTTTCCACCTTTTCTGTATGTACTTTAAAAGAGGGTATAACTAACTATTAGTGTGATTGGGTGAATCTAAAATGATCATTTGGAGCTAATAAAATATATGTTACTTCCTACCATCTCTCCTTGTTGTCCCTCCTAATATTTGGTAAAAGAACAAAGGATTTTTTTCATGTGTGGTAACTCATTTCTGTCAATTGCCACAGTTTTGGTCTAATTTTTGGACAGAGTGGAAGCGGAAAAACAACACTTTTGCAGGTCTTCCACCTACCTCTTTACTCTTTTATGAATCTGCTTTATTGAAAATTCAATGTTACTTACCTGTTTGGATGATTAATTACGCTCCTCCATGTGAACTCCTTTTGTTCCATATAGCTTCTTGCAGGAATAAGCAAACCAACATCTGGATCTATTTACATCCAAAAATATGGAGATGATGGAAATCCTAGTCAATCTCCGGAGCCCTTGGTGCCAGAAAGGGTTGGTATTGTCTTCCAGTTTCCAGAGAGGTACAAAAATACATTAGTTAAATACAATAAGATATATTTTTATTCTACAACTTGCATTTTGTTTTAATTTTGTGCTGTAAATAAATATACATCAACTACACCATTTTAATTTTGCTGTTGGGACCCCTTCAAATTTCAAGTGACTCAACCCAAGAAGAATAGAACTCGAAAAGGTCGCAAGGGACCAACATTTCAGGCTTACCATCATGCATAATATATAGTTCTCTTGATGCTGAAAATGTATTACCCGATTGTCTGACATGACATATAAGTAAGAGTGTAATACAAATCTATGTTTCAAACACTTGTACAACTTGCAAGGCAAACCTTTGAACTTTGAGGGATAACTCAGTTGTTGTATCCAAATAATCTACACAAAACACTTTTTACAGGCTTCATGATACTAAATCAAATATTTTTTCTTGTCCAATCGTATGAGCGGTATATTGCTTAATTTCCAAACTGTCTCCATTAGCCTTTCGTAATTATTTTCTGATCATGTTTCATTTTATTGGATTTCCATTTCTAAACTTCTACACATATTGGTGTTGCAACCTAGGTATTTTGTTGCTGATACTGTACTTGATGAAGTCACTTTTGGGTGGCCAAGGCAAAAGGGTAATGATCAAGTAAGGGAGAAACTTGCTCTAGGGCTTCAGAGGGCAATTAACTGGGTAGTTATACCTTTGCAAATTCATTTGTATGTTTGTTTATAGTCATTATATTATTTAGTACTTTCTCCACGGTCATTTTATTCTTATGTTTCATATGCAATTCCGTTTCTTATTCATAACTATAGGTTGGATTAAGTGGGATATCATTGGATACGAATCCTCACTCCCTCAGCGGTGGTTACAAACGTCGCCTTGCCTTGGCAATACAGTTAGTAAGTTAATTTTTCTTAAAAAGAAATTAGAAACAAAATATTGACATGCCTGCTTGATTTTGCTTCATGTCTTCACATGACTGGCTCCTGATTGTTGTTTTAGTTTTCAGACAACCGAGTGTCAATTGGAATAATGGTATTTTTAATTTTCAGGTGCAAGTCCCTGATTTATTAATATTGGATGAGCCTCTTGCTGGACTTGGTATGAAACTACAATTGTTTTAGGAAATGCGTTGTTTTTTTTTTAAATGAACTACAATATTCTTTTAAAGTTGTATCTAATACTTTCCCTTTGGTTAGATTGGAAAGCACGTGCGGATGTCGTGAAGCTTTTAAAGCATCTAAAAAAAGAATTAACTGTGCTAGTTGTCAGCCATGACTTGAGGTTGTTTCAATTACTCTATTAACTTTAGATCATCTAACTTTTTAATCATATTATTGTTTGATTCTTATTATATACTTCTTTTGGTCTCATTTTTAAGAAGAAAAAAATCATCAAGTTCAAGGAGGATTTAATGTTATAACTTTGAAAGTTTATTCCAAATAGTATTGTTCTGGCATCAAATGTTTTTACACCCACTTATATCAGCAATATATGCATTTCTTGTAAATATAAAAATAGTAAAGTAATTTTAGCAATTTATTAACCTTAAAATTTGTGATTTTTTTCTTATCATTAAGACAAAAAACAGCAGCATTTTCTCATATATGGTGTCAAAAGGAGTATTAGTATTTGCTTACATTCTTTTTCTTTTGCTTTAATTTTTTATTTGTCCATTTCTATTAGAAATTCTAATATCAAATGTTACAAAGAAACTAAATTAATTTAAGCCGAATAATTATTAGTGTTAAGAGTCCCACATCGGACAATATATAGCATGAACATGTCTTTATAAGTGACTATAAACAAATATACAAATGAAGGATGAAAATGTGGTGGGGTCTAACTCAACCCTAGAAAACCGGTTTGTAAGGTGAAGATTGTCCCCACTTATAAAGACATGTTCATGCTATATATTGTCCGATGAACGTGTCTTTATGATTTTTGATAGGTAAGGTAACCCTTAGTTAGTGGGTTAATTGGGCTAATCAGAAAGATGGATGAGTTAGTTGAATAAACAAATAATGCATTTTGCCTGTAAATAGGAAGAGGGGTTGAAATAGAAAGGGAAGCAATTGGTGGGATAGAGTTGCCTTCAATATCTAGGGATTTGTTTATGCAGTTGATAAGGAATTTCCTTTTCTAAATAAGTTCCTATCAATATTTATCTGAAAAATATATTAAATGCTATTGTTAATGATTGATCATAAATCTTATAATTCATTTTAAAGTTAATACACTATAGAAGCATTATGGTGTTGTGTAATCTATGCAGCTGACTCCACCAAGTGGAAAATGCCCTGGCTGTTATTTTTTGTGGTTGTATGATTCATTCTACAGCCAACAGGCTTTCCAATCAGCAATTCATTTCACAATATGGCGTCTAATGTAAGAAAACTAGAACTAATAAATTGATACGAACTCAAAATAGTTCAGAGTTTTTGGTGGTGTATAGATGTTTTTTTAGTATGTTGTAGCTAGGAGATCGTGAGGTTAATCCTTAATCATTGTTTCTAACTTCAAAGCAGAATATGTTCCCCTATTACTCAATTCCTCTTTTAATTGTAAAAGAAGTTTTGGTTTCTCTTTTTATATCCTGTTAGTACTTTTATGAATTGCTAATTTTTCTTGGGATTTTTGTGTGAATTTCAGAGAGTTTGCGAGTCTAGTTGATCAATCATGGAGGATGGAAATGGGTGGCAATCTTAGACAGGAGTTTCTACCATTATAATTTATATTTATTGCCTTGATAACCAAGATGGAATGCTAAGAGGTCTGAACCTTAATCTTATGTTCTTGATGTATTTTCTACTTCACCTTTATTGTAGGCTTTTAGGACATTTGGTCCCTAGAATAATTTTTGACTGCCTTGATAATTATATAATAATTCTTTTAAAAGAAAAAGTCTTTCTGATTTTGCGTTTGTCAATATATATATGACGTACTCTTTATTTAGCGCAGACTTTTGGGACATTTGGTCCTTAGAATGGACTTGGGGCTTGTTTCAGAATATACTTGTGGGCTTTGCTTTTCCCACACTTCAAGCCAAAGTGAGTTGGGTAATTTTAGAGATAAGCTAAATAATTCGTCGTATATAGGATTCTGTTTTTCCTGACAGGCAGTAACCTTCAAGTAGGAGAGTGTATGTGAGAAGGAATAGGAAAGAAGCAAAACATCAAAGCCTCTAAATTAGTTGAAACTGGTTAACTAAGTGGACTGACTATTATTAATTGAGATAGCTGCACGGTGGGAATTAAAACAGGAGAAAAGAATGTGAGGTAGGATATTGGATTAAATTCTGAGTGTGTGGAAGAGGCCAGGATCTCTGAAATCGTCAGCTATTATTTTGTTCAATGTATTCTTTTCCCTGAACCAGTTCACACTACATTGGTACTGGATTTGGGAATCAGTTGTCAGTTCTTACCGCTGTAAGTTTTTATCTACAAAATGTTTAATATCTGAATACTATTTCTAATTTAACCGGTTACTATCTATACAGCCTTCTTGGTTTATCAGACAGTAACTTGCATGCTCTCTTAAACCTAGTTTGGAGAGACTTATAATGATGACCTGATATCGAATCCTGGGAATTCCTTCGGATGGTTTGTGTTGGAATTTCCGCATTCTTTGCAGTCTACCCCTAGTCGCCTAAATTGTGGCATTTGATTTGCCTTCATTGCAGCCTCCAACACCTTCATTGTGCTGGTTTTAAAGGGGTGGATTTAGTTCCATATTACTTAGACATACGACATGTGTTGTATTTATAAGGGAGAGCAATCCTCACCATATAAGTTGGTTTTGTAGGGATGAGTTAAGACCAACACACATTTTAAGATGGTATCATAACCTATCCTATATCACTTGTTGGGCTTCCCGCATCGTCCATGCTTCGGCCTCATTAAGGCCCGAGCGCGAGGAGGCGTGTTGGAATTTCCGCCTTCACTGCGGTCCGCCCCTAGTCGCCTAAATTGCGCAATTAGTTTGCCTTCATTGCAGCCTCCAACACCTTCATCGTGTTGGGTTTCTATTGCACATATTATGTTTTGAACTACCATTCACATTCATCTTTCTTTTAGTTTTTTACCACATATTTAAATGTCACAATATTGATACATTAATTTGACGGCAGAGGGCCTATATTTACCTCACACGCGATGCAAGAATGACTCTTAAGAATTCATGCGAAACTAGTGAAAGTAACCAAAAGTACATGCATCAGGTTTAGTTAGGACTAGCTCAAGAATTCACACGAAACTAGATTCCAATTAGGATTGACTGTAGAAGAGTGTCTACTTATTTGGAAGATTTCATAAAACACAGGTTTATGGACTGTATTATCAGTTTCCACTTAAAAGTACATCCATAACACAATCACACAATGAAATACTGCTGTTGAGAAGTCTCTTAAAGCGGCTCAATTATTAATACTCTCGTACAGCGTAGTTGCTACAGCTCCAGTACCAAATCTACAATACCAACAATAGTAAGTTAGTCAAAATGCATAAATATATTTCAATTAGAATGCAACGTAAATAATATGATGCTCCATAGTATACCAGTATCCATTGAAATAAAAAAATTTGCTGGGGATTTAGTTTGAAATTTGCTGTATGCTACATATTAATATTCAACATTAACGAATATTTTGCACATTGGTAGGGTTTGAGTATTTACAATATTGTATATGGGCAATATGAAAGAGAGCGGGTGTAAGGAGTTTTGCTTGAAAACGACTTTAGTCCTGGTAAGTATTTTTTTCTTGATTGAAAAATTCTTTTTAAGTATTATGTACATGATGTTCTAACCTAACATATAATTGTGTTAAATTAATAATTTTAGGATCATAGGAGCCTGTATTTAATGCTGAAAGTGTTAAAAATGTTCTTTACAAGTGACAAACTTAATACTCAATGAAGTCATATACTGACTAGAGCAGTTGCTGAAAAATTCAGCATTTAAGAATCTCTGAGATGATACCCAAATTCAGCATTCCACCCGTTTATAGCCGATGTGAGACTTAACCACTTCTCTCTCTCTCTCTCTCTCTCTCTCTATATATATATATATATATATATATATATATATATATATATATATATATATATATATATATATATATATATATATATAATCACTAAGATTACTTGCGTCAAAGGCCCCTATCATGAAGATTTCAAAATGGCATTTCATTATACTGTCAATCACTCCATTTATACTGCATATTTTGTTGTTTAAAGAAGACTCTAGGAAAACTTAAAATGACGCCGATGGAATATATTTATCAAATTATTGTGTGTGAATAATCAGATTCTAGAGATAGGTAGTACTTACACTCGGCATCTGTTTTGATCCAGTGCTCATTGTTCCCAGTCGAACCACTGCAACTTAAGCCATCTTGCGATGGGTTCCAGATGGTCTCACAGTGTTTAGACCACTCTTTTGACTTGCTATCTGAATGAAATCTTCTGCCAGGATCTGAGTTTTTGGTGTCTCCTTTGTCACCTTTGTGGGATTTAGTAACACTTTTTGCACTGATGGTGTCTTTAAGATAGACTTTTCTGTGAAAATTGCGTGGAACCTGTATATCCAGATGAATAAACCAAATAACATATTATGATTGTTGTGTGTTCAAGATGAATATTGAAATTGTCGTTTTATTTTGATAGCTAAACTTAGTTAGGAAAATGCCTACTAGAATTCCTTCATTTAATATTCAGATGAGTTTTATTTTGTGGTCTTAAAGAATGCTTCACAACTTTTAAATGTTAATATGGTGATTTTTTTTTATAGTGTTTTACTTTATTCTAAATGATATCAAGCTATCATTAAATTTATGTCTTTGTCTTGTTGATGATATTCTTACCGTTAAGAGTCCCACATCGGATAATATATGGTTTGAACATGTCTTTATAAGTGGGGGGCAGTGCTCACTCTACCAACCGGTTTTGTAGGGTTGAGTTATGCCCAATCACATTTCTTAACATGGTATCAAGAGCCTCGTTTAAGATCCGGTGGACCACCTATTATGGTTTCCACTATCGGGCCACCCACCATTTATTTCTACGCTACAATTGTCTAGTCCTGAACGTGAGGGTGTGTGTTAAGAGTCCCACATCGGATAATATATGGTTTGAACATATCTTTATAAGTGGGGGCAGTCTTCACTCTACCAACCAGTTTTGTAGGGTTGAGTTATGCCCAATCACATTTCTTAACACTCACTTCCATTTTTTCCGGTTATATTTGATAGAGGTATTGAGTGGCTCAATAAACTCTTCAATGAAATTTTGAGGTTAAAGTAAATACCGGATAAATGGTGAAGAAACACTTTAGTTTCAATCTATAAGAACAAGAGACATATGCAAAAAATTACAAATTATAAGGGGGATTAAACTTATGAGTCATACCATGATGTTATGAGAAAAACTGATTGAATGGAGACTAAGAAAAGAGACTTAAGTCATTGAGAATCAATTTGATTTTATGTCAGGGAGGTCGATCATGTAAGCGATTTATTTACTATGACATGTGATGTAACAATATTTGATAAACGAACAAGACTTGCATTTATTTTTTTATTGACTTGGAGAAGGCGTATGCTAGAGTGTCTAGAAAGATTTTGTGGGAAGTCTTAGAGAAGAAAGGAGTTACAATTGCATTCGAGCTATCCAAGACATGTATGAAGGGGTATCGATTAGTGTGCGGACACAAGATGAAGAGACAGGCGATTTCTCCAGTACAATAGGTTTGCATCAAGGTTGAATCTTAAGTCCCTATCTTTTTACTTTAATCTTAAATGTACTCATATAACATATCCAAGAGCTAGCACGTAGATGCATGTTTTTTTCCGGATGAAGTAGTCCTACTTAAAAAGTCGAAGGAGGATTTAAATGAGATATTGGAGACGAGCTTTAGAATCGCACAACTTTCGCCTAAGTAGAAGTAAGACGGAGTATATGGAATGTAAGTTTAATAAAAGATGAAGCTTTTCTAAGTTAGAGGTGAAAGTTGGAGACCATATCATTCCACAAGTCACGCGGTTTAAATATCTTGGGTCTGTAATACAAAACGATGGAGAAATAGGAGTGTTGGGGTAGCACCTATAGTAGAGAAGACCGTGGAAAATAGACTTAGGTGGTTTAGGCATGTAGAGAGTAAACTGTAGATTCTATGATAAAGAGAGTAGATCAGATGAAAAGAAGTCAAACAACTAAAGATAAAGGAAGATCTAAAAAAGTTATAAAAGAAGTTATTTAGAAAGATCTCGAAATTAATGATTTGGATAGAAATATTGTGTTGGATAGAATGTTACGGTGAAAGTTGATCAATATTGCAGATTTTATTTAGTGGGATAAGATTCGGTGTTTGTTGTATATTTGGTAGAAAAATGTTAGTTAATAGGATAGGGAAACATCGCTTTGCATTAGGGAATGAACCCTACATCTTCTTTAGAGTCCTAACTCATTCCTAGACTTACCTAGACTCAGACTCTTGTTAAATACTATCTCTTTCTTTTAATATAAGATCGTCTTGAGTTTTTTTTCTTTATCCGTCTTATAGGATATTTTTTAAATTTTAAAGTGCATTAATTATTTCTTTATTATCATTTCTCTAGTTATATTACATCTTTTTCTATGTAATACTCTTACAAAAAAATTAACTAATTCTCTCCCTTAAAGGTAAAATTTTTCAAAAATTTAATATCACGGTCATCTCTCTTAATTCTCGTGATTTACTCAAAGGGTCATATGTTTAGGGGTCAAGGTAGTACGTAATAGAATATCTAGGAATAGGAACGAACCTTAGGGGTCATATGTTTAGGGATCAAGGTAGTACGTAATATAATATCTAGTAATAGGGACCAACCTTACGGAGCTTTGCATTGGTTGTAGTAGAATCAGCTATATTCCCGGCAGTGCTACAGCTTTTTGAGGAACTGTAGACCTTTTTCCACATCTTTTTCATGATATGCATGGCAGACATGTGTGCTTGCTTGACTTGTTTCTCTTTTGCTCCTGTCTCTATACAGTCTTCTTTTGTTGTCTTTGTCCTTTGAAATAGCTCAGCAAGTGTTGCCCACTCTTCCCTCACTTCTACTTTCTCTGGTATTTTGAACGATGACCCCAGTAAATATCCTTGCAGTGGACATACAACCTCGTTTCCATAATCGTCAGCATCTGTTCCATTTAGTGGGATGTTGCTAAGACAGTTTTTTCTTGATGATTCATAAAAACATTCTTCTTCAGCCTCAAGAAATTTCTCAAGCTCGTAACTTATGAGCTTCAGTTCAGTCTCTGTCACGTCTGCATCTTTCATAGGTAGGTTTTCGAAAGGCGTAGCAAATGTTGGTGTTGCTGGCTCGTTGGTAATTGCCTCTGCACCAAGTGTTCCAATTGTCAGAAAGCCTTCAAAGAGCTCAGATATGGCTGCAGATGATATTTCTTCTTCTCTGCCCCAACATGTTTGACTTTCCTGATAGTGCGGCTTTAAGAAACAGGAATGGTTAATGGAACTGAAGCTTGACTTTCTCTGAGAGTGCTGGTTGTTAACTGTTAGCTGCACAGTAAGACCAGCACAAGGATTTCCTGAAATTGGAGTTCCAAAATAAATTACGAAATTCGTGAAATTAGAAATTAAAGACAAATCTATAATCTACATGAGCCGGTGAAACATATTTATACTGCAGATGAATGTATATCACTCTCAAGTATTGGTTTTGAGAGTGATATACGTTTAATGTTTCATCTGTAATAGATTAGTGGTTTTAATCAACTTGAAGTAGGATGTGAAAGGTTCAAGAACAATAGTGGTCGTAAATCCTTATCTATTTGAAAAGCCATTATATATGCAAAACTCCTTAATTTTACTTTAGCTAGAGATGTGTAACATTGTGACATTTTAGTTTAGATTATTTGCTCACAGATAATGGTGCATTTATGCAGTTCATAAAAATCAATGTAACACATATTTTGTTATGTTATTGTTGATTAACATTGTGACTAGTCATCAGTGAGATAGGAATAATAAACACAGCTGAATACCAAGGGTGAAGTCCTTGACGGGATCAATATTTTGCCGAAGTTTTCGATGCACCCATTGAAACAACTGCAAGAAGTAAAGGCATGTAGTATTATGCCAAAGGTCTGGAAAAAGAAAGTCATCCTAAATTTATAAGAGTTTAACATACCTTCATTTTGACTCTATTCTTAATTTGATAACCAAGTTTTCTCACTTAACAAATTAGGCTGGTTGGTAGTTATAAATATGAATGGAAAAAGGTCTCCAGGTTTGGGTGATTATGATGGACAAAGTGAAAAGGCACAAATATCTTTGCTTTGTGACTCAATGAGTTGGAAGTCGGTAAATGCAAGGTTCTAAGATAAATAAGTCTCTATGGAGAAAAACAATTAGATAGATACAACAATGTGGTTGGCCATTCTATTCAAAAGCTAATCATGTGGGTAAATTGAGTTTTTCATGAGTACCAACTAGTTTCTATTTGTCTATATTTTTGTCTCTGTATGAACTTTAATGGAGTTGGATCTACACATTTGTAGATTGGTAACCTCTATTTCAAGGCAGGCCAAACTGCATTCAGATGATAATGCACTGCCAATTTTGAATTGCTAAAAGTTTTAGAACAATATGTTAGTTAGATAGTGTATTGTAAACACTGTTCGAATGTAGTTCTATATGCGATTGTATATGTTTCAATTTATTTATCCACTAATGAGTTTTTGGTAAAAAGTTTTATTATGGGAGGTGTGGTGGTTAGGGGTCCAAGTGAAGGACCAAACTTTCTAAAACCGAACCTTCATTTTGTTTTGTTATATGCACTATTTGTGATGCCTGTTGTAATAATTAGCTAAACCTCTTCCTACCTCGAAAGCACCTGCCATGTGCTTCTACCTATTCCAGTACAGTTGGGAATGAGGCTATAGAAGAGATGTTAAGATCTTACCCGACACTTCTGGATGGACCCTTTGCATCTTTCTAAATCATGAGCAGTTCTCTTATTGGTTGTACAATGATTCAAGCTTTATGGACATTTTTCTACCTCCTTGTTTTTGTAATTATGCCATATGAACAACTTTAATTGTTGTAGTGAATTTTGCAGAGAGTGTCAGTTCCTGTTGCTGAAAGATCCACATCATGACAAAAAAGTGATGAGCTATTATGTTTGCATGGAGCCGGAGAAAAACTGTTGCAAATCACAGACTTGAACATTACTAAACATTTCTCATTTGTAAAACATACATCATGGACATATCATAGTTGGATGTTCTTAATTCTTTTTATGGATTTTATTATGCCACATAAGTTTTAGGAACTTCAACAGCAATGTAACTCTTAGAACTTAAAATAGGTTCCCACAAGTTACCCTACATCTGTCTTGAGCTCCCTTCAATAGTAATACTTGTTACAAATAGGTTATTCTATGGAGGATGTTCATTTTAGTACTTACTTAATTTGTTGGAACAGTGACATAATTATTGCAGCCTGGTACTATAAAGATAATGGATTAGTTGGATTCCTTTTAAAGTGGTGAGATAAGGTTTCTTGTCTTGTATGTATGGGGCAGGTAGAATTTGTTTCTCATTTTAGTTACTTGTGAGATAACTTCATCTTAGTAAAATATGATTTTTAAGAGGTTGGGATAGTTAGTAGTCCTCTCTAGTAATCTTTGTTTTTATTTATTTTATATTTTTTTATATTTTTATCTTGTTGGGATATGTTGGGATTTTTTTTTTATAGTTAGTAGTCCAGTTCATCTGCCCTCTTCTTTAAAGTGGGATAGATTGAGAATTTTTTTGAAAATAAGATTATTTTGGAATTTAAAAAAAAAATTGAATTATTTGGATAAAAAATTCACATGATTGTTGAATTAATAATATTAAAAAACTTTTAGAAAATTATGACATATAGAAAATTATGACATATAGAAAATTATGACATAGATTTCATACTTTAAAATCAAAAGGTTAAAATTTTACTTTTAATCTTCTTATTATTGAAATATAAGATATACCATTCTATTCTCATGTTAATATTAATAATTTATAATAAGTTTTCTTTAAGTAAAATTTATTAAAAAAGAAAGGAAATTAATTAAATATTATTAGTGCAAAATATATATTTAAAGGTTAACAAACCTCTTTTAAATTTGCGTGCAGACCGTGGTCTAGTTGCGCGTGATTTTTATCGGTGTTTTGTTATAAAATTGATTTTTACTTGAGATGTTTTAAAACTTTTATATCAACACTTGTATATTTAATATTGATCTGAGAACCGGCCAATTTTCATTGATTTAAAGCAATTTGACTACCTAAGCAATCTAATAGCACATTCAAATCGATGATGATTTAGATTTATTATTTAACCTGTCAAACGAACCTTAATATTATAAATTTTAATTCCAGTTGGAATTGTGGTTAACACAAATTTATGAAACCAATTAATAAGATCTAATATTGCTCTCCTTTAAACACATATTTTAAATATTTCTCATTAGATACGAAACCTTTAACCTACCAGTTAAAATTGGGGAGTCATTAGTATCATCTAATTGTTCAACCGTGTAAATTATTGAATTAGTGAGAATAAGTGATAATGATCAAAATTGAGTATTTGTTTTTTTCTCACAATATGACACCGTTTTTTATAATTTTTCTTAAAAAATTAAAATTGAAATTTATTTAAAATTTATTTAAAACAATTTTACCTTTTTTTAATTAAGTTTATTAGACATATTTTTTTATTATTTAATTTATGTTGCAATTAAATGTGTAAAATTTATTGGAGCTTATATTTTGTGTGTGCGCGATGAGTGTATTTATAATTTGAATTTAAATAATAAAATTGTAAAATTATGATATTTTGAAAATTTAATATTTTATCGGTGTTATGATTTTCTTAGAGACTGAGTCATCCGGTTCAATCAATTTAATAATTATATAATTTGTTATAGAGAACAATTTATTCAATCGAATTATTCCAATTTAATTCAATTTAACTATATAGTTTGACTAATGACCTAATAGTTCGACCGATAAACTAATGATCTAATACTTTTACCCATTTGATGATCGATCCGATTTTTAAAACAGTCACGGTAACTATTGAATTTGATTAAGGAATATCAATGTTGGATGATCCAATAAAAGGAATGGAGAAAGAGTTTGTTACGTGGAGTAAATGAAAGCAAGAATCTTGAGTATCGAATTTAAGGAACAATTTGCAGGCAGCATGACGTTGGCAGTCTCTTTTTCAACACTTATGAATGGACCTTTTGCATCTTTCTAAATCAGGAGCAGTTATGTTATTGATTGTACTATGATTCAAGCTTTAAGGACATTTCTATACCATTTTATTTTTGTAATTATGCCATATGAACAACTTTAATTGCTGCAGTGAATTTTGCAGGGATAATGTCTGTTCCTGTTGCTGAAAGATCCACATCATGCCAAAAAAGTGACGATGTTAAACCACCCCTACATTGTGGAACACTTATCTACTAAACATGCTTTAGCTTTAGTGACTTTTTTTACGAGACACATTGCCCTTTTATGAAATAATATTCTTAATATATTCCATTTTGAAAATAATTTTCCAGAATATTCCACTTTATTCATTTGACTCGTCGATTTTAAAAATAAGTTGTTGAAGGACGAAATATGACTACTGTATTGACTTGCCCATTGATTAGACGAGTACTAACATGAATATTTTTTCATGCATGAACTCGGTCAATGAATGACCGAGTGAATGGAGGTTATTTATTTTTTATTTTTAAATTAATTTAATAAATCTAATGAATTAATTTTGTTTTTAAATACAATATTATGCCTTATTATTATAATTAATTATAAATATAATTATTAAAATTAATTACAATTATTAAATCAATTTTTCAATTTTTACAATTATTTTGTTTCTGTAATAAGTAATAATAATTGTATTAAAAAAACAAAATTAATTCATTTAAAAACAATTATCATTTCATTAGATTGTTTTTAATAATTTTGGTAATAACTTAAAAACATAATATTACCACAATTTTGAATTAATTAATTGTAAACAAAATTAATTAATTTAAAAACATAATATTACCACAATTTTGAATTAATGAGACATAAAATTAAAACAAAATTAATTTTTAAATACAATTATTACAATTAATTACAATTATTAAAACAATTTTTTAATTTAATGAGACATAATATTACAACAATTTTTACAATTATTTTGTTTTTGAATAAGTAATAATAATTGTATTTAAAAACAAAATTAATTCAATTAAAAACAATTGTTTTACAATTAATTCATTTTAAATTAATTTCAAAATAATTGTTATTATAATTCATTTTGTTTTAATTTAATTTTAAATTAAATTCCATATATAGATATCTATCGTGCTACAAATAGAGGAATTTTTATGTTACAATTATTATTTTACTATTACAATTAAAATGGGGTATAATTTAATTTATTTAAAAACAATTATTTTAAAAATGGGGCACTCTAGTAAAAATTCCATATTATAATTTAATAATATTATTAGGATTATTATTAAATATTTTTTTAGTAATTTTTATATTTAAATAATAAAAATTGTTTTTTTAAATAATAATATTTTTGTAAATTAAAAAATTGTTTTAATAATAAAACTATAAATATTATAATGATGCATATAATTAATTATAATAAGTAATAATAATTTTATTGATATTATAATAATTGTTTTTAAATGAATTAATTTTGTTTTTTAATACAATTATTATTACTTATTACAGAAATAAAATAATTGTAAAAATTGTTGTAATATTATGCCTTATTAAATTAAAAAAATGATTTAATAATTATAATTAATTGTAATAATTGTATTTATAATTAATTATAATAATGAGGCATAATATTATATTTAAAAACAAAATTAATTAATTAATTAGATTTATTAAATTAATTTAAAAAACAAAAATCCTTCATTCACTCGGCCATATGCCAAATGGCCGAGTTCATGCATGGAAAAATATTTATGTAAGTACTCGTCCAATCAATAAGCAAGTCAATACAGTCATGTTTCATTCTTCAGCAACTCGTCCTTTGAGTGGGCGAGTTAAAGGAATAAAGTGGGACATTCTAAAAAATTATTTTCAAAATGGAATATATTAGAAATATTATTTAAAAAAAAAAGGGCAATGTGGTAAAAAAGTCAGCTTTAGTTCCTCCATAGATGAATTAGCTTGAGGGACTACGAATTCAATTATTAATTCGAGTTGGACCAGTATTTGTAGTTAATCTTGTACACAAAACAATAATAGATTTGAGAAAAAAAATGCAGAAAACACTAGTTCCATTACCTTCAACCTTGATTTGCATTATCATGAACAACTATGGAACTTAAATAATTTTGTTGGGCGTGTAAAAAATTTAGTTAAAAAATATATATAAGAAAAAAAAATCTCATTTGTTAAATAATTTTTTTTAATGTTCAGTAATATTTGTATGCATGCAAAATAATAAAAATATTCAATAACAAAAAAATAAATCTTTTAAAATAATTAATTAATAGCTTTTTTTATAAAATTATCATTAATATGAATATTGAATCATTGATTTCTTTTATTTTTTATTATTATTTTGTTTAATAATGAAATAAATTATAAAACAAAAATATTTCTTTTATATCTAATTCTAAAAAAATAAAAACACAAAATTTCTTTTATACGTTGTGTTTAAAATTAGTCCGTTTAATTAAGTCTTAATCAATCTAACTTAGTCTAATTGATTTTTTCTAAAATTCACGTTAAAACAATTTTTTTTCTTTAGAATTAAACATTCAAATAAAAAGAACAAAGAATGATAATTATAAATCTATATAGCACACCCTAATTTCTAAATCAAATTAAAAACATATTTTTTTTTGCAAATCAAATTGATTGAATGGTGTCATATCTTATCAATCAACAAATCAATCTAAAATCAATCCCAACACACATCAGATACAATTTTTTCCGTCTTGTGCATTGATACCTTTTTCTAACAAACTTTTCTCTTGCTTTTGTGCGTTGAGATGTTTTCACAACTAAAATCAACAAACACACAACATTTTTCTAGACGAACTAAGATATTATGATTCTTCATTAATTGAGGATACATAGGCAAAAAGTTGTGAATTTTTTTTTTAAATATCCAGAATTTTTAAAAAAATTTCAAAATTAACCCATTTTTCAAAAAAATTACACAAATGGGCAAAATTTGCCCTAATTGTGTACATAGGCGCCACCCTAGTTGGCGCCTACCCTTAATGGGTAGGGCAAGTCGCCACTAGGGGTGGCGCCTATGCCCAATCCCTTTTTTTTTTTTTTTTTTTTTTTTTTTTTTTTTTTTTAAATGTTTTATTAATTTTTTTTTTTAATTTTTTTTTTTAAATATTAGATATTTGATAAATATATTTTTTTTATAAATTATATTAATTTATATTAACACTTATATATAAATAAAATTATTACAAGATATATATATATATATTAATTTATATATATATTAATTTATATATATATATATATTAATTTAATTTATAAACAATTAATATTATACACATTTAATTAATATATATAAATATTTATTTACAAGATATATATATATATATATATATATATATATATATATATATATATATATATTAATTTATATATATATTAATTTAATTTATAAGTAAATAATATTATTTATAAATTTTTGGGAGAATTAGGGTTAGGTAGACTGGTGTACAACCCAGATCTTTTCCTATAAATAAAGTGTTATTTCCTTGCATTTTCTTCAACACTGTTTCGTACCACCTTCTGTATCAAGTTGAGTTCATGGCATCCCCAAGACCGTCGTCATGGCAGCGAACATCATCAAGGCGCCCGGATCCTGAACCAGTAATCTTAAAAAGGGATGGGCATGTTATTTTCTCGCCTTTGAAACCCCCAATGGAGATGAAATTTTGGAACATCCGTTCGTTGGACCAACTAAAAAGGTCCTTGATGTCTTGGTTAGAGGGAGATTACCAACCTGGTGAAGTCATCAGAAGGATTCAGAGGCTTAGAACAAGGTTCTCATTTGAAACTGGAGAAACGATACGCTGGTGGGTTGAAGTTGAAAGCGACATTGATTGCATCCAAATGATGCATGGATCAGACGACATAGTGTTAACTGTTGTAATTTCTTAGATTTTAATGGTTGTTTGTCATGTTGTTGTTGTATTTGTTATTGTTCTAGTACTTGTTCTTGTTTTAGTACTTGTTTTTGTTCCAGTATTTGTTTTTGTTTTAGTAATTGGTGTTGTAATGTTAGATGTTTGTGTTTGTTGTTCAAGTGTCATCTTCTATTTGGAATAAAAAGTAAACTTTAATTTAAAATGATTTTGGTACACAGATTTATGAAAGTGAAAACTAAGTTGTGGAACTAGATCCACGATATGGACATTTGTTCTTATTATGCCCTAGTTGTCTACATATGCTACACTTCCTCTGCATTTTCTCTGCGACGTCCATTTCAGTTCTAATGCGCCTGCTATTTGGGCGACCACTTTTATTCCGCCGCATCGATTCGTTGTGCCAAACAATTTCCCCGTCATACTCTGGCCAATACGCCTCCAATGCTACCACCGGAAAGGGATTGTCGTATACATTGAGCAATGTTGCAACTTTGTAGATTGGAGACACTAGCGATAATGCATCGAAGTGGCTGTGTGAACACGCTGCAATGACATGGGAACAAGGCATACGATACGCCTGAAATTGACCACAGTCGCACCAACGGTCTGGTATTAGGACCCTATACTCTTGTCTGGGCAGCCCTTGGTTGTGGTCAATTGTTTCCTTGACACTGAAAGTGTGGCCATGGCGGTCGAACTCCGTAACCCGATGGCTGCTGGCTTTGGCGGATTCCTGCCTCATAAACTTCATGCAGGCTTCACTATAAACCTGACTCGTCTGCAACACTTCATTCCAGCGCCTGCCCCTTGTTACGAACAACGTTGCCATCCGAAAATAGGTCGCACTCACCAATGCGGTTACCGGGAGGTTACGTATGCCCTTAAACACGCCGTTCATTGATTCCACAAGATTTGTTGTCATGTGGCCCCACCTCACCCCATCGTCGTACGATCTAGTCCACTTCGCTCTGTCGATATTATCAATCCACCTCCCTGCATCAGAATTTGCCAACACTATTTCCCGGCGATAGTATTGGAATCCAGGCTGGTTTAATGCGTACCCCGCGTTTATCAAATGTTGCTTCAAAAAGTTATCCTTGAACTCCCGCATAAAATTTTGTGCAATATGCCTGATGCAGTAGACATGGGTAGACGGGGGGTCATGCCAGCCATTTGCTGGATTATTGTATGCACTGTCTATTGAGGCGTGCCTGTCAGAAATAACGCAGATGCCAGCTTGTGGAGTCACGTGCGTTCGAAGATTCTTAAGGAAGAAACTCCAACCAGCTGCCGTTTCTCCTTCCACCAATGCAAAGGCTATTGGGAAAATATTTGAATTGCCATCTTGTGCGACCGCCATCAGTAACGATCCTTTGTATTTCCCATACAGCCAAGTTCCATCGACTTGAACAAGTGGTTTGCAGAATGTGAACCCGATGATGCATGGACGGAATGCCCAGAAAAGTCTATGGAAAATTCCATTACCTTCTAGACGAGTTCCGTCAGGGGATTGTGCAGGCAAGGTCTCCATTATAGTAACCGTCCCAGGTGAATACAATCGTAGTGCAGCCAGGTAGCGTGGTAGTTGTTTGTATGATTCCTCCCAGTTACCGTACACCAGTTCAATTGCCTTGGTTTTTGCTAACCAAGCCTTTCTGTATGACGGTGTATATTTGAAAACAGCCACACAATGGGAGATAATTGTTTTGACCTTCAGTGACGGGTCAGCCTCAACTAGAGGTAATATGGAATGGCAGATCATGTCATGGCTAAGTTTGCGATGATCCTGTGCCATGTTGGTGTTGACGCAAATGTGAGCTTGAGATATTGACCCTATCACCCACGCGTTATGCTTCTTCTTGTACGATGCCATCAACCTATATCCACACTCCGGATTTTTGCATTCAATAACGTATCTTTCCGGATTTGATTTGATAACATCGTAGTCAACACAATTTTTCAAGTGCCAGTTCTTTATTGCTAACAGACACTCTTCCTTGGTCCGAAATTGGTCACCCTTCTTTAAGTCCTCATCAGACCTCATATATGGGTTGTAGAACATATCTGATGAGGGCTCATCCTCGCCCAAGTTAAGTGTTGTGAAGTGCGCAGGAGGTGAGTAGCGTTGCGCTATAGGTATTTGAGGTTGGTCTTCGTCTTCAGAATGACGGTTCACCAAGTCATCAACCACGTCTTCAGCATCATCAACCACATCGTCTTCAACGTGGTGCTCAGCATCTTGTTCGTCATCAATCACAGGATCAATAACCTGTGATTGAATATTCTGAGTTGGTTGAGGTTGTTCCAACACAATGTACAACACTATGTAGTCGTAACCAGAGTACTCATGGTTACGAAGCATGTATTGTGTCTCCATGTCATTTTGAATCAATGACTTATAAAACTTGACAGAGTTGTTTTCTGAAAAAAAAGGTTGTTGATAAAAAATTTGGGACACGGGTTGTCTTAGTTTGGACTCAATCTTCCTTTTCAGATAAGAGAAGTCAGCTCCTCTATTTAGACAAAACCGAGTGCATTCGGTGTTTCTAAATAGGAAGCCAGACTTATCACATTCATAAGTCTCACCGTTGACGTGAGCTTTGACTTTGTATTGTGAAGAAGATGACATGTTTTGTGAAGACATTGTGAAGGTTTTGTGAAGGTTTTGTGAAGGTTTTGTGAAGGTTTTGTGAGGGTTTTGTGAAGGTTTTGTGAAGATATTTTCAAGGTTTTGTGAAGATTGCTGTGAAGATATTGTGAATACCTTTGCGAAAATGTGTGTGAATATTTATACTGCAAGAATCTTACTGAAGATTGCTGTGAAGATATGTGTGTGAAGATTGCTGTGAAGATATTGTGAATACCTCAGAGATTCCCTTGCATGCCTTACACGTGTCACACCCTTGAATGCAACACTCCCACCTAGTCTGTACTAATGCATTCCAACCTATCCACCTAGCCTGAACATAGTCTCAGAGATTCCCATGCATGCCTGTTCCCCATCAAGTCTTCACCACCAAGTCTCAGAGATTCCCACGCATGCCTTACACGTGTCACACCCTTGAATGCAACACTCCCACCTAGTCTGTACTAATGCATTCCAACCTATCCACCTAGCCTGAACATAGTCTCAGAGATTCCCATGCATGCCTGTTCCCCATCAAGTCTTCACCACCAATTAGTATGGCGTAACTAAATGAAGTATTCAATTTAAAGTTGTAATAAAACATAAAATAATTTAATTACAATATAATTATTTGTTTTTCTTTTTGAAAAATATTTGAAAGTGCACGCGTACACCACAATAATAAATATTTGAAAGTCAAATTTCAACCGTTAAATAAATTATTGGGGGATATCAAAGCTAAAATTGGATTCTACTATCTCTGTGACACTTAACTTCTCATCTGACCTGTACAGTGTGACACCTATTCTGCAAGATTCCCACGCATGCCTCACACTTGTCACATTTTTGCATCATCAGATTCCACCAAGTCTTCCCCAAGACAAGACAACTCCCACCTAGTCTGCACCTAAGCATGCCAACACTGCCACGTAGTCTGCACCTATTCTGCAAGATTCCCACGCATGCCTCACACTTGTCACGTTTCTGCGTCATCAGATTCCACCAAGTCTTCCCCAAGACAAGACAACTCCCACCTAGTCTGCACCTAAGCATGCCAACACTGCCACGTAGTCTGCACCTATTCTGCAAGATTCCCACGCATGCCTCACACTTGTCACGTTTCTGCGTCATCAGATTCCACCAAGTCTTCCCCAAGACAAGACAACTCCCACCTAGTCTGCACCTAAGCATGCCAACACTGCCACGTAGTCTGCACCTATTCTGCAAGATTCCCACGCATGCCTCACACTTGTCACGTTTCTGCATCATCAGATTCCACCAAGTCTTCCCCAAGACAAGACAACTCCCACCTAGTCTGCACCTATGCATGCCAACACTGCCACGTAGTCTGCACCTATTCTGCAAGATTCCCACGCATGCCTCACACTTGTCACGTTTCTGCATCATCAGATTCCACCAATGCATGCCAACACTACCACGCATGCCTTACACTTGTCACATTTTTGCATATTCAGTTTACTTGAAAAAGAGTATAAATAGAGGGTCATTCTTGCAAGTTTTCATCTACCACTAACACTTTTATTCAGAGAACTCAGGCGAAACTTCTCATCCACCAAGCTTCTTCCTACATTGCAGTCATGTCGCTTCTTACCATGGGCCAAGAACACAGAGGAACTAGGGCAAACATTGCCTCATTCGTAAGTTTTTCTTGAACATTGCCTCTTTCGTATGTTTGTAGTTAGTTTTTTAAAAGTCCAATATAATAATTTTTTATATTGTTTGTTTTTAAAGGATCCCAAGAAATTTCGTCAACGTTCACACCCAATGCCTTATCCAGACCCATGGTGCGTACCTTACATAGAGCGTGCGGGTTTCGGTCATGTAATGCATGTCGTAAATGCCACCATTGATGCCAAATTCATTTTGGCTCTGTGTGAACGTTGGAGACCTGAGACACACACCTTTCACCTACCAACTGGTGAATGTACCGTCACATTAGAGGACGTGTACATGCTTTTAGGTCTTAGAATAGATGGTAAGCCTGTCACCGGAAATGTTCAACAGCCTAACCAAATATGTGTTGAAATGTTGGGGGTAGATCTGGTCGAGGGTGAGGGGTCTGCCAAAGCAAGGGGTCAGGGTATTAAATTATCTAGCCTACAATTGTACCACAACTCCATAACTTTGACTGAGGAATCCTCCGAACAAGAAAAAGTCATAAAAACCCGGGTTTACATTATGCTATTGTTTGGGAACTTGCTATTTCCCGAAGGGACGGGAAATAGCATAAATTTTATGTACTTGAGTTTGCTCGGGGACATTGATAGAATAAGCACATATAGTTGGGGTTCTGCAGTATTAGCATTCCTATATAGCTCTTTGTGTAAAAATGCACAAAATGAGCACTGTACATTTTCTGGATGTTCTTTTTTGCTTCAAACATGGGGGTGGTGGAGATTGCCGAGGCTAGCCCCAGAAAATCCTAATGACTACTCCTTCCCCTACGCAACTAGGTAAATTTATGATCTTATTTCATTTTGTATATTTATTCTATAAATATTTGTAACTAATATTATTTATCTTTTTTTGTTTAGGTTCATTACAACCGGACTGGATTACAGTCTTACCCCCAAAAATAAAATTATATTTTATCGTCAACTGTTGGATCGTCTCCGAGCACAGGATGTATTACCACTAAATCACTCAACTTCTAACTGATTTATTAATGTCATGCATTATCGATAAATAACATATTTACTTTTTTCTTTGCAGTTTATTTGGAGGCCATATTTGGGATTGGAACATCAACCAAACCCCGAAGATGCAGCTGTTTGGACAGCAAAAACGGCCATAATGCGGTTCACCACTGTGGAGATGCACCAAAGTGACCGTGTCAAGCTTCAATTCGGAATGCATCAAGACATCCCAGGCCCCCCAATGTCCATGGAACCTTGGCATCTAAAAAAAGTCAGCCACCAGTGGTATGCCCAAAATTGGAAGGAATTTGCTAAGGAGTTTCGAAAAATGTGGAAAGACCGTGCCCACTATGTTCTACAATTTCCGGTGGCGCCCAACGAAATGAAGCCGACAAGGGAATATGTGGAATGGTATAGAGCAAATACCAATCCAGAAATGATTGTGTCTGACCCGTTCTATTTGGACGATCCCCGGATGCAACAGCCATATTTCCAACAACAACAACCACCACAGTATTCCCAACAACAACAACCACCACCTTATTACCAACAACAACCACCACAACCATTTTACCAACAACAACCACCACCACCTTATTACCAACAACAACCACCACCACCATATTACCAACAACAACAACCACAACACATGTCCACCCCCCAACCAAATCAACAATACATACCACAAACTCAATCCCAATACCATGAAGACTACCAACAACAAACTCAACATTCCCACCACCATCAACAGTCCCAACACCTACCACAATATCAATCCCCCTACTTCCACCAATCCCAACAATTCCAACACGGCAATTTCCCAAGCTCTTCCAGTCCTCCACCTAGCCCCGACACGGGTATACAAGAGGACTACCAACAGGACTACTACACACCACAACAAACATTGCACTTTGGCCAACCCGATTCAACCCTAAACTACCAAAGACCACAATTCGAGGGCGCACCCAGCAGTAGTCAGTTTGTCCCACCGAGACAAAGCTTCGAGGGCGCAGAGGGGACCCGTCTTTCCTACAGCACTGAAGGGACTTCGACCGAACCACAACGGCAAGCGGCAAGGGGGCGCGTTAGGGCAAGGGGTGGTAATAGGGAAGCACCACCACCACGTGAACCGTCTAGGCGAGTAACTAGACCTCCCCCGTGCGGATCGTACAAGGGACCGCATCATATGTGATTAATCATATCTTTGTAATATTTGCCTTGTTTATTATTTAAATAAAAATATTTTCTGTTTATTATCTTTATATCTTTATCTTTATCTTTAAAAATATTGTCTATCATATCTTTATACATATATAAATTAATTTTTTTTCCAAAAATTTACAAATAATATTAATTACTTATAAATTATATTAAATATATATATATATAAATTAAATATATATATAAATTAATATATATATATATATATATAAATAAAAAAATTTAGACAAAATATATGTGTCAACATAAATTAATATACTTAATAAAAAACATAAATTTATAAATAAAAAAAAATTAAAAAAAAAAAAAAAACATTAAAAAAAACATTAAAAAAAAAAAAAAAAAAAAATGGATTTGGGCATAGGCGCCACCCCTAGTGGCGACTTGCCCTCCCCATTAAGGGTAGGCGCCAACTAGGGTGGCGCCTAAGGGTAAAAAATGGCCAATTTTGGCCATTTGTGTAATTATTTTGAAAAATTGGATATTTTTGAAATTTTTTTGAAATTTTTGGATATTTAAAAAAAAAATTCAAAAGTTGTGACACTCTAGCGAGTGTAATAATAAAAAACCATTTTTAGTCCCATTTTTTTAATTAAATCTTTCCCCATGAAAATAATAGATTGTCCTCTTTTGTAAATAATTGAAATAAAATATTAATTAGAGAAATAAGTAATTTAAGCAAACATCCCTTATGTAAACATAGTAATCCTAAAACTAGAGAAGGATCGCATTGAGTACAATGGAGGTGAGGGGTGTCTAATACCTTCCCCTCACTTAATCGACTCCTGAACCCTAACATCTTATCTTTCCCTTTTAGGTTTTTATCATTATTTCTCCATTCCTTAGGAACAAATAAAGGATGATGGCGGATTTATGATTTTTCCCGCCGCGACGGCTGACGACTCTATTGGGGATTCATTCTTTCCAAAAGAGAATCAACCATGCCCTCTAGTTCTAGGGCTTGTTTACTTTTATTTATTTGTGCTTTTTATTTATTTTTGCTTTTTATTTATTTTCTTTTCATTTTATTTTATCTTTTCTTTTTTATTTCATTATTATACATGTCATTGGTTGGGATTTTTATTTGTGAGAAGATAAAACCCAAGTTTGGAGGAAAAATATAAGTTAAGAATTAGAATCGCAGTGCTAACCAGTGTGATGTCACATCTCTCAGGGGCATGAAAACTACACTCATAATAGATCCCCTAAATTTGTCTTCATAGGAGGGTTATCCGCTCACTACGCTAATGATTTAGATGTGGTCCATGACTCTGGGAACCATTATCTAGAACCTATTTCACCCATGGTGACATTATTTTATCAACCCGCAAGGATCGTTACTAAGGTCCCGCCTAGATAAGACTTATCCCGAAGGATTATCTTGGGAGGGCTAGTTTCTTCTCATGGTAAAACAAAGATATAGTTCATGACGCTATGACTCTTATCCCAAAATTCTAGATCCTACAAGTGATGGGATTGAGTAGTAAAACCTTAGAACCAACCTATCATAGGGAGCCCTCCCGTAGGTTGTTCTGTCATCATCCCATTCCTAAACCCACATTTGCATTTCCCATACCAGACATTATTCCTATCTGTAAGGAGCCTTCCTAAATAAGGCGTCCTTATATTTGAAATTATTCCTAAACCCATATATGGGTTCTCATACATGTCTTTATCCCTATTTGTAAGGAGCTTTCCTAAATAAGGTGTCTTTATATTCGATAGTATCCCTAAACCCATATGTGTGCCCTAATTATCCCTATTTGTCACTATCCTAATGTGACACCTGCATACATTAAAAAAACTTTTAGCATACCTAAAAATACATAAAAAAAATCTTTTTTGCATACCCCATGCATTTTCATGCATCTGCATACATGCACCGTGAACCATACCTCTTCCACCTTCACCGACCTTCCTCAAACTATCTAGCTACCAGGCTTCCTGATACTCATGAATGAACTTGAAAGACGTCTCAAGAAACTATAGAGGGACTCAAGAGGGGAAGTACCATTGAAGAGAGAAGGCAACCCTTCGCCATGCCAGTCATATGCCTACCTAGAGCCTCAAATGTATAATGCCTCCACAACAAAATCTGCAGCAGTATTCTTATCACCAGCAGGCTCATGCGCCTCATCGATCACAAGATTAGTGTGTCCTACAACGAAAAATAAAGCTTGGAAAAAAATGGGATCATGTACCAAAGTCTTATCGACAACTACTTCAGCACTTGCTCAGAGATGCCCAAGTAAAACTACAACCCCCTGATCCTCATCCTCATCCATATCCTCACAGTTATGACAAGAACGCCTAGTGTGAACACAAAGTTCAAGACTTGATCGACAACAAGCAGTTGAAATTTGAAGGAGGAGTCTCATCGGTGAGAGATCACCTCTTACTTTGACAAAGTACAAGAATATCAAGAAGCATCTCCTAAAATTCGGTGGTTCAACAAGGAAGCTCACCCCTAGGATCAATAGACTTTATCATTTTTAGTTATAATTTCTTTCTTGTTAAGTTTTGTTTGTTGCTTAAAGTTGTAATCTTTGAAAAGTAATTTTAGTAAAACAAGCATGCGTACATTTTTGGAATCAATCCATTTGTTTTTACTCTTATGCCATCATAAAAAAAATAAAAAATCAACACCTTTTTATTTCACTCCTCACATATTAACAAACTTATAAGGAGAATGATGTAAATAAAATAACTGAATTTGCTGACGAATGCTTTTATTAGTAAGACTTGGATGACGATGTAAGACATTATTTCACTTCCCAAATACTGGAGAAATAAAAAGATAAAATCCGTAGTCAACCCCCTCAAGCCAGAAGTCGTTGTTTCCTTTTCTATTCATAAAAACCCTTAATCTTAACCAGGGACATATTAGTTTTTCAATTAAGTCAATGATGCATTCTAATCTAAAGAGAATTATTTCATCTTATCACCACAGTAAGAGGTTTAAGCACATCCTATTCCTCGCATACTCCATCCAACATTGAGAAAACAATGAAAATACAAAGCTCACAATAGCTAACATGGCGGTCACAACTTTCGAAATCAAAAGCAAATATCACAAAAGTTATTTAAAAAAAGAGCCCGCTAAGTCAAAAAGAAAAAAAAAACCCTGAGAATTTGACTTAGGAAAAAGTTAGGGCACCATGATTCAAAAAGAGCCTGTTAATTCAAAAACTAAAAAGGAGTTGACTTAAGCAAAAGTTAGGGCATCCCCATGGACCAAAAATTCAAAAGAACTGGTCCATACAAAAATAGGGATTAAAAAGTATAAAAACAACAAGAAACAAGCTTGTAAGTGAAAGTAGGTGACTACAACCTCAAGAATCTCACAAGTTCTTGAACCATTACATCTACCTCCATTATTATCTTTCAAAATTCTCTTGCAGACTAAACGCATTTGTTGAATTGATTGAATTTAAGAATGGAGATCAACAAGAAGAATGGGTGGGTCTTAATCAAAATTTGAGCCTTATAATCCTTTTGTTTCATAAACCGTGAACCATGCAAAATTATAACCTTTAAAAGTCCTAATTGAATCTAGGTTCACTATCAAAGCACACTCGGAAAAAATCGTTATTAAGCTGACTTCGAATGTTTGTTAAATCATCGCTAACTATATTTTCAAATCTTCATTTGTGTCAACTTCATGGCCAAATATCATCTGTATACACCATATATGTTTTCCATAACAATTATTGGTTTCAAAAACTTACATGTGCATTGCATTAGAATTACTTTTCAAAAGGAACATTTTACTTGCAAATCAATACTTAGCATTAAAGAATTTTAAAAAGAGGCCTGATCAGGGGCATACTGCTTCAAGAAAACTATTTACTAGGGGTAAATCACCTAGGAATCCTTACAATCACGGGTAGATCATCTGAAGATCATTCCGATCAGGAGAAAATTCTTATAATCAGGGCACACCATATGAAGGTCATACTAACTAGGAGCAAATCATCCCAAGATTTGACCCACCGGTGTGGAATTACCTCCACGACCCTAATGATAAGGGAAAATCTTTCAAGAGAATCATATTGGGGCATGCCACCTGAAGAGAATAGTGAATCCAACCACTCTGAGAGTCGGTTAGTCAGGGGCATTATTTTCTAAGACTGAGGAAATTCATATAAAAGTCATATCGCAGCATTGAGGGACCCAAGTCCCTTTTCATGCAACTCATTCAGACCCTAGTGATCAGGGGCTGACCTTTCAAGATTCATATACTAGGGAAGTTCATACCAAGGTCATACCACAACAAGATGAGATCCAAGTTCCTTTTCGAGCAACTGCTTCAAAAGACCTACAAATAAGGGTAATAGCCTCCAAATCTCAATCAATTTGGGGCAGTCTGCTGCAAATCTTGATTAAAAGAAACCACTTCAAAAAAAAGTTCATCAAAGGCAGATCATCACATGATTCGATTAGTCAAAGGTGAACTCATCAAGGCTCATACAATGACATACCATCTCAAGTGCGTGCTATGGCCAAGCTGATCCAAACTCATATTGAAGTGAATCTCTTCAAAGGCCCGAAAAACTGGGGAAACTATAGGATACTGCAGGGACAAGCCCTCTCAAAACTTTCAAGAAGCACATACAAGCTCTTTCGAACATCGGTAATCGTCAAGTTCGAAACGAGTATTGGGAAGTCATGTTGATGTAATATCCCATAATCATTTGACAAATAGCCTTGTAATACAAGTAACCTCTCTAAGTCCTAACAATCCCCGGCACACCACAGGGGCACTTGTGGAAACATTCAAATCATCGTCATGCATCAATTATGTCGCTTCACTCTAGCATCTAATCATTCATATCATCTCACTCATCTGGCATATTACGACAACATAAAACCGACCTCCTCATAAAGCCTAATCTTACTTGCCACCTCACAAAAACCCAACCTTCCTCGGCATTCAATGCCCTACAAAAAGCCCAACCTCATTTGGAATTTACCTAAAAGGCCAGATCTTGTTGGACACCCAACATTCATAATCAAGAGCTCGAGCTTACCCAACGTCTCAAATATCCCAAAGCTCATCCTCAGTAACAATTCCAAAACCCAACCTTCAAAAGCCACTTTTCGGGGGTATCGCTTTACTCTTCGCCGAAAGAAAATAAACCTTATTCTTCAAAAGAATATATTATCCATGGACGAATCATTCACAACACCATATTCATGCATCATATCATGCGTATCATATCCATGAATATGGAGCATTACGCCATACAAACTCTAAACATGCATACATAACATGGCATAACATCCATACATAACGTAGATACATATCATATGCTAAGGACTCATCATAAGACTCTAGATCAATCCCCATCTAAATTAGTGATAGATCTTCGTCCAAACTTTTCCCCAACTATTTTCTCACTATATCTCCCAGTGAGTCGGTCTTAAGGATAATACCCCAGCGAGTATCCTTGGAACTCATTCTCCAAGCAAAAAATACTTAGCAACACTGTCCCTGGTATGCCCTAATGATATACAATTCCCTCATCAGATCCTTGCAGGGATTTTTTAGGACTTTCTATGGCACTAACGCTCCTTAGGGAACCTCTCCTGGAAGCCTATTCCCTAGTAGACAGTCATCTTACGTGACACCAGTCTTCCCTAGTAAAGACATAGAGTTCTTCTATCAATCTCCTTTTTACTCTGTTCTTCTTAGAGAACTCCCCAACAGAAGCTCTTGCTCCAGTACCATCCATGATAATATAATCCTTCCTCTGGTCCTATCCATGATACCTTTATTTCTCAAGTACCACGATAGTGAGAGGTTGAGTTAAGAGTCCTCACGGAGTCCCAATAAGGATCTCTCCCTAAGTATAAAAGTACCATGATACACCGTTGTTTTTACTTTGGTTCTTACACCGTTGTCATTTATTCACTTGAGTTATTACAAAGTTGTCATACATTTACTTTAAGTTCTTACACCATTGCTCACTCTGATTCTTACACCGTTTTATTTTACGGTCCTTACGTTGTTTATCATTTCATTTTACGGTTCTTACACCACTTATCATTTCATTTTATGGTTCTTACACCGTTTATCCTTTTATTTTACGGTTCTTACACCATTTGTCATCTTGTTTACGGTTCTTATACCATTGTTATTGCTTTCGGTTCTTATACCACTGTCACCACTCTCAGGTATTAAATCAGTTTTTCATGCCAATTATGAGTTATTTAGCATCAGTTCTTATATCGATGACAGTTGAATTCTCATATCCCGAAATATATCATTACAATTTACCAAGTAGGAATGCTTATTGGCCTTCCCCACTGTCTCCACAAAACGTTTTTCAAAGGGTTTTCCCCAGCAAGCTCACCCCTAGTGAGTCTTCAAGAGAATCTACCCAGTAGCAGATCATCCTAGATGATCGTTACCAACCGGTGAGTAGGTTTTCACCCATCACATTCCCAAATTAGCAACCTATCCCGCATACGGGATAAATTCCATCAAAATAATCATGAGTATAATTCAATGGTTTCATCAAGAGTTTTATTAGGGGTTTCATCAGGAGTTTCATCAAGGGTTCCACCAGGGGCTTTTATCAAGGGCTTAATCAAGGTTTTTTTTTATCAAGGGTTCCACTAGGGTTTCATTGAGGGTTTTACCAGGGTTTCATCGAGGGTTTTATCAAAGGGTTTCATTAGAGTTTTATCAAGGGGTTTCATTAGCGGCAATTGGAGGATCACTAGAGTCCTACCTAAATTCCGTAAAAAATGATCGGAAGATCATCGGAATCGTACACAGGTTTCACCAAGAGTGGTTGAAACCTATCAGAGATTCAGGTTCCAGCAAAGTATCACATGGATTACCTAAGGAAGTGATTCGGAGATCAGAGTTCCATTACGGGTATTACTCGGGTCTCACCAGATTTAGTTATGTGAGTTTCACGAGGGTTCCACCAAAGGTTGGTTTGGATACCAACGAAGTACGAGATGCGTCAAGTCCTTATACATCCCCAGAGAATCTAAATCCGTGGACAAAAATTAGGGTCCCTCTCTATATTTAATCATCTTCCCCCAAGAGAATGAAGACTCGCTGTCATCATCATCTCAGTTCAAAGGTGATTAAATAGGGACAGTTGTCGTACCCTAAATTTTGTCCATCTTTTATATGTTTTCTTGTGCCACTTTATTTTGAATAAATTAAATGACACAATTGGTAGAAGAACATGTGTAAGGAGTTACAAGGGAGATGACTTGAGTTGGAATCCCATTTTCTAAACTTTTAGAGTTTTTTTTTTCTCTTTTTTATGTTTTTACCTTCATTTATATTATTGGTTTAAATGCACTTTTGATCCTCCTAGTTTGAGCGTTTTAAACAATTGACCCCTATTACAAAACCAATGATTATGGTCCCTTAATTTTGATGGTCTTTAAATTTTTGTGGGCCCCTCCACTTTTGCATATGTGACATTGATGATTGGGATACAAAATAATTTTTAATAATATGTCATTGATGACTAGGATAATTTATTAATTAATATTTTTTATAGAATAAATTAATAATTAATTGTTTTAATTAATATATTTAAAAATTAAGTATTTAAAATTTTGAAAAGAATTACTAGGTTTAAGCCCAATTAATTAAGTATCCATTTCAAGCTTGAACTCAAGAAGACATTGTATTGCATTGTTGACCTTTATAAACACTAAAATTATTTATGAAAGAAACAATGTGAGACTCTAGTGCAACATGAGAATGGTAGAAAGAGTGGAGTAATGGACCATTTTGGGGTCAATACCAGTTTTGAATTTCAGATTGTGCAAGCTCTAGGCTCCATTTATAAATGAAACTGATCAGTTAATGGATGGTGTGAGAAAATTGTTAATATTCTATTGTAAGCTGCAAGAAAATGGTGAAGGAAAATATTTGACTTTCTTGTTTCTGTGATCTTAAACTTGCTGAATGTCACCGTCAGAGAGTGAAAGTAGAGACTCCGTATAGATGATAGTTTGTAATCCATTTGGATTGCTACAGTCAGAGTTAATCTCTAACAACTGTTCTTCAACATTTAACTTCACAAAAGAATAATTAGCTTTTCTAATAATATCATCGCTTTTTATAAGGCATATAGGGATAAAATAAGTAAAATTATGATTAATATATAAAATTACCAAGTAATCATCTCTTGAGTGGTCATAACCAAAATCATATAGATGATTTAAAGCAAAAGAGTTTATTTTGGAACTCAAGAAAACATTAATTAAAATAATTAATTATTAATTTATTCTATAAAAATTATTAATTAATAAATTATCCTAGTCATCAATGACATCATTAAAGATTATTCTTTTATTCTAATCATCAATACTAGTATGCAAAAGTCGGAGGGGACCACAAAAATCCAAAGACCATCGTGATTAAGAGACTAGAATTGTTGATTTGATAATAGAGGGAACAATGATTTAAAACACTCAAATTAAGCAAACTAAACGTGCATTTAAGTATATATTATTTTAAAATAAAAAATGATACTTTTTATTATTTTTATTTTATTTTCAAATTTATTATTAAATTATTTTTTAATAATTAGTATTTTGCTGTTACATTGTATATGAGCCATGAATCTATTAATTAGTATTTTTAATAATAATTATTATAGCATTAAAAATCATTAAAAAAATCAATTTCAATTATATTTTGTTGTTACATCGTACATGAGCCATGAATCCATCCAGATTCATTGACTTGGTTTCTAAGAAATAGATAAAATTGAATCCTCAAAATCTTTCATAAACAATTCAATTAGACATTCAATTTTTGACCTACAATTATCACGGAAAAGACACCCACAGTTACAAATCTACAATCCTAAAGTTATTGCTCTTGACATCAAAGAACAACAACAACTAAAAATCCTAATCTAAGCTTCAACCGTCTTTGCAACTAAAGAAAAACGAGAAGATTAGTTAGAAAGAACTTGAGGTAGAAGAAGCAAAGAAAGGAAAAAGAGTGAAAGAAAGAGAAATTGTACATTTGACCGGGAAAATCCTCCTCTCTGTATGTTATCCTCCATTCTTATTTATCTTTTTTTTTTTTGCATAAAATTTTGTTATTGGATCTTGTTTGTCTTAATCTATTGTTTGATACTTGGATTTAATTATGTGTTTGATGTCACCGAACTAAAATCATATAACAACCTGTTTTAATATCATGGAGTAATTTTTTAAATCAGTTTTATTTTGCCTTTCCATTGTTTTTCTAACAACTCTTTTATTGTCATGAAGTAATTCTTTAAAGAATCAATTTTTCTTTTAGATCTTTTTAAAAGAAATGTCACAAACTTTTTTTAACTAATATCATAAATTGATTTTTAAGCTAGCATCATAAATCAATATGAAATCAATTTTTTTTTAATCTTAATCTTTTTTTTATTACTATTAAAAAAACATTTTTACCAAAAAAATGTTTTTTAACATTAACTTTTTTTAATTATTGTTATTATTGAAAAAAACCGTTTTTAATCTTAACATTTTGTTTTGCATTATTATTATTATTAAAAAATTTACAAAGAAAAATCACTTTTACATACAATTGAGTTCTTCATTATATTTTAATAATTAATTTATTGATCATCGTTATTCTAATTACATAAAATATATTCAAAAAAAGATAGTAATATAATTTAAATATTAATATAATATCATTAAAATATGTTTTTCTTCTATTTGAAATTTAGTTTAAGTCACGATTAAAAGCAAACGCAAAAAAAAAATGATTCTTACAGTAATATTTTAATAATTAAATTTGATTATTTATGTCTACAGTCTATTTGATTATTAAAATATAATGTCTATCTTCATCAATATAATTTAGATTAATCAATTAGGTCATGAGTTTATTAACACATAAAAAATATATGTAAGAAACATAAAAGAAAATCTCTTTTGTTAAATAAAAAAAAATATATGTTATGTTTAGTAAAGATGCAAAATAATAAAAACTATTCGAAAGCAATAAAATAATGCAAAACATTCCATCTTTTAAAATAAGTAATTAGTAATTTTTTTTAAATTATGATTAATATGAACATTGAATCATTTATCTCTTTCATTTTCTTCTTATTATTTTTAAAAAATTAAATAAATAATAAAATAAAAATATTCCTTTCATATCTAGTTTTAAAAAAATACAAAACATACAAAATCTCTTTTATACCTCGTGTTTAAAATTAATCCATTTAATTAAGTTTTAATGGGTCTAACTTAATCTAATTGATTTTTTTTTCTAAATTCACGTTAAAACAATTTTTTTTCTTTATAATTAAACATTCAAATAAAAAGAACAAAATATGATAATTATATATCTATATAGGATACCCTAATTTCTAAATCAAATTAAAAACACATTTTTTACAAATCAAGTTGATTGATTGATGTCACACCTTATCAATCAACAAATCAATCCCAACGCACATCAAATATAATTTTCTTTGCCGTTGTGCATTGAGATCTTTTTCAAAAAACTTTTCTCTGCCCCCTTGTTCGTTGAGATGTTTTCACAACTAAAATAAATAAACACAACAATTTTCTAGATGAACTACGATACTTTGATTCTTCATTAATTGAGGATAAGTAGACATAAAGTTGTGACACTCTGGCGAGTGCAATAATATAAAATCATTTTTGGTCCCTTTTGTAATTAAATCTTTCTCCCTGAAAATAATAGATTGTCATCTTTTGTAAATAATTGTAATAAAGAATTAATAAAAAATAAGTACTTTAAGCAAACACCCCTTAGGTAAACATAGTAACCCTAGAACTAGAGAAGGATCCCATTGAGTACAATGGAGGTGCGAGGTGCATAACACTTTCCCCTCACTTAATCGATTCCCAAACCCTTACGTCTTATCCTCCCCTTTTAGGTTTTGTCATTATTTCTCTGTTCTTTAGGAATGAATAAAGAATGATGGCGACTTTGTGATTTTTTCAGCCGCGATAATTACTCCTCTAGTTCTTCATTCTTCACTCGAGTGAATCAATCACACATTGGTTATAAGATGATTCTCCTACACAATGTAAATAAGAAAAGAAAAGATGAATTGGGAAAGAAAATAAAGAAATTAGGGTTTTAGAGAAAAGGGGAAAAGGGAGAATATTTATGCAGATTTTCTCTATGCCTTCAAACTAAAGTTTTATTCACTCTTTTCACTATGCAACTCTATTACAAACAATGATAGAACACCTCCTTATTTATAGACTAATATTTCTTGCACACCAAGCAATCTCTAACAAACAAACAAACTCAACTAAAACACAAAATAAATGCTAAGTCTTAAATTCTGTCGAAGACACACTTCGTTTATATTTCGATAACTATAATATTTACGCATGCAGAGCATTTAGACTACAACATAATCTGTCGAAATGGTGCTCTGACACAAAGGGTTACACTTTCAACACACCACCTAATTCACCGCGTCTAAGCTATCTACATTCATCATTGTTCTTAGTCTTTTGAACACTTCGACTTGCATAACTTTCGTCATGATATCTGCAATCTGATTCTCAGTTATGCAGTGTTCCAAGTTCAATTTCCCATTGTCTACTTTCTCTCGAATATAATGAAGCCTTATTTTGATGTGTTTGCTTCTTCCATGTGCTATCGGTTTCTTCGCCAGATTGATAGCAAACATGTTGTCGATCTTTATGGTAATTGCTCCATGGTTCTTTCCTATAATTTCTTCGATCAAATTAACCATCCATGTTGCTTGACATGCACATAGGGAAGCATTTATGTACCCTGCTTCAAACAACGACAATGCTACTACTGGTTCTTTTCTTGAGCTCCAAGCAACTGGTGTACCACCTAGGATAAACATATAACCAGCTGTGGATTTTCTATCAGAAACATCACTACACCAATTTGAGTCGATGTAACCTAATAGATGACATTCTTTTCCTTTATCAGATGCAAAAAACATAATGCCATAGTTGAGAGTTCCATTGAGATACCTCAGTATCCTCTTCGTCGCTGCTAGATGTGATACCTTTGGCTTATGTATGAATTTACTCATTATACCTACACTGTATGCTAGATCATACGTTGTATGACAAACGTATCTTAATGACCCAATAAGTCTTTTATACTATGTTGGGTCGACATCACCTTCATCTGAGTGTTTCAGCAGTTGCAATCTTGGTTCAACAGGTGTCAAAGTCGCATTGCATTCTTCCATCTCAAATCTTTTGAGTATTTATTTGAATATCTTCTTTGATGCATCATAAAGCCTCTTATACTCTTGTAGAATTTGATACCAAGAAAGTATGAAATGTTTCCCAAATCAGACATTTCGAACTCTTTGCTAAGATCACCTTTGAAGTCTTCGATCTATTTCTTGCAGCTACCTGTTATTAATAAGTCATCGACATAGAGACACAATATAAGAAATTCATTATTGATTTTTATTACATATACTCTATGATCAGTTGTGCACTTTACAAATTCTTTCTCCCTTAGGAAACTATCTATCTTCTTATTCCAAGCTCTTGAAGCTTGTTTGAGTCCATACATGGCTTTATGCAACCTATATACTTTTCTTTCTTGGCCCTGTTTCACAAACCCAACTGGTTGTGCAACATAAATTTCTCCATCTAAGAGGTCATTCATGAATTCATATTTCATATCCATCTGACACATATGTTAGTTATTCATGTTTACTAGACCAACAACTAACCTGATTGTTTTGATCCTAGCAACAGGTGCAACCTTCGAAGTTGATTCCTTCTTTCTGAAGAAATCCTTTCACCATAAGTCTTGCCTTGTGTTGAGTTACTTCTTCTCTAGGATTTAACTTCACCTTGTATACCCACTTCACTTTAATTGCCTTCTTGCCTTGAGGCAATTCGATAATTGACCAAATTTTGTTGACTTTGATGGACTTCAGTTCCTAATTCACTGCTTTTATCCATGTCGAATCCTTCAATGCCTCAACTGCATTGATTGGTTTGACATCTACAGAAAAAGCATAATGTACCAGCTCACCTTCATCATTGACCATATCATCTGATGTAATCATACATTCCCGCAACCTTGCAGGCATGTGTCTTGTTCTTTGAGGTGCACTTGTGCTTGCTTGATCTCTGACTTCTTTTTGTCGAACTTCTCTTTCAACTTTACTTGCTGGTTCTTCACATAGGATTCTCACTAAATCCTTTTTTAAATTTTCAATCCAATCCCATTCCTTAAGCTCATCTATGATCACGTCCATATTGATCACTACTTGCTTGTTCACCGGGTCGAACAATTTGTATCCTCTAGTCAAATGATATCCTATTAGAATAATTTGACTCGACTTATCATCAAGTTTTCTTCTCAGCTGATCAGGAACATGTCTATGTGTTATAGATCCAAATACTTTCAGATGACTTAAGCTAGGCTTGACACCAAACTAACATTCTTCTAGCGTAATTCCTTCTAACTTCTTCATCGGACATCTGTTCATAATATATGTTGCAGTCGTCACAGTTTCTCCTCATAATTATTTGGGTATATGCTTGCCTTTAAACATACTTATTACCATATTCATGATGATTATATTCTTTCTTTCAACAGTTCCATTTTGTTATGGAATGTAGGGTGACACCACTTCATGCACAACCCCTTCTTTCTCACATAGTGTGTCGAATTCTTTCAGAACATATTCTCCGCCACCATCAGTCCTTAGAATCTTGATCTTTCAACCACTTTGTATTTCGACTATAGATTTAAACTTGACAAATACCTTAATGACTTCACTTTTGTTCTTGATCAGGTAAATCCACTGTTTTCGACTAAAATCATCTATGAATGTGACAAAGTATTTGTTACCTCCAAACGAATCCACCTGGATTCGACCACATACATCAGGGTATATAATTTTAAGAATTGCCTTCGACTTTCTTCCTACATTCTTGCTGAAGCTATTCTTGTGATGCTTTACTTGTACACATTCCTCACATACTTCATTTGGAATGTATACAATATAAAATGTACACTATGTTGAAATAGATAACATATTTACTAAACTAATCTATGATGTGTTTAAAGTATTGTATAAAATGTTAATTAAAAAGTATTACTGGTAAGAAATAATTAAGTTTACATTCATTTGGAAATACATTTTCGTTTTTAAAAATGACATAAATTCTAAAGGGAAGAAGTAAATTCTGTTGCCCCACATATAGAGTTGACAAGGACAAGTCATGCCTTAAAAACGTGCTAACCAAAACAAACAGAAAGTTTTCATAGTTAATGGGACATGCTAACCAAAACGTGCTCAACATTGATCCAACTCCAAGAGTAGCAAACTTTAATGTTTTCAGACCTAGCTAAAAATGAAGATGTCATGACACAAATATTTGGCCTCATTGGTAGGTTTTGTCTCAATCACGTACGTACCTGTCTCTCCTTTCACAATGATTGAGGCCACTAGGCTATAACTAGGGAAATTGTTCCTTAAATTTGATAACCAAGACTGTTGCTTTTGTTTACTCCACGTAACAAACTCCTCCTCCATTCCCTCCTTTTAATGTATATTTTATGGGATTATCTATTATTTATATTTATATATTAAATTCAATAGTTTTGAGTATAAAAATGGGATTATCTATTTTTTTATTGATCACGATTTTTTGTTCTTCATTTTTATTCAGATGAAACAGTTAACCGTTTGTTGCAAAATGATTTTATACTATCTAAAAAATTAAAAAAAACAAAACAATTGAAAGTAAGAAAAGAGAAATTATAGAGGAAGAAGATGAATATATTATTGTGTAAACTGCACTTTAAATATTTGATACAACGTGTTAATCACAATTGTGATTTATGATACTACGTAAAACTATTACAAGATTTGATATTAAAGTTTAGAATAAATAAAAGTAGAGATACTCTCTATTTATAAATGAGATTACTTGCATGACAAATAAACACAAAACAACTTACTCAACTAAAACTAAACAAAGTCAATCTTCTTCGACATTGTCGACTTCTTTGGTAGCTACATATTTCGACTACATACTTCGGCAAATTATATTTGACTATCTGTCAAATACAATTAATACATATTTTGTCCAACGCATATATTATTTTGACACACAGTAAATCCTTTTGACATGTGTCGAATACAAACACACTATTTCGATTTCGACATAAAAAATTACATATTTAATAAAATGTGTGTTAAAGCATTTTTTATTTAATGAGATATGATTTGAAAATATATTTACTAGAGGAATGTTTATCCGAAAATAGGCTTTATAAACTTTTGTTAAGTCCAACCGCAACTTACGGTTATAAAACCCATAATATTAAGGTTGAATGTGCTATTAGATTGTTTTTTAGTCAAATCGCTTAAAATCAATGAAAGTCCATTGGTTCTAAAATAAAAATTAAATATAGAGTGCTGATACAAAAAATTAGAAAAAGGTAAAAATCGATTTTATAAGAAACCACACACTTACAATTAGATTGCATTCAATTTTTAAAATATTTTTGTTAACGTTTAAATATATATGGGTAAATTACAGTCTCCTCTTGAGGTCTAATAACATGACACTAATACCTTTTAATTTTAAAATATACACTAATTACTTTAAAATTTTATTAAAATAATATTAACATTACTTTAGTTTTTACTGACAATAAAAAATATATATATATATATATATATATATATATATATATATATATATATATATATATATATATATATATATATATATATATATATATATATATATATATATATATATATATATATATATATATATATATATATATTTTTTTTTTCTTTTCTTTTTTCTACATTACAAAAACATTTTATTGGTATATGAAAGTTTATGAGGTTAGTGTATAGAAAAAAGAGTGAATAAAACTTCAGTTTTAAGGCAGAGATAAACTCTGTAAAAATATTCTTCATCTTCTATTTTTCTCTAAAATCCTAATTTATTTCTTTACTTCCCCAATTCATCTTTTTTATTTTTCTTTAATAATTGTTGTGCAGCGGAATCATCTTGCAATCAAGGTGTGGTTGATTCACTCGAGTGAAGATTGAAGAACAAGGTGAATAATCAATCAGAAAGATTGATTCAGAATTCTCCAAGATTTGGTGAAATTCCACATCAGGAATTCATCGTAATTCCAGCATCTAGTATCTAGAGCATTGGTTGTATGATTCTTGGGAAGAATATCGCGATTAATAATCCAAACTGGCATTTTCCAGCAAGTCTTTCAATTCTGAATAGTAAGAATTATGATCATTGTTGTAAGTAGATGAAGACCGTACTTTGTTATCAAGACAGGTGGGATTTTATGAAGGAAGGAGTAATACCACTTGCAGAAAATGGGACAGATGAAGAAAAAGTTGCACACAGAGAATTGAAGAATAAATATTATAAAGATCTCTTTATAATTCATCAATATGTTGATCCAGACAATTTCAAAAAGCTGACTGATATTGAATCAGCGAAAGAAGCATGGGAAACTTTGCATAAATTGTTTGGAGGCGCTGAGAAGGTAAAAGAGGTGAGGTTACAAACTCATAAAAGAACATATCAATTGGTTCTGATGGAAGAAAGAGAAAGCATAACTTACTTTTTCATTAGGGTAACAAAACTGGTGAATCAAATCAGGATATGTGGAGAAGTGTTGACATCAAGATCAATTGTTGCAAAGATCTTGGGGTCATTGCCTCCAAATTTGATCATGTGGTAGTAGCCATAGAAGAATCGAAAGACTTGTCAACATTGACAAAGGAAGAGCTCCAAAGGACGCTTGAATATCATGAACAAAGAATGGTTGAAAGAGCTGCAAGTAAGTTCAAGAGTGATGTGGTTTTGCAGGTCCAATCAGAAAAAGAAAAGAAAGACAGAGGAAAGTGGTTTGACAACAAAGGTAGAGGATGCTTCAACAGTTTGACTAGTATAGGAAACCAGCAAGAAGGAAATTCGTCGAATCAAAGAAGACCATCATACTAAAGCAACCACATAGGTGGTGTTGCAAGTATAGGAAGAGGTGGTGGACGAAAACCTGACAAAAGTCACATTCAGTATTTCAATTGTCAGAAGTATGGTCACTACTCTAGTGATTGTCCTGAAAAACAAATGAATCAAGAAAACAATGCAAAGTTGACAAAGCATGAAGAAGAATAGATGTTATTGATGGTCACACCAAGATATGAAGAAAGATTCAAGGACCAATGATGCTTGGACTCAAGATGCTCATCACACATGACTATTAGGAAAGATTGGTTTGTCAACATAAAACCCTCGATGAAGAACGTGGTGAAATTTGAAAATGACAATACTCTAGTAGCTAAAGGTATTAGTGATGTTATAGTTATGAGGATATATGGTAAAAGGTCGGTAATTTCCAATGTATTATATATAGCAAGCATGAAAAGTAATTTTCTCAGCACATGGCAGTTGGTCAAAAAGAATTACAAAGTGTCGATTAAAGATAAGATGATGAGAGTTCTCGACTCAGGTGGAAGGTTAATCTTGAAGGCTCCCATGTCTCAGAATAGAACCTTCAAGATTGAACTTGATGTGATGGAGCACAAGTGCCTTACAACTACAGCTAGCAGGGATGAATGCATATGGAATTATAGACTTGGCCATTTCAACTTCAAAGACATTCCAAATGAAGTCTGTGAGGAATGTGTACAGGAAAAGCATTTATCTATTTTAACATAGTGATTATATATTTTTATTTATTTTAACATATTGATATTACTTCCTCTGATTCAAAATTTCCGTCGTTTAAAGTTTTTATACAAATTAAAAAATATAATAATATTATCATTATACATTATATTTTTAATAAATTAATTTTATTAATGTTTTGGAAGTAGTGTACATAGAGTAATAATTATATAAACAATTTAAAAAATAACAATCATTTATATATTAAAAAGTGAGAATGACAGTCATTTTAAAACAATTTTTATTTGCTAAAACGCTATTCATTTTGAAACAGAGGGAGTATTTCTTACAAATAATACTCTATCTCAGAGATTTTTTGCTTCATTTAGATAGATAGAGTATTTGATATGTAATTGTGTTTTTTGTCGCACCACAAATAATTGATTATTGCAAACACTTGGTAGAATGTTTGGGTGAAAGTGAGAGGATCTCAGATTTAGGGAAGGAGGAGTTAAAATTTATGGGTAGAGTTAGAAAATAGACACTGAATTGAGAGAGTTCAAATTGTTGAATTGTAATTCCTTGTGTCGAAGCAGGTTGCTCGACAGAGCAGGGAAGTGTCGAACCACCTAGTGTGTTGAGTAGTGTTAGCTATTTTGGGCTTTTATAGTTTTGGGTTTTGACTTGAGGTCCAAGTTAACCTAAACCTATAAATAGAGGGAGTAAACCTTATTTTTGTAATAGAAGTGAATAGAGTATTCATAACATTGTATTCACAGTATTTTGCAGTTGCAAAGTGAATCAAAAGTTTTCCACAGTTTGTGGATAGAGAAAAACTCTGCAGAATTTTATTACTCTTCTCCTTCATCGTTATTTACTTTCTTTCTCCATTGTTCTTCTCTTTTAATTATTATTGTGTGGGTGATAACAATCTTGTTCATCAAGATTGATTAAAATTCTCCATAGGTTTTGGGGGATTTCTAACATCTAGTATCAAGAGCTCCGATTTAATCAATTCGTGGGAAGAAAATCACCATGGCAACGAATCATCCAAACAGGCATTTTTCAGCAAATCTTCTGATTCTTAAGAACAACAATTATGAGAATTGGTGCAAGCAGATAAAGGTTGTGTTCTGTTATCAAGATCTTTGAGATCTTGTGAAGGAAGGAGTAGCAACGCTTGCAGAAGCCGCGACGGATCAAGAAAAGGCTGCACATAAAGAATTGAAGAAGAAAGATTATAAAGCTCTCTTTATAATCCATCAATGTGTTGATGCAGATAACTTTGAAAAGGTTAGTGATGCAGAGTCAACGAAAGAAGCATGGGAAATTCTGGAGAAATCGTTTGGAGGCGCGGAAAAGGTGAAAGAGGTGTGATTACAAACTCATAAAAGAACATATGAATTGCTTCAGATGGAAGACAATGAAAGCATAACTGATTTCTTTACCAAGGTTACGAAATTGGTGAATCAAATCAAGGTATATGGAGAAGTGTTGACATCAAGATCTATTGTTGGAAAGATCTTGAGGTCGTTGGCTCCAAAGTTCAACCACGTGGTAGTAGCCATAGAAGAGTCGAAAGATTTGTCAAAATTGACAAAGGAAGAGCTTAAAGGGACACTTGAATCTCATGAACAAAGAATGAATGAAAGAGCCGTAGGAAAATCAAAGAATGATATGGCTTTGCAGGCTCAATCAGCAAAAGAAAGAAAAGGCAAAGGAAGCTGGAATGACAACAAAGGCAGAGGAGGTTACAACAATTCGACTGGTCGAAATCAGCAAAAAGGAAACTGGCCGAATTAGAGAAAACCCTGGAACCAAGGCAACCAAAGAGGTGGTGTTGCAGGTAGAGGAAGATGAGGTGGTCAAAAGCCATACAAGAGTCACATTCAGTGTTACAATTGTCAAAGGTATGGTCACTACTCTAGTGATTGTCCAGAAAAGCAGAAGAATCAAGAAACTTATGCAAAGCTGGCGAAGCACGAAGAAGAAGAGACGTTGCTGATGGTTATAACAAGAGAAGATGAGAGATTCAAGGACCAATGGTACTTGGACTCAGGATGCTCATCACACATGTCTGGAAGAAAAGATTGGTTTGTTAACATAAAGCCCTCAATGAAGAACATGGTGAAATTTGCAAATGACAACACTCTAGCAGCTGAAGGTGTTGGTGATGTTCTTATTATGAGGAAAGATGGCAATAGGTCAGTAATTTCAAATGTGTTGTACATACCTGACATGAAGAGTAATTTGCTCAGCATAGGGCAGTTAGTCGAAAAGAACTACAAGGTGTCGATCGAAGACAAGATGATGAGAGTTCTCGACTCAAATGGAAGGTTGATCTTAAAGGCTCAAATGTATCAGAATAGAACCTTCAAGATTGAATTAATATGATGGAGCATAAATGTCTTGCAACAGCAACCAGCAGAGATGAATGGATATGGCATTACAAACTTGGCCATCTCAATTTCAAAGACATCAGAGATTTGAAGAGAAGAAATATGGTTTTAGGATAACCAGAAATCGACATTCTAAACGAAGTGTGTGAAGAATGCGTGCAGGCGAAGCAACATAAGAACAACTTCAGTAAGGATGCATGAAGTAGGTCGAAGGAAATTCTTGAAGTCATATACTCTGATGTATGTGGTCCTCTCCAGGTGGATTCGATTGGAGGTAACAAATACTTTGTTACATTCATAGATGATTTCAGTCAAAAACCGTGGTCTTACCTGATCCAGAAGAAAAGTGAAGTGATCGAGGTATTTGCCAAGTTTAAATCTATGGTCGACAGACAGAGCTGTCGAAAGATCAAGATTTTGAGAACTGATGGTGGTGGAGAATATGTGTCGAAAGACTTCAATGCATCATGCATGAAAGAAGGGATTGTGCATGAGGTGGTGCCACCCTACACTCCACAGCAGAATGGAGTCGCAGCGAGGAAGAATAGAACCATTATGAATATGGTTAGAAGTATGTTGAAAGGAAAGCATCTACCCAAAGAATTATGGGGAGAAGCTGTGTCGACTGCGACATATATCCTGAACAGATGTCCGACGAAGAAGCTAGAAGGAATCATGCCAGAAGAATGTTGGTTTGGTGTCAAGCCTAGCTTGAGTCATATGAGGGTGTTTGGATCTATAGCACATAGACATGTGCCAGATCAGTTGAGAAGAAAACTTGATGACAAGTCGATTCAAATGATCATGATAGGATATCATTCGACTGGAGGATACAAGTTGTTCGACCCAGAGAATAAGCAAGTAGTGATCAGCAGAGACGTGATCATAGATAAGCTAAAGGAATGGGATTGGACTGAGAATGTCAAGAAAGATTCAGTGAGAATCTTTTATGATGAACCAACTACTGAAGTTGAAAGAGAAGTTCGACAGGAAGAAGTCATAGGTGAAGCAAGCCCAAGCAGACCTTAGAGAACAAGACACATGCCTGCAATATTGCAAGAATGTGTGATTACATCAGATGATGTGGTCGATGAAGAAGGTGAGCTGGTACATTATGCTTTTTACGCAAATGTCAAACCTGTCAATGCAACTGAGGCATTGAAAGATTCGAAGTGGATGAAAGCAATGGATGAAGAACTGAAGTCAATCGAAGTCAACAACATTTGGTCACTTGTCGAATTGCCCCAAAATAAGAAGGAAATCGATGTGAAATGGGTATACAAGGTGAAGTTGAATCCCAAAGGAGAATTGACTCGACACAAGGCGAGACTTGTGGCGAAAGGATTTCTTCAGAAAGAAGGAATCAACTTCGATGAGGTTTTTGCACCTGTTGCTAGGATTGAAACAATCAAGTTGGTTGTTGGTCTAGAAAACATGAACAACTGGAAAATGTGTTAGATGGATGTGAAATGTGAATTCTTTAATGTCCCCTTAGAAGAAGAATTTTATGTTGCACAACCAGCTGGGTTTGTGAAACAAGGCGAAGAAAAAAAGTGTACAGGCTGCATAAAGCCCTGTACAGACTTAAACAAGCTCCAAGAGCTTGGAAAAAGAAGATAGATGGATTTCTTAGGGAGAAGGAATTCATGAAGTGGAGATCTGAACATGGAGTATATGTAAGAAGAAGCAAGCGTGAATTGCTTATACTATGCCTCTATGTCGATGACCTGTTGATAACAAGTAGCTGCAAGAAGGAGATCGAAGACTTCAAAGGTGATCTCAACAAGGAATTTGAAATGTCATATCTGAGTGACATTTCATATTTCCTTGGCATCAAATTCTACAAGAGTGGTAGAGGTTTGATGATGCATCAAAGAAGGTATGCAAGCAAAATTCTCAAGAGATTTGAGATGCAAGATTGCAGCCCAACTTCGACTCCAGCTGAGCTCAGATTACAACTGTCGAAAGATTTCGATGAAGATGATGTCGACCCAACCCAATATAGACGACTTATTGGGTCACTACGATACCTTTGTCACACAAGGCCCGACTTAGCATACAATGTAGGTATGGTGAGTAGGTTCATGCAAAAGTTAAAGGTATCACATCTAGCAGCGGCGAAGAGGATACTGAGATATCTGAAAGGAAATCTCGACTATGAAATTTTGTTTCCTGTAGCTGATGAAGGAAAATAATGCAAATTAGTGGGATACACCGACTCAAGTTGGTGTAGTGATACTGAGGATCAAAAATCCAGAACTGGCTATGTGTGTATGCTAGGTGGTGCACCAGTTGCTTGGAGTTCAAGAAAAGATCCAGTAGTGGCATTATCATCGTGCGAAGCAGAATACATAAGTGCTTCTCTTTTTGCATGTCAAGCAACATGGATGGTGAATCTGGTTGAAGAGATAACATCGAAGAGTCATGGAGCAACTACCATGAAGATCGACATCATGTCAGCTATCAATCTGGCGAAGAATCCGATAGCACATGGTCTAAGCAAGCACATCGAGACGAGGTTCCATTATCTTCGAGAGCAGGTAGCAGATGGGAAGATGAATGTGGAACACTGTAGATCTGAGAATCAGATTGCAGACATCACGACAAAGGAAGTGCAGGTTGAAGTGTTCAGAAGGCTAAGAGTTATGATGAATGTAGATAGCTTAGACACAATAAATTAGGTGGTGTGTTGAATTGTAATTCCTTGTGTCAAAGCAGGTTGCTCGACAGAGCAAGGAAGTGTCGAACCACCTAGTGTGTTGAGTAGTGTTAGCTATTTTGGGCTTTTATAAATTTGGACTTTTATAGTTTTGGGTTTTGACTTGAGGTCCAAGTTAACCTAAATCTATAAATAGAGGGAGTAACCTTTATTTTTGTAATAGAAGTGAATAGAGTATTCATAACATTGTATTCACAATATTTTGCAGTTGCAAAGTGAATCAAAAGTTTTCCACAGTTTGTGGGCAGAGAGAAACTCTGCATAATTTTATTACTCTTCTCCTTCATCGTTCTTTACTTTCTTTCTCCATTGTTCTTCTCTTTTGATTGTTATTGTGTGGGTGATAACAATCTTGTTCATCAAGATTGATTGAAATTCTTCATAGGTTTTGGAGAATTTCCAACACAAATGAGACCGTCATATACCATTGATGACTTGAATTAATGATTTTCCTTTCTTTTGGACTATAAACCTTTCAAGCGTATGTGACATTGCATTGAACTGAGTTTGACAGTATTTCTTATATTCCTGCTGATAGAGAACAAAAATAGAAGCTTGATCCTAAGAGTGATGAATGCATATTTTTGGAGTTTTCTATAACAGCAAGGCAACATTTTGTTAATGATGATGAAACTAAAGTGATTCCCCACGAAGACAAAGATTCTTCTCCGACTGGTAAAAAAAGTTGTGCAATATATGCTGGATAATAAGGAGAACATTTTGCAGGCTGGTGAAGAAGATGGATATTCAAATGATGATGAAAAGAGTGCTTCTGAAAGAAAAGAACCATCATTAAGGATCAAGAAGAATAATCCTATTGAAAATATTATAGGTGATCTAAATGAAGGAATCACTACATGAAGAAAAGAAACGGTTAACTATAGAGAGATGATATCTAATATGTGTTTTATTTAAAAAATTAAACTCAATAATATGAAATAGACCCTCAATGATGAATATTTGGTCAATGCTATGCATGAATGGCTTATTCAATTTGAAAGAACTAAACTATGGAAACTTGTTCCTAGACCTAACTCTATAAATATCATTGGCACAAAATGAATTTACAAGAATAAGTATGATGGGAATGATAATGTTCCAAAAATATAATGTGCCTTGTTACACAAGGCTATACTCAAATTGAATGGGTTGACTTTGATGAAAATTTTGCTCCTATTGCTCGCCTTGAAGCCATTAGAGCATTACTTGGCTTGTCGTGTCTCCTCAAGTTCAAACTCTACCAGATGGATGTGAAAAATGTCCTCCTCAATGGATACTTGAATAAGGAAGTTTTGGCTGAAGATCCAAAAAGACTTATTGATCTGGGGCTTCTCAATCATGTTTACTAACTAAGAAAAGTTCTATATGGACTCAAACAAGCTCCCAGGGCATGGTATGAGAGACTCACAAAATTTCTTACTATGCATGATTATATATGTGGAGGAATTGATACCTCTGTTTGTGAAAAAGGACAATAGAATTCTTATGTTAGCTCATATTTATGTAGACAACATTGTGTTTAAAGGGATGTCAAACAAGATGGTGGATCATTTTATCCAACTAATGAAAGTTGAATTTTAGATGAGCATGGTTGGTGAACTTAGCTATTTCCCTGGCTTCCACGCGAAACAAACGACATCTTTAATCCCCAAATTAAGTATGCTAAAACAATTATGAAGAAATTTGGTTTAGATAATTCTTAACACAAACGAACTTTTACTGCCACTCATATCAAGCTATCGAAGGATGAACAAGGAGCAGTTGTTGATCAAAGTCTCTATAGGAGTTCAATTGATAGCCTCTTATATCTTTAGGATGTATGTGATTTAAGGTATTATCAAGATGACCCAAGATGGTCAATTTTATGGATAAGAAAAATTGCAAGTAAACTAAGTAGCTATTTTGTTTTGATGTTGAAAACATTTAATATCAAACAATCTCTAATGAAGTCAGTATTTGTGGAAGATTATAGCTAAAACGATCAGAGATGCTCAAGATGATTGAATAAACTATCTTCTGAATTAAGTTATGCTCTTGAATATCAATGCATCTAATGGAAGTCAACATTATGGTCAAACGACTTCCAATTGAAGACTTTTGTTTCCAGGATCAGTCGTGGTTTAACTTCTTAACTTTCAAGTGATGGTATTCAATATGAAGATATCTCAAGCCTCAATAAGTAGATTCAAGGCTCCTGTATGATGCTAAAGTCAAAGATAATAATTTTAAGACTTGAAGCTTCAGAGTTGTGAAAGAGAGGAGTATGTCATTCTTAGGCCGACCCTGTATAATTATTTGGTGTTCTTCTTTTTCCTTGATCTGTTTACTTTCAACTATTTTCTTTCCTCTAGGTTTCCACTTCCTATTTATTCATATGTTTTACAATTCAAAATATTAATTTTCAAACTATTTTGTTTTTAAACCTCCTTAAATCAACATCCTCTTGTGTACGAAGTCATATGTCTAACAAAAGGCATCATAGCCTAAATCCTATTTAAAGACTAATCATATCAGGAGGAAGATGACTTAAAACACTTCTTTTAATAAGGGCACTTTCTTAAACACACCTCCATCATTTAATGGTGATAGGTTTGAATTATGGAAAGCAAGAATTAAAGTTTTCATTCAAAGTATTAATCTTGAACTGTCGGAAATGATAATCAATTATCCATTTATCCATACTCATTTTGTTAATGGTGAAATATTAGATAAACTTGATTCTCTTTGGACCGCAGAAGACAAGAAAAGTTCGAAATTGATTTTAAAGCAAAAAATCTTTTAGTCATGTCTTTATGTGAAAACAAATTTCTTTATGTCTTGTTTTGTTTGGGAACAAGAAATGGGTGCAACTGGAAAACTAATGATCTTGAACGGTGGCTCCGATCTCCTTTATAGTTGCTCGAAGTGGACCTGCATGGTTAACACTCCAACACCCAAGTCAGTTCAAGATTCATGCTAACTATAGTGTAAAATGGAGATCAGGGAATGTACCTTGATCTTAGCATGTAGACTGACTTTATACCTTGGGCTAAGTAGAGTGGATTTGAGATGGATTGGGCCTTAGACATTTGGGCCTTTGGCTAGTCCTAATAGTTTCTCCCGAGGCTTTGTCAGGTGCTGTAAGAGCCAGGGGAAGCTTTAAGTATCACTGACCGGCCTCCATGATGTGGTACGATGTGGAATAGAACTGAAGCACTTGGAATCATTTTTAAAAAGGAGTAGGGAACTGACACATTTAATGTAGTTCCATCATTGAAATGCTTCGTCACCCTTTTCTGACATGTGCAATGACGTGACCAGCTGGGGTGTGGCGTAATTTATAGAGTACTTGAGTGCACTCGAGTTAGGGTGTATCCATGAGTGGAAATATAGGTGTTGATCTTTGATGTCTTTCCATAGTTGGTATGATCTTTTCAGTTGTCGTTGCTTATAAATAAGATGAATTGAGTATTTGAAAGTTTTTACCAACCTTTAGCATTCAAACTTGCAGTCTCTTTATCAGAAAACAAATTTGTTCACTCTTCCTTGAGAGTATCAATAAAAGTGATTTTAGTGATTTTCGTAAAGCTTTTTCCTTTCTTCCATATCTCCAGATTCATCAATTCCATGTAGCCAGGTACCCTTCTAACTCAAGCTTTATCTTTAGCATTTCTTATTTTTCTAGTCAGGATAAGTGATAATACAGTCAGCCTTGTGTGCGATTCTGAAGTTGAAAATTCTTATGCCTCTATAATGGGTACATCCCCTAATTCTCATCTCCCTCCTCTTAGTAGCGATCACCTAGAACAAGAAATCATACCCATATCTAATGATTTTGACTCATAATGGGTGTCAAGGGATTCCTTGGAAGAAGAAACCTTATAGTTTGATTCAACATATGCTTTATCATCAAATATCGTTAGGGAGGTTACTCGTGTCAAGGTCTATATTCTCCTCGCATCTTACTAGAAGAGTAGATACAAGCCTACCGACAGATGAAAGACCAAATTAAACATTACATTCAGCTTCATATGAGGATCGATAATTATGAGCCTTATGACGCTGAAGTGAGGGCTCATTTAAATCTTCTATCCCAGTCAGATGTGGTTGAGCACGATTGGGTGGACTCAAGAATAACAGGTACTTCATCAACTATGAGAGCTGAGGCTGCTATGAGTACGACCAACATTGTTGTTGTTGTTCCTTTTGGATTCTCTACATTATGCAAAACAACATAGTTTGTTCAAGCTGTTTTGTTGTTGAAGGGACACATGCCGAATAAGAAGTTCCACCATGTGTGCAACATCTATTCGTTGTCTGAGGATAGGGTTGTTTCTCTATGCGTATGTTTTTCAACTGTCTATAACACGTTTTTCTATTACTTGTGCAACAAGGTTTGTTGCTATATTTTTGCAATCTGGTTTGTTTGATTATTTAATTAGATTAAATTTAAATCATGGAGATTTAAATTTGAATTCAAATCAAATCAAATCTTTTAAGTAGAGCTAATTTGGAGAAATAAATCTTAATTGAATCTCCAACAGTTCTAGACGAAATCAAATCAAATATCCAAAGAAGAAAAACCTAGAATTTGCATTGAAATATAAGGACTCGTTACCTAACGTTTAAGAGAAAGTATTGTGTGTTAGGATTCTAGTTGTTGAGTATTTTATTTATGTTAATTTGTACACCATACTATTGCTTCAGTCACATGGCATAATAGTTGGTTTGTTTAGTGGAGTTATATATTCAACATTGAATCATTCTGATTGTTGTTGTTGATCACATGAGATTAGTGATTGATAAAAAGTGAGAGGGGGTTCTCATATTTAGGAGGATACACCTAAGTAGAAAGACACTGAGGGTAGAATTAAGAAGAGGGGAATTAAGTAATATGCTTATTCATCTAAGACACTTTGTACTAATTCTATTAAAGAGTAGATTTCCTTTCTTGGCTTGAAACCCCTCCAGATGTAGAGTTGGTTTTCACTGAACTGGGTTACTAATTCTCTTATGTTTTTTTTTACTTTGTTTCCGTGTTGTTGTCATATTGTGAGTAAAACTGAATCACAAGTTGGATAAGTTGTCCCAGACATTTGGTCCAACATTTGTCCCCTGAGGAATAAAATTTCAGCAATCGACAATCGTTTTGGAGTGATTAGCTCTTCCAGTGTCAAGGGAAAAGAGGATATGCATTTCTTTTGATAATTGTGTTGTTCCATTCTATGAGTGTTTTCTTACAACAATAAGACTTCAGCTTCCTTTTTATGAATTTGAGGCAGTCGTCCTGAAATATTTAAAATTTGTTCCTTCCTAGCTTCATCCGAGGTCATGGGAATACAGAAGGGTGTTCCAGTTGTGTGCCGAGTACATATCCTAAAAGCCCTCTCTTAGCTTATATTTTTATCTGATGCATACTTCCCCGGACAACTTTCATAATCAGGGACTTATTTGTTTTCATTAGGTCAACCTTTGGTTCGACCCCTTTATCTCTGACTGGGTGATTTCATGGGGTTCTTTTTACTACTAAAGCCACTCACACTCGTATACTAGTCTCATCAAAGTAATAAATGAAATTTATTTCCATAGAGATTGTGAATTTTAACAAGGTAACTATGTGAGAAATAAGTAAATAACAATAGGGGTTTTCAAGGTTGATTTGGTTCGCAAATAAAACGAGAAAATACTTGGAATAAAATTAAATAACTAAAGGCAATTAGATATTATTTCGACTCCCTTACTCATACTTGTTGATGAACTGTGCATTAATCAAATTCATAATATGTTAAAGTATTACAACGAACTAACACAAACACTATACCCAATTCCTGGTGTACAACTCACTAATCTACACAATAATTCCATAGTTCCTTAGGCCAATTTAGAGTTAAATTAGGCGTTCTATGTTATGATGATGATATTATGTGGTATAATTTTCTGGACGTGTTGGTATGGTTGGAAGGGGAAAAAGTTGAAGCTTCCAGTGAAATTCCATGGCTAATTCGCGTTTCTGCAATTTGGTGCAGGGTGACGAGCGTCACCCAGATGACGAGTTGACGCCACACACCTTAAGACGCTGACGGGCGTCAGCACTATGATGGGGAGACTGTCATGGTATATAGGCTTGGTTTTCAAGCCAATTATCATTAGAGTGACATGTTGGGAGTTTTAACAAAATGACGGGTGTCACCCTGGTGACGGACTACCCGTCATGTTGTCAGACGAGGCGTTTTTGCCCCTGTTTGTGTAGTTCGAGTTGTCGGTTCAGAATTTTTTGATGTTGTTTTACAGTTTGGTCGATGATTGTCTACTGTTTGGCCGTGCGGGCGTGGTTAATTAATTATTATGAGTTTAATTAATGGTGGTGAAATTATCATTGTTGAATTCTAATTGACTTAATTAAGTGTTGTAGTGTACGTGGTGTACCAATCATGTGGGATGCATATGGTGTTGTTTTGTGATGTTAGCTGATGTGAATATGACTAGTGTTGGTGTGAGATGCATGATTATATGATTATTAATTATGTATTGTTGATGTGCTGGTAAATAGTTCAGAAGGGGGAATATTTGTATGCTTGTACGCATTGTAGTTTTTATTTTTGAATAATAGTTTATAAGGTGGAATTACTATTATGTGTCAATGCATGTTGATTATGGTCCGAAGGGGGACCGTAAGCATTATTACTATTGTTGATTGATTATATTGACATGCATATTTGTGTGGTGTCGTTGAAAGAGACGTGTTTGCTAGTTTAAAATGGGGGATTAGTGGCATGTCCCAAGCTCAGAAGGGCCCCTCATGGGTTCATAAGGGGACCCGATTCCTGAGAAAACCAAATGTTAAGTTAGTACCACATGCATAGTGTCACGTTGTGTCATGAGTTTCATTGCATATATTTGCATATTATTGTGAAATGGGTGTGAAATTATTATGATGTTACTTGTGTATTGAATGTATGACACGTTGTGTGTTTATCTACCCTTGCATCCTTTACACCATTTTATATCGAAGTTTATTTCTCACCCTTTTTGCTTAATATTGTCCATAATGGACATCTTGCAGATAATCAGGAGTAAAGTTATTGTTGTGTGTGGAAGGTGGCTTGGTGGAGCTATTCTTCATTTATTTATTGTCTATCGCAATTTAGTGGTTTTAGTACTCTAATCTTGTAACATTGGGAACATGATATTTGTGCTATGTTTTGAGTTAATGTTGAATTATGAGGTTTAAAGTTTAATACTTCATTTTGTGAAACTTAATTTTTAAGTTGTTGTGATATGATTTCGTTGCTTGTTGTCAAATGAATTGATGAGTTTTTGGATGACTGTTGTAGTGACACCTTAAATTTTCGATTAAATCTTTATATATAATTCTCAGGGTTTAGGGTTTACAACCAACTTTCTCTATTTAAAGATGTAAAGCATGTTAGAAATTGTCGCAACATCGCACATTGATGAGATGAATTGCGCCACAATGAGACCTGCATCGGGCCACAATAGGATGCATTGCGTACGCGTGAAGTCTAGGGGCCAAAGTTTCTTTTTTTCTTTAAATTTTTTCTAAGTCCCAACTCTTTCACTCTTTGTAGTTTTTTCTCTATTCTTCATACTTTAGCATGACTTTTTCTCATTATTTCAATGTTTGTTAGACGATAGGCCTAGATCTAGAGGGGAGATGAATAGATCTCGAGTTAAAAACTTTACAAAAAAATAGTTTGAAAATTTTATGGCGCAGAAGCAAGTTACAAATACCCTTGATAAAAAATCGTCTAACCGAACCCGCTATAAAAAAGCTCGGATATGTGTATTAAAGGCAATGGTATGATAATGATTCACAAATTGATCAACGACAACTAATCACAACTAGTTGAATAAAAAGTAATATGAATAAGTCTATCTCCAATAATAATTCACACAAAAATACAAGTGAAACAATTTATCGAACACTTAGTCTGCGATCAATAATGTTTGAAATTCTATGTAGTATTGTTGTTCTAGAAATCCAAGCACAACCAAATGGTTTGTGATCTACATAACAACACCAATTTCAAATATGTTCAAAATTACAATCCAAACAAAATTGATCAAACGATCAATGCAATCAACAATTTGCAAACTGAAAATAAGAGAGAGAGAGAGAGAGAGAGAGAGAGAGAGAGAGAGAGAGAGAGAGAGAGAGAGAGAGAGAGAATACACAAGGGTTTGTTTAGGCAGTTCCCCAATCGACCTCACTATGGATACGTATGCCCTCAATTCGAATTGAGATATTATATTATACCTTACTTTGCAAACATTTGAATACAAGAGATGAAGAAATCTAACCCTACAAGCCCTAGGTTTGATGTTTATTCTACCACCTCCAAAACCCTTGATCAAAGATTGATCAAGTAACCAACAATTCCGCTTCAATTCACTGTTGCCAGGCTACTTCTTTGAAAGAAACTCCTTGTTCTTAAAAGCTTTCTCTAGGTCGAATTAATTCCAAGCACACACTTGAAACCCAAGATTTATGAATGCGATTCACTGTCCAACGTTACTCCTTTTCCCAAGAACTTTCCATTCTTCAAAGACTTCACTTAGTCGGATTACGTAATCTTGTCCAAAATCTTCAAAGCCTAATGATCTTGAAGGAAAACTCCACCTTGGTTTTCTGATTTGAAATCCTCAAAGTTCTTAACCCAATATCAATGCTATAAACAACCTAATTGGACATTATCAACCATAATCTACATAGCACCCAATCAAAAAATGATTATGTGTAGTTTGATTATGTGCATGCATATAAGAGAGATTGAAGACAATGAGAATGCTTTGAAATCCTGATTTCGTATAGGGTTTACTCACTAGAAACCTTGCTGACAATGAAGCATGTACTAAGTATATATATATATATATATATATATATATATATATATATATATATATATATATATATATATATATATATATATATATATATATATATATATATATATATATATATATATATATATATATATATAAACATGTTAGAAGCAAAAGGAATATAAAAAAAAGAAAATTTTCAATGTTTTTTATCTATAGGTCAACCAATGTAAGTCATGTGTTAACCTGTACATGTTATGTGCTAACCTGTAGTCAGAACCTACAGGCTTCAATAATGTAGCATGGGTGGCGACCTATGCATCATATGTGTCGACCTGTAGTAAATTCTTCTGTAGGTCAACCTATAATCATATGTGTCGACCTGTAGATATTTTTTCTTCTATAGGTCGACCTGTAAAGCGAATGTATCGATTTATAGGCAGTTTACCACCAAAAAATGAAATTTTGATACACAAAACGATTTCTTGATGCATAAATCTTCCTTAAACCATTTCCAATCATGTTGTCATGCTTCCTATGCAAAATGCACAACTAGACTAAAGATGATACAACCCAATGTACATAAACGCTAAAGTATCATAGTTTTGACATCATACAAAGTACATCTAAACATAAAGTTTTATACTCATATACTTCTCCTTTTTGATAATGGTAAAACTTGTGACGATGCATTTTGTGTACATGAAATGCTCCCCCTGAATGTATGCATCATAACTTTATATACTTCTCCCACTTTGACAACATAAAAAAGAAATAAGCCAAGCTAGTAGCAGTATCATATCACATATACGATATACAATACATATGCAATTTCAAAGATAAGACGTGCACTCTCATATTCTCATCAAACATGAAAATACACAAAATTAATAAACAAACCAACATTACACATTAATCGTCTAAAATAGTAGACATAGTACACAACCATTGTCACAACTTCAAACGAATAAGTAATATTGTTAATACATAAACCACAACAAAATAAACCAATAGAAAAGAATAATGCATAATGAATTCAAAGCATGACTCAACAAAATGCATAATGAAACATGAGAACAAAATACATAATCCAAGACAACATCACAATATTTCATTCATCAGTACTTAATCTTTGTCCTCGTCCCCTAGGCATTATCCTGTATCCCCTATGCCATCCTTGACCATCATTCCCATAATTATAATCCAAGAATTCACACATCTCTTTGTAAAACTGAGCATAACGATGATGATTGTCATTCTGAGCTACAATCATGTGGTTGATTCTGGCAATAGTGGCAACATGATTCACGTCCATCTCATTCCTTAATGACACAAGTTTTGCATCTTGAGTAGTCATATGCTCCCGCATCAGATGAAACTTCTCAATTTGTATAGATTTAAAGGCATCTCGCCTTTGACAATCCTCCATATACCTCTCGTCTTGCCTTAATTCTATATTCTGAAGCATTGTCATGATAAAGGAAGTATCAGCAAAACCAGTACCATGATTATCTCCATGAGGAGAATTTTGCATTACAATATCTCCCTCAGGAACATCATGAGGAACTCCCATATGCTGCTCATCATCCTTATGAGCTTCAGCTGCATCATCGTCAAACTCAGTAGGATCATCGAAGTTGTAAATTTTTCTACCATTTTTACCTGCACGGAAGTAATATGCTCGACGGTTTATGTAACGCCCCAAACTTATTTAATTGTTTTTATTCAATTATAGCATTTTATGAATTATTTGATAATTTATTTATGCGATGTTGATGTGTTTTTGGGTGTTTTATGATATTTTAGAGCATTCGAGTGTATTTTAATAATTTAATAATTATTAAAATATTTGGGTGAGAGCGGTAGGTTTTATTTAATTATTTAAAATAACGATAATAATTATTTGAGATTTATAATAATTATTATTTAATTATTTAAATATAGTGTGACACCTTATGTTAAAAATATATTTTCTTTTTTAAATCAAATAAATATTTTGTTTAAATATTAAAAGTGTGACGTTTTATTGAATAATTATTTAATTTAAGATTTATTTTATTTTATTTATCAATTAAATAAATATTAAGTTTGGGATTAAATATTTGTGAATTAATCTTAAAGTTGGATTGAACATAATATATAGAGTGTGAGAGTTAGAAAAAAATTAAGGTTTGAGGCATATCGCTAAACGGCGCATCTGAGTCTGGGGAGACCATTTTAGGAGCGATCTGAGGGAGCGATTTGGAGAGGGATGAACATCAAGACTTTTAAAGCTCAATAAATAAGGTAATATGGGAGATTGCTTACTATAAGGTGGGATTTAGGTAACAGAATGATGAGGGTTCCCTTACCATCTCATCAATGTCATGTTATTGTTATTTTTATCTTTATGAATGTATCGAATCAAAATACAAGTGTTTTATTGTGTTGATTTTCTCTAAACATTTGGGGTTTGGCCCAACCCTTTTGGTCACAATGGCTCATCAAACTTTTCAACAACCACGTGTATTAAAAAGATCATTGAGGCAATAGCTATAAATGAGCATTTGGAGATGTATGATAGGTGTTCAAGCAAATCTGAAAAGGGTTATTGATTTGAAGCTTGAAACAAATAAAATAAGGATAGAAGATACAATTGCATCAAAATTTGAAAAAAAAACTTAAAGCAATGAATATTGGTACACAACATGTAGCTTAAATTCAGCCAGCCCAGAATGTTAGTAGTGAAATTTATGGCGGACCTCATTCGAGTATACTTTGTTGTATCTGCAAAACAAATAAAGGAGATAAATTTTTTGAGGCAGAACAACCCTTATTCTAACACGTATAATCTAGGGTGGACGAATCATCCTACCTAGAAAGATTAGAAAGGGAATGTTCAACAATAGGGTCAAGGTCAATACCAGAATCAGTTTCAACAACCACATCAACAACAAGCTCCTAAGAAAGTAGATTGGGAAAGAGCCATTAAAAAGATGGCAACTCACAATATTCAATCCCAAGAAGAGACCATAAATAATCAGAGAAACACCACAACTTCTATAAAAAAATCTTGAAGTTCAAATGGGACAAATAGCACAACAACTATCCGGTTCTCGAACACCAGGTACACTACCTAGTGGAACTATGATAATTCCTAGAGAACATAATAATGTGAGTGCTATTGTGACAAGAAGTGGTAAGTCTATTGGGTGTTCTGAGAATAAACGGGGTGGAAAAAGACGAGTTATTGGAAGAGGATTTAGAAATTAGAGATCATGAGAAAAAGAAAGAGGAGGTTGTTGTGTTACCAGTGGTTAAGAAAGAGAAACAGAAAGATCCTAAACCAACCAACAGACTTCCATATCCCTAAAGAACAAAGAAGAAGAATAATGAGAAAAATTTCGAGAAATTCTTGGAGATGTTCAAGAAACTTAAAATTAAGATTCCTTTATCGGAGGCTTTGGCGCAAATGCCTTTATTTGACAAATTCATGAAAAACATCGTCTCAAAGAAGTGTTCCACTAACACTGATCCTATTCTTTTAACTGAAACTTATAGTGTTATTTTGTAGGGAATGAAGATATCAGTGAAGAAGAAAGATAGAAGATTAGTTACTATTCCGTGCATTATAGGGAATAAGACCTTCAAAAAGGCGCTTATTTATTTGGGAGCTAGTGTAATCCTGATGCCCTTATCTATTTACAAAAAAATGGGTATTGACACGGTCCAAGACACTAGGATGACACTCCAGTTTATTGATCACTCAGTTAAGCAACCTTATGGAGTGGTAGAAGATGTTCTAGTGAAGATAGACAAATTTATCTTCCCAGTAGACTTTGTGATTCTTGAGATGCCTGGAGATGAAGAGATTCCTCTCATTTTAGGCAGGCCATTTTTAGAGACTGGAAGGTGTATGATAGACATAGAGGGAGGTACGATGACTCTAAAAGTCTACGATGAAGAATTGAAAATTGATGTTCGAAACATTATGAAGTACAAAAATGATGTTGGTACGAGTCATACAATAGAGGTGATAGATCAAGTGATTGCTCAGGGTAGTCCGATCAAAACACCACAATTACCTTTGGAACGAGTCTTAAGCTTGGAGATCTTTGAAAGTGATGAAGACAGGGATGAGAAAGAGTCATAAGTGCTAGCCATGATGGAAATAAAACCTCAGTGGATTAGATCTAAACCACACCGATTGGAAGATTTAAGACCACCATCGTCATCAGAAGAAAAGCAAGAATATAAAAAAGGGACGGAGTTGTAACAACTGCCTGAAAATCTCAAATATGTTTTCCTTGACAATGAACAGAAGTGCGAAACTATAATAAATTCTAGTCTCAAAAGTTTCCAAGAGGAGAAACTCATCAAAGTACTAAAAAAATACAAAAGTTTTATTGGATGGGCCATCGAAGATTTGAAAGGTATTAGCCCAACAATTTGCATGCGCAAGATACTGATGGAGGATGATCACAAGTCGGTCGTCCAACCACAAAGGAGACTTAATCCCGCCATGAAAGAAGTGGTTCGCAAAGAAGTAGTGAAGTTGTTAGATACATGTCTTATTTACCATATATCTTATAGCTCATGGGTGAGCCCCGTGCATGTGGTACCAAAGAAGGGAGGAACTACCATCGTCATGAATGGAAAAAATGAGTTGATTCCTACTAGAACTGTTACAGGGTGGAGATTTTACATTGACTATAAAAGATTGAACACTGCAACAAGAAAATACCATTTTCCTTTTCCATTCATTGATCAAATGTTGGAGAGGTTGGTTGGTTACGATTACTATTGTTTTCTTGATGGATACTCTGGGTATAATCAGATCGCAGTAGCTCCTGAAGATCAAGAAGAAACGGCATTCACATGCCCATGTGATATCTTTGCTTACAAAAGAATTCCATTTGGGCTGTGCAATGCACCAACTACATTTCAGAGGTGTATGACATCCATTTTCGCTGACATGCTCGAAATGCATATGGAAGTGTTCATGGATGATTTTTCTGCTTTCGGTTCTTCTTTTGATAATTGTTTGAGTAACTTGTCCCTTGTTTTAGAAAGATGCCAGCAAACCAACTTGATTCTCAATTGGGAGAAATGCCATTTCATGGTGCGTGAAGGCATAATATTAGGTCACAAAATTTCCCATAAGGGGATAGAAGTTGACAAAACAAAAGTGGAGGTAATATCAAATCTTCCACCTCCTGCGAATGAGAAAGGTATCAGAAGTTTCTTGGGACATACATGTTTTTACCGCAGATTCATAAGATATTTCTCTAAAATAGCCAAACCATTAGCAAGTTTTCTTGTGACAGACAAACTGTTTATGTTTAATTAAGAATGTGCCGATGCCTTTGAAACATTAAAGAGTAAGCTAGTGTCGACACCAATAGTGATTGCCATGATTGGTCTCTCCCATTCGAGATCATGTGTGATGCCAATGACATTGCAGTAGGAGCAGTACTAGGACAACAAAGAGATAAGTCGTTACATGTGATTTATTATGCTAGTCATGCTTTAAATCCTACACAAATGAATTATGTAACTACTGAGAAAGAGTTGCTAGCAATGGTTTATGTTTTTGACAAGTTCAGACCATATCTATTAGGATCTAAAGTAGTTGTTTATACTGACTATGCTGTTTTGAAGTATTTGTTTGCTAAGCAGGAATCCAAGTCGAGGCTATTGAGATGGATACTACTCCTTCAGGAGTTTGATATGGAAATCCGAGACAAAAAGGGATGTGAAAACACTGTTGCTGATCACTTATCCCAGATGTCCCCGATTGAAGAAACAGAAGAGAAACATCCAATTAGGAATGAGTTTACTGATGAACACATCATGGATATTACTGGCATTCCATGGTTCATAGACTACGCGAACTATTTAGTAGGTGGTGTAATCCCTGATGATTTTGATTATAACAAAAAGAAAAAGTTTATGCATGATTGCAGGTTGTATTTATGGGATTACCCATTCTTGTACACAAAGAGAATATATGGGTTGGTTCGAAGATGTGTTCTAGAGGAAGAAAAACAGGACGTCCTAAAAGCGTGCCATGACTCAGAATATGGAGGACACTTTAGTGGGGATATGACAGCAGCAAAAGTCCTCCACTCTGGGTTGTACATGCCTACACTTTTCAAAGATGCCCACTGCATAGTTAAGAAATATGACAGATGTCAAAGAACAAGTAACATTTCAAAGAGAAATAAGATTCCTCGTAATGCCATTTTAGAGGTAGAGTTGTTTGATATACGGAGAATAGATTTTACGGGACCATTTCCACCGTTGTTTGGAAAGAATCACATTTTGGTGGAAGTGGCTTATGTGTCTAAATGGGTAGAAGTTGTGGCCTTGCGTATTAATGATGCTAAAGTGGTGGTTAAGTTTCTGAGGGCTAACATCTTTACAAGGTTTAGAGTACTGAGAGATTTGATAAGCGATGAAGGAACATATTTCCTAAATCGCCTCATGGAAAATCTACTCAAGAAGTACAATGTGAAACACAAAATTGCTACCCTGTACCATCCTCAGACCAGTGGCCAAGTGGAAGTTTCTAATTGAAAACTCAAGCAAAAACTAGAAAAGACTATAAATTCCTCCAGGAAGGATTGTGAAAGCTTTCAAAACACCAATAAGTATATCTCCATATCAGTTAGTTTATGGAAAAGCTTGTCATTTGCATTTAGAGTTGGAACACAAAGCATTGTGGGTCTCCAAATTTCTAAACTATGACCTCTCAAAAGCAGGATATTCAAGAATCCTTTAACTCCATGAGTTGGAAGAATTTAGGAATCAAGCTTACGAGAATGTCGAACTTTATAAAGATCAAACAAAAAAATGGCATGATCAAAAAATTCAAAAGAAAGAATTCTGGGAAGGAAAGTTGGGTTCTCTTATTTAATTCCAAGTTTAAGTTGTTTCCTGGAAAGCTGAAGTCTAAATGGTCTAGGCCATTTCTTGTCAACAAAGGGTTCCCTCATGGTGCAATAGAGCTGAAGAATTAGGAGAATGGGGACACTTTTAAAGTTAATGGGCAAAGAGTGAAACCTTATCACCAAGGACAAGACATTGGCCTGGTAGAGGATGTTCATCTCAAAGGATAGTCTGATACACCGTCGAGCCATGCGATGATAAACAAAGCACTACGTGGGAGGCAACCCACACTTCTAATTATTGTACTATTTTCTTTTTATTGTTTGTTTTGTTTCTTAGTCAGGTGATAAATAGGTTCTTACATGGGGAAGCATAAGCATGTGATACATTAAAAAATTGAAGATGCTTCGATACAGAGAATTGTACCTGGAATAAACAGACCAAATCGTCAAGAAAAACCAGAGTTGGAGGAGGTATCAGACTCCTATTACGGGTGCCTGTAGCAGCTTTAATGACCCGTAGAAAACCTTAACACAGACCCCCTAAAACCAACAGGAATTTCATCTAAGACAGAGTCCTGCTACGGTCACCTGTAGCACGTGCTACGACCCGTAGCGGGCATGACCTCTAGAACCCTAAAAAGGAAAAACAACAACAAATGCTCGATGCACACTACGGGTGCCCGTAGCAGCGTAGCATGGCCAGCGGAAAAAAATCTATTTTTTTTTTCAAATCTTTTTGAATTTTGTTAGAATCTCTTTTTTCTCTCACCTTGGCCTCACCCACCAATTACCATCCAATAATATGAAATTAAATCCCAATAACTCCAATAAACTCAAAGTTTATACCATTTACTCTTTCACTTTCTCTATCCAAACTTACTATCTTCATCTCCTACTCTCTCTCTCTCTCTCTCTCTCTCTCTCTCTCTCTCTCTCTCTCTCTCTCTCTCTCTCTCTCTCTCTCTCTCTCTCTCTCTAAAACCTAAGCCTCCATTAAAACCCAAAGCTTAAAGCTCCCATATTTAATCTCACACCCACTCCAAACCATAAACACCCTTTATAAAACCTTCATATTTTTCACCCTCATCCATATTCCGGGTGCCAATCTCTCCAAATCACAAGTTCAAAATCGTCATATTTTCAGAAGTGCTAACATGCCCCCAAAAAGAAGTGCTCAAGGAAAGAAAGTGGCGGAAACCTAAAGAACTCGAAAGCGAAACACCCTAACAACCAATCCTCGCAACATTATCTTCGAAAACGATGATCAAGCGAAAAGGTACTCGATATTTATTTGGAGAAAAATAACTCCTACAAGGTATATGTGTGAACAATCCTTGATTGATCTAGGGTTGAAGTTTGAAATTGATAGGATGTTTCATGCTATAGGGTTACTAGAATTTATGTATTTGGAGGCGCCAACCTATGAGTGCATAACTCTTGAGTTCCTTAGTACTCTTGATTCTAATTTGCAGAAAAAATGGCTCGACGATGTGAGGTACTACTTTGGTACTCTCAAATTCTGCCTCTTTAACCAAAACCACGAGTTGTCTGTTGAGGATTTAGGAAGTATACTCCGACTGCCCATTTACGGGCCCGGAGATGTTTCAGAGTATTTCCTGTGAAACAATTCTGGACTGATATTACAGGTAATTTGTGTTACGGTTTCGCATCCGCTAAAGCCTTGGGTATTTAGAATCCATGTTTTTCGGTACGCCTAAAAAGGCTTTGCTTACACTTTATTTGGTAGGGATGACAACACCGATGTGACCTTTCAAAGATAATTATTTTTCCTATATGCCATGGCTAATAATGAGTTAGTTAATGCCGCTGCCTTTGCAACTAACTATTTGGGAAGAGTTGCTCGTGCACCCACCAGTGGCATTTCCGTGGGGGGTATGATTACCCAAATTGCCAAGTATCTCAGATTTGGCTCTTATTTGTCTGACGTGTTCGTAGTTACAGGTAAGACTAATATTGATATGGAGTCCCTTACTCACCAGGGTATGATTGTTGTTTTCGATAGCACCTACTCGGTGATGATATGTAACTAGTTTATCCTTGAACTACCAAACCCGGGCAGAGTAAGTGTCGCTGATGAAAATAAATGGTTTTATACAGGGGCCGACCATCTTCAGGATTTATCCAACGAAGAGGACGGCCAAAATGTTGAAAATTTTGTTGCAGGTAACACCATGGAAGAGGATGATACCTTCCAACAACAATTTGTACCCCATCCATTGCATCCTACATAACAAGAAACTGGACCATCCATAATGGATCGGGAATGGTGGGCATGGGTACAATCTGAGCTCGACGACGTAAGATCCGAGCAAACAAGACAAGGGGAAGCTTTTGATGATGTGCAAGCCATGATGCAACAAATGATGTTGCATTTCCCTCCGCCTCCTCAGTAAGGATCCCTATGAGTCACCCTTTTCTCTCTTGAGCTAAGATATTGAGGCCAATGTTTGGTTCAAGTTTGGGATGGATTTACTGTTTTTGGTTATTTTTTTCTTTTATTATCTTGCTTTTGTTGTTTGTTTGTTATGTTTCTATTGTTTGTTCAAAAACCACACTTTGAAATTCCTCCCGACTTTGACCAAAAATAAATTTTGTTTTCGTAAGAGATTTAATTTCAAAGAAATTGGGAATATTATATAGAGATAAAGGGATGAAAGGTTAAGGGTAGGGAAAATGGAATAGTGTAACAAAAAGAGGTTTTGTTTGAACACCCCAAGCTCCCAAAAATGAGTTATGAGTCTAACATGTATATTTGTATCATAGTACTTGGACCCTGAGAAATACTCCTGGATTATTTTGCATTGACAGTCGGGCATAATTTAGACTCACATTCATATATGATGTGTTTAGAAGTTAATAACCTTGAAATCAAAATCATGAAAAGGCGGTAAAAGGCAACCAACCCTCTAAGTCGGGTAACCCTCACCCGGTTATTCAGCTCAACAGTGGTTGAACCACAAACCTCGTCCAACTAAGCACAATATAGAAACTTAAAAGTTTTGAAATTTTCATTGGAGAATAAAATGCTACTTATCTGGTGTCTATAAAAAAAATATTCTCGATCAATCTTGTGCATGTGATGATTATCATAATTCTTATTGCCTTAATGTGATTGTCTGAATAAAAAGGGAGGAAAATTAGAGATGAGACTTAAGTACAAAGTATAGTTAGAGAGGTATCCAAAAGGAAAGCTTAGGTGGTATGTTCTCACAAACACTCTTCGCGTCATATGAATACCGGAAGAACTAATCCTTGACTGATTTGAACAAAAGTCTCACGTATGGATACCAGTATGTGTCATACCCCGATTTTGGTCCTAAATTTTTTCATTTTTTCATTTTTATTTGGCACGTGGCCTAAAGTTCATTTGCATACTGTAGCGGTGTATTCGTCACTTTATGATTTATTGATTAAATCAAAAGCAAAGCATACAAAGAATCGAGCCGCCACCGCACTTTTATTTATCCAAAGGAATGGCTAAAAAGCGAACAAAATCCTAAGAAGTTTTACACATAGAAAACCAATGAAAAGATCAGAGATCTGGGTAAGGGGTTAATTACGCAATGGGAAGGTGTTAGGCACCCAAAACGTCCTAGGTACTCCTAAGGAGCCCTTTTCACACTTGTTGTACGAAATGTTATTTGTTTATGAAATGTTTATTGTGCAAACATGATTGAAGGGATGAGAAAAGAATGTACAATTTATTATTTTTGTGTTTGGATGGATAACCATTGCCTACGTACCTTTACAGGATCAAAACCTCGTAGTTCGGCTAAAAGATTTCCAAAATATGAGTGGGTTCATTTTAAACAAGAGCCCTAAGGTCTTTCATTATCCACGGGAGAAAACTCAACCTTATACAAACAACAAGTCCACCATGTGAGAAAAGCTTCAACTTGCTAGTGAGGGGTTAACCCTATAATAAGCAAGGAAGTCTTACAATTCAATCACTAAGGACAAAAGGTGAGATTAACATCAACCACTAAGATAATTGAGATCTATGGCTAATGTACGAAAACTTATCAAGAATGGACAAAGCCACAAAACAATTGAATGAGTGAAAATTAACCAATTAGAATTTATTCACAAAAGATGGTCAAAGTATGATTAGAATTCAATTCAAAAGAAGTATTATGAAAATGAAGTTTGAAAAATCAAAGGCTTAAGGCCTAGGTTTCTAATTTGAAATCATGTCAAAATGTTTGCACAATAGTTTTCTGGTTTAGGCTAACATGCAAAGATGGAGGTTTAAAGAAACAAAAGGTGGAAGGTGAAGGATGTAAAACTTCTTAGATGTTCACCTCTTGAGATCATATGTAGATGATCCAAGTGATTCCTTTGGAATAGGCAATGAGCAATAACAGATAAACAAAGCAAATGGATACCGGATGCCAATCAATGGACTTACACCAATCTCACAAACAAAGGTGGATACCGGATACCAATTAATGGATTTACACCAATCTCCTAAAACAAACATGGATACCAGATGCCAATCAATGGACTTATTCCAATCTTCAAAGAATGATCATAGGAAACAACTGCCAATAAATGGACTTACAATTGACTCCTCACATACAACAAACAAAACAAATGCAATAAGCAAGAGGAAACAAGTTGCCAATAAATGGTCTTACACTCGACTCCAAGGAAATAGGATGCCAATCAATGGTCTTAGTCCCAACTCCTTCCAGATCATAGGAAACAACTGCCAATAAATGGACTTACAATTGACTCCTCCATGGACAAACAAAGATGTCACAAAGATGTCACAAAGATGTCACAAAGATATGAACAATGATCATGAAATTATGTACAATTAATGATGATAAATGCAAAAAGGCACACATAAGCAGATATGCACAGATGAATCAAGTAAGCAACCAAACAAGTCAATTAGCACACACTATATACAATCAATTAGGCTCAAGCAAGGTTAGGCTTTAAAGCCAACTGGAATGGGGTATGTTGTGCTCTTAACCCTAACATTGAGAGTTAGGGTGAAGCAGATAAAATGGAGATGAGGGGTGTGCCTCATAGCTCTTATCCCTGGCCTGGGAGAGCTTTAAACAATAGAAAGTGTGGGAGTTCATAAAGTATGAACTCTTCTCCACAAGTGAGTGACTCTATAAGATCTTGGGTTAATATTCACAATGCATCAACACATTGTGTGAGCAAAGTGAATGACACACTAAATAGCAGGAGATGGATTACACATCTCTTTTATCTGCCAATTGCCTCATAAGAGGACTTTTCCTGCTTGGCACAAAAAGTAAACAAATCACAAACATTGCCTCTTAAGGAGGACTTCAGACAGGTGCCTACCAATAACAGTAGGTCTTCCAGACTACATGAAGATTAGAGATTATACCTAAGTGGTTAAGCAACCAAGCAAAGCAAAGTTCAAAATGAACTTAAAGCAACTTATGTATCTGTGGAAACATCAAACAAATCAGTACAAAGTTCAGACAATCAAACAACAGTCAATAAGCAACAAACAATCCCAATGTACACCAATGTGTAAACCAAAAGTCAAACTCAAATGAGTTAACATCAACCTACAAAACACACAAAGATTAGTACTCAAAGGCAAACATCAATGCTCAAATGATGGAGCATCAATAACTATGGAAACTTGGATGTTCAACCTGAAATCAAAGCTCAAATGTGAGAGGCAAACCACTAGGTCAAAGCCTAGGGTCAAAGATGGAGAAAAAATTCAAAACAGAAGCTGAAAATTAACATGAATCAACTTCAAACCCATCTTGATACAATCCAAAAGGCCACACATCAATATCATCAACCAAAAGCATTTCATGATCAATTGAAGTTCAAGGCAATTTTAAAGCTCAAATGTGATCAACCAGAATGAAAAATCTCAATTAAATCAGAAATGATTCAAATAATTCCAACAAAATTCATGCGCATTCACAACATTCATAATATGCATCATACAAAAAATCAGGACAATTGGAGATCATTTGGCATGGCAAACACATCACATAAGTTGGACAAGCAAAGGAGTGACACAAATTGTCACACCAACTTAACATGATCATAAAACAGAAATGATAAATGGTAAAAATACCAAATCAACACCAAAATGTCAAACAAAGTGTCTAGTTTCATCATGCAAATTTTCAGAATCATTGGATCAAAGACCAGAATTTCACAAATGAATAAGCAAGGCAAGGTACAAAATGGATACATGCTCACATACCCTAGCACAAAATGAAATCCAGCCAAGCACAATTTTGGAATTAATGATAAAAAAATAATAGACAGAATAAGGATCACAATGCAAAAAATTGGGATGAATTTGGATTAATTTTCAATTAGATATGATATTTGCAAGATGAGGAAAAAATAAAAACACATATGAAGCCATTGTAATGGAATATATGAGAAAATGAATGAAGCATATGAAATGATTTGCACTGGCCGGAATCGAACTGGGAGCGAATTTGAAATAGTTGGCGCCGGGGATTGAAACGCTGCCGTTTCATTTATGTGCTGGCAGGTCAACACACGCGGTCAAACAGACGGACCAATGAGAACGCAGCATGGCAAAATGCATGAACCAATCAGAATCAAGCCCTATTCTAACACATGCAGCAACAGAAAAGCGTGGCCTAATGAATCGAAACCGTTGCCTAAGCCAGAAACTCATCTTCTTCATCGCGCATGCATGAACAGTAACATTGCATCAAGAACACCAAGAACAAATGTTCCAGAATTTAAAATTAAAGACATCATTGTGTAGATCCTTCATCCTAGGTCACAAATCCATGCCTAGCTAAGCTTGAATCAACACATACAAAGAGAATCGAGCTATGGAAAAATCGTGCATGAAACTTTAATCAACCCTAACTAACTCAATTTCACACCAAAATTCATGATTCAAAGCTCAGGATAACCAGCATAAAGAAATCTACAACAACATCATGATATATTTGAGAAATAAGAGAATCGATCCATAACCTCTTGAAGAGCAGATCTGGAATTAGCTTGATTCAAGGCTTGTAATGGCTTCAATGTTCCTCTAGGATGCTTGTATGAGTGATTGGAAGAGAAAATGAAGCTCAATTGTGCACGAATCTACCAAAATTTGGAATCACCATTGTTGCTTCAAGCTTCAAGAATGCTGCAATCTTGCACTGCTTCTCTTGGTTCCACGTGCAAAGTTGATCAATATCACCTCAGGATCAAGAATCCAGCCATGAAATGTGCTTTGATGTGAAGGAATTTGAAGAAAATTTGAGAGAAAAATTTGAGAGGTTTGAATCTAGATCTGAAAAAATGAGAGCTCCTTTGAAAAACAGTTAGGGTTTTGGTTTATATAGGTCATGCTAATCACTCTTTAATCATGTTTAAGCCAATTGGTAAGTGAGTTTAGCAAAAATGAGGTGTAAGTGCAAATTAGCTTTTTCACTCTATGCATGAAGTGCATGCATGAACAGTGCATGAAATCCATCTATTTTCACTTAAAAATCAATTTTGGAGATAATGGTAATGGTCAAAAGTTCAAACAATGCACCAAATTTGAATTTCATGTTTTCCCTCCAAAAATCCAATGAATTATCCAATGCTAATATGAATGTAATTTATGCAATGCAATGCATGGTTTGGAAACTAGAGGTCAAAAGGAGAAGAATGCAAAAAGAGCCATCCATTTTGGAGTTTTGGTTGAGAAGTTATGTCCATTTGAAGCTTCATACACACTTTGCCATGTTTTGATCATATCTCTTTAACCATACATGAGAAATTGATGATCTTGGACTTTTTGGAAATGGGAGAGAAAGATCTACAACTTTCATGTTCAACAAAATTTCATTTGAAGCTTTCTTGATGATGTAATTTGAAGTTGAAGTTGGGTTAAAACCTTTCCATTTTTGGCAAATTCAAATTATAGGTCACTTTCTATTTTTGGAAAGTTTTGACCTGACTTTAAATTCTTCAATGTTGATGTTTGAAATGTCAAATGAGACTTGTTTGAACATGAATGAAGTATTTCTAATCACTTCCCACCTTTAAATCCACAGTTGACTTAGCAGTTGACTTTCTAGGTCTTCAGTTAACCTGGCAATGTTCTGATGAAATTCAAGCCTCTACCACTTGGGATTTTGCTTCAACATGACATCATGGTTCATATGAACTCTTGATAATGATTGTGGGGTCCAAATTCTCAATAATGGCCACCATCTATTGCTCAATGAATGCCTTTGATGCTTTGACCTGTGATTGCTTCATCTGCAAGACAAAGGTTAGATGACATATTTTTGTACTTTTGGTTAGTGGTAAAAGGAAAGCAATGACATACAAAGGCAAACATGCTTGGTGATCAAGAATCACTCTCACAAAGATAACCAACCCACAGGGAAGGAGGCAAGGTGCACAATGATCCTTGAGGCAATGAAATGTTATGATATGATGCCATGAGGGATCTTAGGGACAAAATTGGGGTCTTACAGATGCCCCTATTTAAGGTCATTCTAGCCGGAGAAGTGAAGTTTAGAAGTCTTTATCTTGACGCGGTAGAATGGGCTTAAATAACAGTAATGAGACAAATTTTGGTCCCTAAGAGACCTCATGATGCAAATGCATGCAAAGAAACAACTCTGTGGGGAGTACTGGTCCACAAAGAAAAGACGATCCATCGGAGTAATACACTCACCAGGAACAGAGACTCTATCAGGACTCTCATGGGGATAAGAAGAAGAAAAAGAATGCGTGAGCAGGACACGACTCTGAATTAGGGAACACAAAAACTAGACACTGCATGAACAAGACACGACTGGGCTAGAGACCTCACTAGGGAATAAAGGACTCAAACTGGGGAAAAGAAGAACTCCAAAGGAAAACACATCCATTGGAAAGACTCAAGCTGACTCAAACTATCCACAAAGGATACTTCGGATGAAAATCCGGACTCGGACTGGGAAAGGATTCACATAGAACCTCCCTGCCGGGGAAAACTGCATATATTGGGGAACACGCCAATACAGCAAAAGGGTAAAATCACAAGGGAAAATCCACTGGAGAAGGTCTAACAAAGAGACTCTCCTGGGGGAGCAACAAAGAATGAGGTGTTACCGGTATAAGGGTAACAAGCTCAGGAAGAATGAATATCTAAGACCGGTATAAGGGTGAGAGATATCAATCAACCAAACATCTGAGAAAGACCTGAAAAAGGTACATCAACTCAGGAAGATCTGACTCCACAGGGGACCAAGGTCATAATAGGGAGCAGAAAGGAAGGAACACCAGGGATACCGGTTACTGGGTATATAATAGGTGACCGACCAAAGCGTGAATTGGTATATGTGCCAAAACACTCATCATCCGAAAGGAGGGCTTGAAAAAGCAAATCGACTCACAGGATGGACATTCGAATCCACAACGGGAAAACGAATCTTACTTAGCTTGGGGAACAAACCCAAAGAGTGCATGAGATATAATATCCATTACCGTCAGAACGTGGATAGTATACTCGCATGAGATATATTATCTATTACCGTCAGAACGTAGATAATACACTCGCATGGAAGGAAACACCAGGGATACCGGTTACAAGGTATATAATAGGTGACCTACCGAACACGTGAATTGGTTTATATGCTAAAACACTCATCATCCTGAAGAGAGAAAAACGCAAACTTATCAAAGGATGGATATTCGATTCTACAAAGAATACGAATCTTACTCCGCTGGGGAAAATCAACAAAGGATTCCAACCAAAGAGTGAATGAGATATATTGTTCATTACCGTCAGAACGTGAATAATACACTCGAAAAGGAAGAGACACCAGAGATACCGGTTACTGGGTATATAATAGGTGACCTACCGAAAAGGGAGACAATCGTTACCAACAACAACACGGTAAACGAAAGACAACTCACAGGGGATAAATTGCAAGCATCCGACAATTATCCGAGAGACAAAGAATATTCGATTCCGCAAAATGGAACACGAATCTTACTCGACTGGGGAAACATAACAGGCTTCGACTGAAGAGTGCATGAGATATATTATCCATTACCGTCAGAACGTGGATAACATACTCGCATGGAAAATTATCCACAACCGGTTACTGGGTTAATAAAGGATAAATCCACCGAAAAGAAAGGCATCGGGATACCAAAACTAGGTATATAAAGATGACCGATCAAAGGGAGCAACAATCATTACCAAGCAAAAGGGTAAATGAAAGAGGACTCACAAGGGATGCATTGATAAACAATCAATGATCCGGGGAACAAATCACTGGCATACGGTGAAAGGACCCACTGAGGATAAAATTGCTATCATCCGGCAATTATCCACAAAAAGACTTGCTGGAGATACAATTGCTAGCAAACGACAATTACCCAGAAGCAAGGAGGGAAATATCAACATCAAATACTGAATGAAGATAACCACAAAGAGTAACCATCATCGGTTAGGATGAGCAACAAGGTTAACTCTGCAAAGGAGAGAAATTAGGGTTTACAACTACCGAATACGGGGTAGAAGACCACAAGCTCTGGCTGAGGATGAAATTGCTAGCAAACGACAATTATCCACAAGAAAGCCCAGACTCCGTTGGGAATAAAACCACAACAACATAGGATTTACAACTACCGAGTACTGGGTAGAAGACCACAAAATCCAACATCAACCAGAATGAACCACAAAGGTTACCTCTGCTAGGGGATAAAAGATAGGACTTACAACTACCGAATACTGGGTAGTGTAACACCTCAAAATTTGCCCTCCTCTCTTGGGACTAGCTTAACATATCGCATTGCATTTTGTAGGTCATTAGGCATAGCATATTGCATATCATGTGGTTACATTGAGCAAGTCATCCTCATAGGTCTTGGTCAGAAGATAAGAGGTGGAGATGCAAGCCTAGGGTTTCATTGGACTGATCATTAGCCATCTGAGGATTGGGCTACAAATTAGGGTTTTATGATTCTCAAGGAGATTGGTCTTTATCTTGGTTAGAATGATACATCATCATCATCATGGTCTTGTTATCATCCAGAGATTCAAGAGATTCATCAGATACCTTGAGATTAGGGTTTTGACCACTGGTCAACCCTAATTAGTTGCATTGGGCCAATCAGGGCTTGTGAATGAGATGGGGTCTACAATGGATATGGGGATCATTGCATGATTATTTTGAGCTTATGGAAGCTAGGGTTTCATCCTTGAGCCATTTCATCAGGAGTTTGAGGCTTAATTTGATCAGTGCATTGCCAAATTCATCTATCAGTTGAAAAAGTCAACTGTGGTCAACTGTGCTTGATTTTATGGATTTGGAGGTGGGAGAGAGTTGGATACACTTTATTCATGTTGAAACAAGTTTCATTTGACATTTCAATCATCAAGAATGAAGAAAATAAAATCAGGAGAAAAGTTGCCAAAAGTAGAAAGTGACTTGTAATGAAAGTTTCCAAAAATGGAAAGTTTTTCACCACAAAATTACATGTCCAAAAATGCTTCAAATGAAATTTTGTTCAACATGAAAGTTGTAGATCTTGCTCTCACCTTTCCAAAAAGTCCAAGAACTTGAATTTCTCATGTATGGTTGACAAGTTATGGTCTATTCATTTTCCAAAAATGCCTAAAATCAAAGTGGCATAACTTTCACATGGAATGTCCAATTTGAGTGATCTTTCTTTGAGCAAACCACATTTCACATGTACTTTCATGTTGCATAATCAAAATTCATCAAAAATGCTCAAGGCAAAAAGTCATTTTTCAAGTGGATTCTTTTGAATTTTTGGTGTGAGATAGTGAATTTGAGAATTACTTGGAATTTGCACATGAGACCACTTCTAACACTTCACAAATACCATTTAGAAGTTGTGTGAGCTGTCATTTGCTGTCATAGTGCTTGATTTGGAAAAGTCATTTTTGCCCTTGCACTTAAAGTGGCATTTTCACTAATCAAGCCAATTTTTGCTAATGATGATTAAGAGGTGGATTAAGGAGATGGTATATAATGTTAATCATAACAGAAATTAAAAACCACATTTCATTCTCCAAGATTTGTAACTGAATTTCCCTCCAAAACTTCACAATTCTCCAAAACTTCATCCAACATTTTTCAACATTTCTTCACCAAATCTGCATCAATCTTGATGATTCTTGATGGATTCATGCTCCATAAACCTTGAGGACAAACTATTTTGATGAATTCGTGGCTAAAGCTTCAAGAAAGTGGATTGTTCAAAGCTTGCACAACAATGGAGTTTTGAAGATTCTTGCAATTGGTGCTGCTTCGAGCTAGCCTAATCACTCCATTCAACTTCCTCATCAATAAGCATCATCTGTTTTTGCAATTGGTACGTGGAATCAAGCTGAATCGCATCTGCCATCATCATAAGGTGCAAATTCGATTTCCTTAATTATGTAAATCATTATATGGCTTTTGTAGAGCTTTCAACATAGATCATCATGATGTTCATAGTTTTTGATTTGGTTGAGAATTGAATGAGAAATCTGAATTTGAAGTTTGATATGCATTTCTTTTTTGGATCGATCCCGTTGCTATGTTGAGAATTAGGAGAAATCGTTTACATATCCTTAATCCTTGTTGGAAGACGGTTCTAATGATTATAAGTTTGTTGATTTTGGTTGAGATTTGATGTTCATCAATTTCTGGAATTTGCTGTTGTTGTTTGTGGTGAAAACGCGTGCTAGATCCACATTTCTGCATTTTCATTTCAAATTCTTGTTTCCCGCCGCCATCGTCCAATCAGAACGCGCCAAGCCGTTTAATGAAACGGCGCGTTTTGCTTCCTGATGCAAATAATTACCAAATTGCCATTTCTGGATTTAATTTGTTTTATTTCTTTTGCTTTTTCATTTTGATGCTTGAACTTAGAAAATTCATAGATTCTTCATTATTTGTCCAAAATTTGTGAGGTTTTTTTCACCATGCTACTTGTGATGTGTAGATTTTAATGATGATTTTTATTATTTTTGTGCACATGTGGAAAATTAATTTGTCTAGAGATTGATTGAATGTGTCACATTTGTGCATTCTTGGCCATATCTCTCATAAAATGATGATGCTTCCAAATAAATGGATGAAATTTTTTGTGCATATTCTGGACACTTTGATGGTGATTTTGATGTAGAGTTTGTGGTTTTTGGATACCTGGTTGTTGAGATATGAATTTTTGAATAGAGGTGTGACAATTTGTGTCACACCAAGCTTGATGAATTTCATGATTTTATTTGCCTTGCCTAGGAACCTTGAATTGAGCCAATTTTTCGCATGATTGAGCACATGTATATTGAAATTGCATAAGAATTTTTCTGGATTTATTGATGGCATTACCTAATTGATTGGAATTTTCTCTTCTGTTGGCTCATTTTGTGATTTTTTGTGACACATGTTGGCATTTGCTTTGTGAAATTCTGATCATTGATTGTATGAGTGTGAAATTTGGTATGAGCATTATAGACACATTATAGGTCATTATGGTTTTGATCCCATTCATTTATCATGTATTATCACTGATTTATGATTTTTGGAAGTTAATGATTGTTTTGATGCCTTGTGTTGGCTTGCTTGAATTTGTCTGAACTTTATGAATTTAATTTCCATACTTCCATTGATCCAAATGAGCTGAAAATTGATATGCTATTCATTGAATGTGTTCTGTTTAGGTTGGAAATTTTGTGGAATTTATTGAGCTGTTTTGATATTGATTTGATTGTGATCATTCTGTTTGGTCCTTTGAGATTGCAAATTGCATGTTGGATGCTATTTTGTGCATAAAATGATAATGGTGATTGATATGAGCATGGGACCAATTGGTTTTGCTTTTAAATTATTTGATTGTGGTTTTGGATAATTTTCACTTGCTGTTTTGGATTTTTCATCTCCTTTGGACCCTAGGCTTGGCCTAGTGGTCTTGTTTCTCATGTTTGGTTTGGATTTTCAGGTTGAGATGCAAAGGCCTTAAGGAGAAAAATGCAAGTTGATTAAATTGAGTTTGTTTGATGTTGTGAACTAACTTGTTTTGTGTTGTAGGGTTTGATGCTTGAGTTTGAGCTCATGGCTTGCACTTGTGTGCATTAACTTGTGTTTGACTGTACAGATTAACATTTGCTGTTTACTTTTGGGTTTGTCTGGTATACTGATTGTGCTTGATTGATTCCAGGTACCATAGTCGCTTTAGTTCTTTAAGAACTTGCTGTGCTGCTGCTTGGTTGTATAAACCAGTTGAGGTAGACTCTCTTGTCTCCATGTAGTCTAGAAGACCTGGCTTGTTATGTAGCCAGGCAACTGTCTGAAGTCCTCCTTAAGAGGCGATGTTTGTGATTGTTTACTTTTGTCCCCAAGCAGGTAAAGACCTCTATGAGGCAATTGGCGGAATCCAAGGGATATGCAATCTATCCCCCGCTATTCTGTTGAGTTGTCCCTCTGCTCACACCACTGTGTTGACGCATTGGGACATTAACCCAAGATCTTGTACAGTGTACAGTTGAGTCTGAGTCTTGAGCGTAGAAGGGTTCCTCCATTCTAGACCCACGCTCCTTTGTCTGAAGCTCTCCCTGGCCAGGGATAAGAGCTGTGAAGTCAAATCTTCACTCACCTTTCATCTGCTTCACCCTGACTCTCAATGTCAGGGTTAAGAGCGAACACTACCCTGTACAAATGACTTGCCTCGGCAGTCCACCCTTGTTTGAGCCTCACTTGACTGGATATAGTGTGTGCTATGTGAATGTTTGCTTTATTTTGATTGATGCTTGCATGCTTGTTTTCCTGGTTAGGATTAGCTTGCTGTTGTGCAAGTAGATAGAAACCATAACATAGGGCAATGATGCATGATAACACTAGGCTCGAGTACAACTCCCTAGTAGTGTGTCTCCCCTTGGTTTCTGGTTAGAATTTCTTTCCCGTTCAGGGGAACTACGTCGCCCTGATCCTCATACCAGATGAGGTACGTAGGCAGGAGACCGTGCGAGGTCTCTCCTGGCACTTTTCTTTCTTTTTGTGTGTGTGCTTGACAGTTATAGGCTCGAGTTCCCGACTCCCTATTAACTTGTTGGTTGTTGTGTGCTTGGAAGCTGATGTAAGTCCATCGAGTGGCATTCGGGTTCCAGTGTGCGTGTGTTTGGTTCGGATGCCGATGTAAGTCCAGTGATTGGCTTTCGGGCTCCACGTTTGCCTTCTTGTGGTGTTTTGGTTCGGATGCTGATGTAAATCCAGTGATTGGCTTTCGGGCTCCACTTTTGCCTTCTTGTGTGTGTTTTGGTTCGGATGCTGATGTAAGTCCAGTGATTGGCATTCAGGCTCCCAGTTTGCCTGTGTTTGTGTTTGCTTGTTTGGCGTGCGTGAGCCGAACTACGGCAGCTCTGATTCTCGTTTCAGACGAGATACGTAGGCATAGGATGCGATGTCCTAGCGAGCCCCCTCCTCTTTTACCCCACCTGTGTTGTCTTCAGTGCGTTGTGTGTGATGTTTTGTTTTAGCAACCTTTTCTTTCTTTTAGAGCGTGGATCCCGTCGAGTACGACGGACGTGAGGGGTGCTAATACCTTCCCCTTGCGTAACCGACTCCCGTACCCTTTCTCTTTGGTCGCGAGACCATGCTTTTTCCAGGTTTACTCTGAGCGTTTCCTTTCCCTTTTTTGGGATAAATAACGCACGGTGGCGGCTCTGTGTTGTTTTTGTTTTAGCCCGCCGGTTGTTTTTCGCGGATGCGACAACTGGCGACTCTGTTGGGGACAAGAGATGTTGACCTGCGCTGGTCCATCTTCCCTAAGCGAGTCTCTCCTAGCGTTTTAGGATAGTTTAGGTTGCTTGTGCCGCTTTATTTATTGCATTTATTATTCTGACCATGTATATTTGCATAAATATTTGCATGCATCATACTATCATGTTGCCGTCCTCTGCGCAGGTGGTTCCTCTGTTTTGGGGTGGGTGTTCTGAGTGGGGCTAAAACCCAGGCCCGAGTATACACCTAGGATTAGTGTGGTCTCATGTTGCCTCCTTCATGTTAGGTCAACATGTGCCTGGCAACGTGATGCACCACAAGCCGGACGAGGTTCATTTGATAGTGCTTTCCTCTGTGGGGTACTCCACTTTGGTTGAGTTACTTCATTTGAGCTGTTGACTCTGGTGACTGATCATTTCCCGGATCTTTGGTTTAGACGATCTTAAGAGAGCTACAATGGCACACCCGAAAGGGCAAACCCATTGAGTATCTTTGCCCGATTGTCGAGACTATTATCCGCCTTAGGGTGACCTAATTAGAATTTACCTGTGAGGGGAGGGTGATTCTTTCAGATGTTCTGTTGGTGACTCAGATGGTGACTTTTGGTTCCGTTGATCAGGGTCCTATTTATGAGTCGGATTTATGGTCATTTATTTCCGAGACGCCGGAGTGCTGTCCGTGTTATTTATTAGTGGGGATCCGTTTATTTCAGGATTCCCCGGGCCGATTCAAAGATTATTGGGTATCTGCTCAGAGATTGTTTGGTGATGATGATGGTGTATCAGTCAGTTCCGTTTATTTCGGAACCTTTGAGTTGGATTTGTGGTTACATGTCCCCTCAGATGGTTGTGATCAGTTCAGAAATCAGGGCTGTAACTCAGAGTGCAAATGATCAGATGGCTTGGAGGATGGCAATGCATTGCATTCATTCATCAGCATCACTAACATTTGCATTTACCTGCATCTAACACATGTTTATCCATATGCAGGGACATTTTTGATCAAGATCCTGGTTGAGAGACTTTCTGTTCAGATATGAGGACCGGTTTGAAGCATGATGTTGCCTACAGTTTCTTCGACCCAGAGATTGGTGTGCTGAAGGAGATGATAGCATTGATTACACCCGACCATGTGGGGATGTTCAGGGAGGCATACGGTAGTATTCTGAAGATGGTTTTCAGACTCACTGATAGTGATAGGAGCGCCATTCATACACTTCTCCAGTTCTATGACCCGGGGCTGAGATGTTTCGTGTTTCCAGATTATTTGTTGGGGCCTCTGATGGAGGACTATGCTAGCATCCTGGGTATGCAGATCCGTGATCAGATTCCTTTCCATGTTACTAGGGTGGAACCCGATGTCCTTGGGATTTCCCATGCTCTTTATTTGAGTCCGGAAATGATCAAGGAGGGTTTGAAGGAAAAGGGGAAATTACCTGGATTTCATTTGAGTTTCTTGGAAGCTAATGCCAAAAAACATGCTGCAGTGGGTAATTGGAAGACGGTTTGTGCTTTGGTTGCTGTGAGCATTTATGGGATTATTTTGTTTCCTAATCAGAAGAGTTTTGTGGACCATAATGCTATCAGATTGTTCATACAGAGGAACCCTATTCCTACTCTGATCGGAGACGTCTATTACTCGGTTCATAACAGGAACGAGAAAAGACGTGGCGGTTTGATCAGGTGCTGTGCTCAGATGCTATTCAGGTGGTTCATGGGGTATTTGCCTTCCCGAGGTGCTTTTGCTTCTCTTGATCCTACTGTCAGGTGGTCATTCAGATTGATGGGTTTGCGGGCTGCTGACATCGCTTGGACTGATAATGGTATGGCTGGACGGGATTTTATATAGAGTTGTGGGAGTCTTCCCAATGTGCCTCTTGTGGGAGTTCAGGGTTGCATCAATTACAACCCGGTGCTTCTCAGGAGACAGATGGGGTTTGCTGTAAAGGGTCCTTCTCTCGGGCGGGAGATCCAGGAGTCTTTTTACTTCCCGATTGATGGCAATCAGGCCAAGCTAAGGCAAGTATTGGATGAGTGGCGCGACATCCAGAGAAAGGGCAAGGTTCCGTTTGGCAAGGTCAACAGTCAGTATTTTCCTCTATTTGATGATTGGTTGCGGAAGAGAATTGAGATTACACATCTACCATTTCCGGGAGGTGATCCTTGGTGTCCTATGATTGAGGGTCCGACTTCCACTGTTAGTATGGAAGAGTTCCTTGAGATGAAGAGAGCCAGAGATCAGTTGCTTACAGAGAAAGCGGAATTGGAGATGAGTGTTGCTCGGATTCAGATGGCTAACCAGGAGATCAGAGTGAAGATGGAGGATCAGGACAAGCGACATGCCCTAGAAGCGAAGCGCTTTGAGATGGATACTGCCTACTATGGGAAGGTCAGTCAGGCTTTGGCATCTTCAACAAAGGAGCACGACATTACCAAAGAGAGATTGGCTAGAGCTTCAAAAGTCATCGAAGATCAGAAGAGGAGGCAGATTTTCGTGAAGGATCAGAGAGACGACAAAGTCCGAGTTCTCATTGCCGAGTGGGAGGCCAAGCTGAAGGTTAAGGAAACGGAGAATGTGAAGATCATCGCCGAGAGAGATCATTGTATAGCCGAGAGAGATCATTGTATAGCTGAGAGAGATCATTGCATTGCTGAGAGAGATCATTACTTCAGGCAGATGAAGATTCACCAGAAGGAAGTGGGGAGATTGCAGCAGGAGAACACCGAGCTCAGGTTCGCCGTAGAGTTCGCGAAGATGGAAGCTGAGATAGGGCCATCTGTGGGACCCTCATCAGGCTAGATCTTTCATTTGTGTTGGATTACCGTCAGGCTTGTTGACGGAATTCATTTGTTTGTATTTCTTTCCCGATTCTAGAGATTTGTATCCGATTTGATGTATGACTATGGCACTTATTATGCATTTTGTTATGTGATGGTTATTTTCATTCAGTGATTGATCTTCAAGCTTTATTTGCTTTCCTGTATGCACTCACACAAGCACACACATGGTTGGGGGTATTTTTGCTAAATCATATATCTTTGATCTGTATGATGAAATCAAATGATGAATATCAGAATATTGCTGCCGGATTATTATATATCTCGATGAAGCCAGGATCGAGAGACAAAGTGTTCCTCATATGGATAAACACTGCATTCATGCATGATCATAATAACGTGTTTTTATTTTGCAGGTATCGGTTCTAATGTGCTTGATTGTTTCAGGAATCATTGCTCGTGCTCGCAGAGCTGTACCTTTGCACTCAACACGTCCCCACAGATACTTCACAAGACGCAATACCCCCAGACTGATGGATCTCCCAAATACAGATATCCTTGAGCTGAAGGACAAGATGGCTGAGCTGATCAACATTATGCAAGGTTTTGCAGTTGGTCAGAAGGCTCTAGCTGATAAAGTTGAGAAGCTCGAGCGGGCTTCAGCAGCAAACAGCGGTGTTAACCTGGATGGTGTCTCCAACCAGGGGCTGGGTGGTTCTCGGGACGGTGGAAAGAGAACAACTGTGGGAATAGTGAACAATGCCGCTGGTTTCGGTACTGCGGGTGGTCAACCGGGTCAGAATCTGAAGGATAGTCTTTTCCCTCCTTTCTTCGGTGTTGATGACGACAGAGAGGAAGACCGAGAGGCAGATCAGTTCTCGATGCACAATGAACCTTTTGGTCAATACGGTGCCCCACCGTAGAATAAAGAGATTCAGCTGCTGGCTGAGAAGATCAGAGCTTTAGAGAGTTATGCCACTCCTGGGGTGGTCAACATGTCAAACATGGGGCTAGTGGAGGGGATTGTGATCCCGCAGAAATTTAAAGCGCCCGCGTTTGATGGGTACAATGGGAGTTCCTGCCCCGAAACTCATCTTCAGGCGTTTGTCCGTAAGATCTCAGCTTACACCATGGACCAAAAGCTGTGGATGTACTTCTTCCAGGACAGTCTGTCCGGAGGCTCACTGGAATGGTACACTAAGCTCAAGTCCTCAGATATTAAGAATTGGCAAGATCTTGGGGACGCATTCTTTAAACAGTATCAATTCAATGCTGATATGGCCCCGAGTCGTACCCAGCTGCAGGGTATGTCTCAGAAAAACAATGAGGGGTTTAAAGAATATGCCCAAAGATGGAGGGAATTGGCTGCCAGAGTACAACCTCCTCTAGTTGACAGGGAGATGTCTGATCTCTTTATGGGGACTTTGCAAGGGGCTTATGCTGAGAGGATGGTTGGTTGTCCGGTGACCAACTTTTCAGACATAGTAGTGGCTGGGGAAAGGATAGAGAGCTGGTTGAAGCTCGGAAAGATACAGGGTAGCGCCTCTTCTTCAGGGTCGAAGAAGCCTTTCAGCAACGGTCAGAGGAAGAAGGAGGGTGATACCAGTGCTGTCTATGCGCAAAGGGGACCCAGTAGGGATCGTTACTTCCAGCACACTGCTGCGGTAACTATTCCTGCTGAGCATCAGCCTGCACAGCAACAACAACAGCAACCTCAACAGCAACAAAGACAACCGTTTCAGCAGAGGCCACAGAGGGCTGGTTACCAAGTCAGGGGAAGGATGAATGACAGGCAGTTTGATAGGCCTCCTGTGACTTATTCTTTTCTATTGAAGAAGTTGATGGATTTGGGGTTAGTACAGTTGAGGACTCTGGCACCTTTGAGACCTGATCAAAGGCCAGCTAATTATGATGAAAATGCCAAATGCGAATTCCATTCGGGTGCTCCCGGACACAATGTAGAGAACTGCAAAGCTTTTAAGCACGTAGTTCAAGACCTGGTGGATTCGAAAGCTATCAACTTCGCACCATCTCCCAATGTCAATGCTAATCCCATGCTTGCGCATGGTCAAAGAGGGGTGAATGCCATTTCTGAAGAGAATAGAGTTGGGCTGTCAAGTGTGGATCAATTGAAGACTCCTCTGGCTGAGGTTAAGAGGCAGTTGATGTTGAATGGGGTCAATCCGGGCTGTAATGATGATTGTGCTGAGTGCACTGTTTCTGTCAATGGGTGTGAATGGTTGAGGAAGACTGTCCAGGGTCTGATGGACGAGGGGAGTATCTTGATAGAGAAGGCTGATAAGGGGAAAGATGAGATCTCCACCATAACAATTTACTTTGCTCCGATGGATTTGTCTACTCTTGCTGAAGCGGCTCCAGTTACCATCACGGTACCTGGACCATCTCCATATGACAAAGATGATGCCCTGCCGTGGCATTATGGTGGAGAGGTGTATTGCAACGGTGAGAGGGTAGAAGACCAGACTGCTAGTGAAACCACCGTGTCAAAGGTGGATAATGCCGGTCCCAGCGGTTTCACTCGCAGTGGAAGATTATTTGCTCCAGATGCCTTGAGGGGAGGAGAAGGAGAGAAAGAGAAAAAAGAAAAGGCCGAGGCTTTAGCCAGGGCAAAAGGGAAAGCAGTGGTGAATAATGGTACTCCTGATGTGACACCGGTGCCTGCGGGGTCGGAAGAAAAGCTTGATGATGATGCAGAGGAATTCTTGAGGATCACCAAGAAGTCTGAGTACAAGTTGGTTGACCATCTGCAGCAGACTCCCTCCAAAATCTCGATCCTATCGTTGCTGTTAAGCTCTGAGGGGCATAGAGAGGCACTGTTGAAAATCTTGAAGAAGGCCTATGTTCCTCAAGAGATAACGATTAACCAGTTGGAAACGGTCGTGTCTAACGTGCATGCCAGCCATGGGTTGGGTTTTACAGACATGGATCTGACTGTGGATGGGAGGAATCATAACCGGGCTTTACACATAGCAATGGAATGCAAAGGAGCTGTGCTTTCGCATGTGTTGGTTGATACCGGCTCCTCATTGAATGTGTTGCCGAAGAAGGCTCTGGCTAAGCTAAATTGTGACGGGCTGATTCTGACTCCGACTGATCTGATAGTGCGGGCATTTGATGGGTCAAAGCGGGCCGTATTTGGAGAAGTTGAGCTTCCGGTGAAGATAGGCCCAGAGGTGTTCAAGTCGACTTTCTATGTCATGGATATCCAGCCGGCATACAGTTGCTTGTTGGGTAGGCCGTGGATCCATGCTGCTGGGGCAGTGACCTCGACTTTACACCAGAAGCTAAAATATATTTGGGAAGGACAGGTTGTCACCGTCTGCGGAGAAGAGGACATCTTTGTCAGCCACTTGTCCTCATTCAAGTACGTTGAAATGGACGGCGAAATCTGGGAGACACCAAGTCAAGCGTTCGAAACCGTTAAGGTGGAGAATGCTCTTTTTGCGAAAGAGGAGGAGAAACCGTCCATTGCTTCGTATAAACAGGCCGCTGAGGTGGTGAAGAATGGAGAGGCTCCCGGTTGGGGCAGGATGATGGATGTCTCTGCAAAGAAAGACCGCTTTGGAGTGGGGTATCAGCCGGGCCGAGGATCAGGACAGGGCAGAGGACGTCGTCCGTCAGTAACCTTCACTAGTGCCGGAATGCTGGATCCGGATCACATCTGCATGATGAGTGACGACGCTGATAGTGACTGTGACATGGACCGGTGGATAAAGCCGTGCGCATCAGGGATGGGAATCCAGAACTGGAAGGCTGAAAAGATCATCCGGGTCACTCTGCTGGAAGAGTAATATTTTTCCTGTTTTGATTTTATATGCATGAAAGCCTTACGTGTTGCCCGACGCGTAATGGTTCATTGTAAGGGCCACCTCATGTTTAAATTTGCAAATTCGCATCATTAATAAAAGGATGTTTTTCAATTAAAAACGGTGTTCCCTGTTTTCCATTTATTTTGGCAGTTTAAAAATAAAAACAAAATAAAAATGGCAATGTTTTCATTTTTCTTTTTTGATTTGACTCGTTCCGGTTCTAAGCAATGCATGAATCAACATTCATGCAAATGCGATCATTCTCCGGATCTCATTGATAACAATCCTGTTACACCCTTGTATGACTTCGACAATCCAATCTATCTTGCTGAAGAATAAGACGAAGAAGATTGTGAACTGCCAGGGGAGTTAGCCAGGTTGTTGAAACAAGAGGAGAAGGTGATTCAGCCGCATGAAGAGCAAATTGAAATTGTGAATCTGGGTACCGACGAGGTCAAGAAAGAGGTGAAAATCGGGGCTGCTTTGGAGGAAAGTGTTAAGGGCAGATTGGTAGTGTTGTTGAAAGAGTATGTTGACATCTTTGCCTGGTCTTATCAAGATATGCCAGGGTTGGATACCGATATCGTTGTGCACAAGCTACCGTTTCGAGCAGATTGTCCTCCAGTGAAGCAGAAGTTGCGCAGAACACGACCTGACATGGCGATGAAAATCAAAGAGGAGGTGCAGAAGCAATGGGATGCTGGTTTCCTTGCTGTCACTAATTATCCGCCGTGGGTTGCAAACATCGTGCCAGTCCCAAAGAAAGATGGTAAGGTGAGAATGTGTGTGGACTACCGAGATCTGAACAGAGCTAGTCCGAAAGATGATTTTCCGCTACCTCACATTGATGTGTTGGTAGACAATACAGCTCAATTCTCGGTGTTTTCCTTCATGGATGACTTTTCTGGCTATAATCAAATCAAAATGTCGCCAGATGATATAGAGAAAACAACGTTCATTACACCATGGGGCACTTTTTGTTACAAGGTAATGCCATTTGGTCTCAAGAACGCCGGTGCTACTTATCAAAGGGCCATGGTGACTTTGTTTCATGATATGATTCATCATGAAATTGAATGCTATGTTGATGACATGATAGCAAAGTCCCAAACAGAAGAGGGGCATTTGGTAGATCTGGCCAAGTTGTTTGACCGGCTGAGACAGTTCAGACTGAGGTTGAATCCGAATAAGTGCACGTTCGGAGTGCGGTCCGGTAAATTGCTGGGGTTTATTGTAAGTGAGAAAGGAATCGAGGTTGATCCTGCGAAAGTAAAAGCAATAAGAGAAATGCCTGAACCGAGAACAGAGAAAGAGGTTCGTGGTTTCTTAGGTAGATTAAACTACATTTCACGGTTCATATCTCACCTAACAGCCACGTGTGAACCCACTACGCCAAATAAGGGAAAAGAGGGCGCTTATTTTGGCCTATAACAGCGCTTTTAAACGCTCTCTAATCTGGCGCTGGCATAGGTAAAGACAGCGCTTTGTTCTCCTGGAGAAAGCGCTGTCTAAAGTGGCCACATTATAGTGCGCTTTAAGAAAAAAGCGCCCTCTGGAGTGGTCCATAGAGGGACACCTTAGAGGGCGCTTTCTGGTAAAAGCGCCCTCTAAAGTTGTCAGTGTAAAGTGTTTAGAGGGCGCTTTCAGGAAAAAGCGCCCTCTAAAGTTGTCATTGTAAAGTGTTTAGAGGGCGCTTTCAGGAAAAAGCGCCCTCTAAAGTTATCAATGTAAAGTGTTTAGAGGGCGCTTTCAGGAAAAAGCGCCCTCTAAAGTTGTCATTGTAAAGTGTTTAGAGGGCGCTTTCTGGACAAAGCGCTCTCTAATGTGTTAGTTATTTTAAAAAAAATTGTTTGAAAAACAGTGGATATATATTTATTTGGTAACCTGTTCGCATGCTGCAAAAGTGTAAAATTCATATTGATTTCATCCTTTAATCCAATGTTATACACCATTAATCCATTGATATATACAACATGAATCCATTTATATACAACATTAATCCTCCATATATACAACATTAATATATGATTCTTTGATCAACAATATACAACAACATATTCTCAAAGTACTACAATTAAGAGAATAAAACATAGCAACCAACACCCAGTGACCACTGTATCCAAAAGCTGTCTAGTAGTTCTAACCAATACTAAACAAAAACGCCCATCCACCCATGGTGGCAAACATGTTCTGTATATCCAAAAGCTGTCTAGTAGTTCTATCGCACATCCATACAAAATAAGGCTCAACCAAAACAACAGATGGCAGCATAAGTAGTCCCCTACAAAAAGAACACGTCCAAATGCAAATAACACAGAACTGTCAAAAGGCGATTGAGCAACAAATAGTAAACAATGGCATAAAGTTAAATGACATAGCTAATATTACCTGAATTCCTGCATGGCTGTTAAGGTAAAAATCAAATTCCCTAGGGTGACAAATGTCGGTGTCTACCACGGTTCCTTTGACAATTTAGAACAACAAAATCAGCAAAAAGTGATAAATTCAAATGATAATATATACCGGCTGCATTGAGAAATATATTGAAAAAACCTGGCATAATTTTTCCACTTCTATCGGTCTCTTTGGGGTTGACAGGAAAGAGACGAGTGTGATGTCTCTTTTGGACCACTACAAAAGTAACTTTAAGTAGATACCCATCCTCTATTGAGACACAAGCCTGTATCTCCGACCATATTTTTTCTTTGCCAACCTTCAAGTCCGGACTTCTCCAATTATCACATGTAATCGGAATATGTTGTCGAACAAGGAAACCAATGTCGTAGAGGGATACTTTCAAATATCCAACATCATCATCTAAACAAATATCAATTGATACTTTCGAGCATCCCTTGCCCCTTGCACAAATGATTGACTTCATAATAGCCATTTTACCTGTAAAAAAGAAAACAATTAAAATCAGATGACAAATGTAAAAACAATTAAAATCATAAAAGTCATTTTACCTGTAATAAAGAAAACAATTAAAATCATTTGACCTGTACCTTTTTCACTAAGTTCTCTTTCTTTTCTTGGTTGGAATATGTTCTACATGTCTCTTAACAACACGGACGGTTGGATTGATCCAAATACCCTCATTATGATCATTTCTAATATATGAAACATTTGATATATTATTCTCATCTTGATCATTTCTGGTAAACGATTCAATCTCAACATCAATATCATCACCTTGATCTCCAGTGTTTTCATCAATTACTTTGTTGGAAAAAAGAACTATAGACCATTTCGTACTTTTCGGATCATTGACATAGAACACTTGTCTAGCTTGAGAGGCTAGAATAAAAGACTCATCTTTGTATCCCACCCTATTAAGATCCACTTGCAAAAATCCTGACTTATCCATTCGAATGCCGTTATTATTTTCAACCCACTTGCAACCAAATATAGGAATCTGAAACTTCTCATAATCAAACACCCAAATGCGCTCGATAACACCAAAATACGACAGATTTGCAAATTTGGGGTTTAAGTCCTTCACACTTGATATGTGCATTGCTTCAGCTACCACGGTGACACCACTATTCTGCATAGTACTTTTATCATCTTGTTCTTTGGTATAAAATGTGTATCCATTAATCGCGTATGCGCTATAAGAAAAAACATGGAAACTTGGACCATATGCTAAGCATCTCAACCTTTCTGTTATTGAAGCGGGATCTGAATAATACTTTGAATAAATATGATCCTTAAACCAAGGTATAAAACATCGATTGTGCTCTCGTACTATCCAATTTTCATTTCTATTGGGATTTAAACCTCGGAGAACATCCTTGTGAATTTCAACATACGGCTCAACCTCATTCTCATTGTGCAGAACATACAAATGCACTTGATCCCGTTCGACCCTTGATACTGCCACGATTTTATTTCCAATTAGATTTTTTCCTTCTTTCTTTTCGACAAGCTGAGACTTGGGGAGTCCGATTGACTGAACATTAGACAAATATTCAGTACAAAACTCAATCGCTTCTTCAACAATGTATCTTTCAACCATACAACCTTCTGGTCGACTTCGGTTCTTCACGTACCCTTTTAATATTTTCATATAACGTTCAACAGGGTACATCCATCTCATATAAGCTGGTCCACACAATTGTGTCTCTTTCACAAGATGAACAACTAGATGTACCATTATGTCAAAAAATGATGGAGGAAAAAACATTTCAAGCTCACACAAAGTAATAACGATTTCTTTTTGCAACATTGGTAAGATCGCAGGATTGATCACCTTACTGCAAATTGACTTGAAGAAAGAACACAACTTAGTTATAGAGCTTCTTACTTTTTCTGGAAGAATAGAACGTATACCTATTGGGAGAAAATGTTCCATTATAACATGGTAATCATGGGTCTTTAAACTCTTTAACTTGAGGTCTTTCATAGACACAAGTCTTCTAATATCTGAAGAGTACCCTTCTGGAACTTTAACTTCACTTAGAAACTTACACAATGTTTTTTTCTCCTTTCTAGATAGAGTATAAGCAGCAGGCGGTAGATATGTTCGTTTTCCTTTCTTCAAGGGTCCTAATTCAGTTCTTATTCCCATCGCTATCAAGTCCTTTCTTGCCTTAAGGCCATCCTTAGACTTTCCTTGTATATTGAGTAACGTGCCAATAACACTTTCAAATACATTTTTTTCAATATGCATAACATCAAGAAAATGTCTCACATACAAGGACTTCCAATACGGCAATTCAAAAAAAACTGACCTCTTCTTCCACCCACTTTTGACAAGTGTGTGGGCAAAAGGCTTGCCAAACTGAGTATCCAAATCTTTCACCTTTTCAAAAATTTGATCACCCGTCAATATAGGTGGAGCTCTGCCTTGTTCTGTCTCTCCATTGAACCCCTTTCTCCATCCACGGTAGTGATGATTTGAATTTAAGAATCTCCGATGACCGAGAAAGACATTCTTCTGACCAAACTCCAAGCGCTTCCAATCTGTTTTATCTTCACAAATAGGACACGCACATTGACCTTTTATGCTATACCCTGATAGATTTTCGTATGCAGGAAAATCATTAATTGTGCCAAACAACATCGCCCTCAAGTTGAAACTTTCTTTCCTATATCCATCATAAACCTCCACATCGGTCTCCCACAAAATCTTTAAATCTTCGATTAAGGGCTTCAAGTACACGTCTATGTCATTCCCTGGTTGTTTAGGTCCAGAAATCAACATAGACAACATCATGTACTTACGCTTCATACATAGCCATGGAGGTAGGTTATAAATCATAATAATCACAGGCCATGTACTGTGTGAGATACTCTGGATACCGTGTGGGTTCATTCCATCAGTAGATAATGCCAAGCGAAGGTTTCTTGATTCTTCTCCAAATTCAGGATAATCATTATCAATTTTCAACCACTGTGGTGAATCTGCCGGATGTCGATACTTTCCATCTATAATTCTTTCATCTGCATGCCAGGTCAAGTGTCTTGAATCGGTTTCACTACGAAACATGCGTCTAAATCTCGGAATAACAGGAAAATACCACAAGACCTTTGCTGGAGACAACTTGTTCTTATATCGCGAGACACCGCATTTAGGACACTCATTTAACGATGCATACTCATTTCGAAACAAAACGCAATCGTTTGGACATGCATGTATCTTATCATAGCTCATGCCAATAGAGCACAACATCTTTTTGGTCTCATATGTTCGATTGGGAAGAACATTATCCTCAGGAAGCATATCTTTCAAAAGGGCTAATAACTCTGTGAAACTTTTATCCGACCACCCATTGCCCGCCTTTAAGTTGTACAACTTTAATACCGCAGACAATCTTGTGAATTTAGTGCAACCATCATACAAAGGTTTCTCTGCATCACTTACCAACCTCTCAAACATTTCGGGACAATCCTTAAGATCTCCTTCAAGTGCTTCTGCAATCTCTGCAACTCGATCACAATCGTATGTATCTGCGCCACTATAGTTTGAGGCATAGGTCGTACTATCCCCCGGTTCAACATTTTCGTTACTTTTCTCACCATGCAAATTCCAACATGTATAACTTCGATCAATTCCATGCCTCATTAGATGCGATGTCAACTGAACTGCGTCAACCCGTTTCCCATAACAACAACCCAAGCAAGGACATATCATTCTACTGGGGTCTTCGGCGTTCGCAACGGCAAACTTAACGAATTCTAATACCCCATTCTCGTACTCTCTCGACAATCGATTGGAAGACATCCATGTATTATCCATTACTAATTAGAATAAACAAAAAACAATTTCAGAAGAGTTCAAACACATTCGGACCTAGGTTTCTAATGATATTGGTGTTGACACAAAATCAGATATTCATAGGGCTTTAAATTGCCTAATAAACCCAAACAAACGTAGGGCTTGAAATTTAACGCATGCGCTATCAAATTTAAAATGACTATGAATATTGAAACTTTACAGGTTGAAACAAACGTAGCATAGACAACGCATAGACAACAATAACAAAAAACTGAAATGGGGCAAAGCTAAAACAAAGCAAGAAATAGGGCAAAGCTAAAACGAAACAAACGTACCTTTGGTGCCAGAAGGAGGAAACGTCGTAGATCTAACAGAGGTGGAAGGAGAACGCCTTAGAACCCTAACGTGAAAAAGAACGAAAATAACAGAGAGTGAAATAACAAAACGCGCAGTATGTTATAATTTTAATGTTTACTAAACGGGACCTTAGAGGGCGCTTGTGGAAAAAAAGCGCCCTCTAAGGTGCGCTGTCTATTGCTCCTTATTTTTTCGCTTCACTTTAGACAGCGCTTTTGTAATAAAGCGCCCTCTAAAGTGCGTTGTTGTACATGGACTTAGAGAGCGCTTCCTTAGAAGCGCCCTCTAAGGGTATCCTTAGAGGGCGCTTGCATAAACGCGCCCTCTATTGTTGTCCCTCCATTTCCTCATTATTTTTTCGCTTCACTTTAGAGGGCGCTTTGTTACACAAGCGCTCTCTAAAGTGCGCTGTTGTACATGGACTTAGAGAGCGCTTTTTTAAAAGCGCCCTCTAAGGGTATCCTTAGAGGGCGCTTTCATAAACGCGCCCTCTATTGTTGTCCCTCTATTTCCTCATTATTTTTTCGCTTCACTTTAGAGGGCGCTTTGTTACACAAGCGCTCTCTAAAGTGCGCTGTTGTACATGGACTTAGAGAGCGCTTTTTTAAAAGCGCCCTCTAAGGGTACCCTTAGAGGGCGCTTTCATAAACGCGCCCTCTATTGGTGTCCCTCCATTTCCTCATTATTTTTTTGCTTCACTTTAGAGGGCGCTTTGTTTCAAAAGCGCCCTCTAAAGTGCGCTGTCTATTCCTCCTTATTTTTCTCTTCACTTTAGAGTGCGCTTCTTTAAGAAAGCGCCCTCTAAGGTGCGCTGTCTATTCCAGTTTTTGGCGTAGTGACCAATATTCAAGTTGTTGAGAAAAGATCAAACGGTCAGGTGGAATAATGATTGCCAAGTGGCATTTGAAAAAATAAAAGAATATTTGCAGGAGCCTCCGATTCTGATGCCTCCTGTGGAGGGAAGACCGTTAATTCTGTACCTGACGGTCCTCGAGGGGTCTATGGGGTGTGTATTGGGGCAGCATGACGAGTCTGGTCGAAAAGAGCATGCCATATACTACCTTAGCAAAAAGTTTACCGACTGTGAAACAAGATATTCACTGCTCGAGAAAACTTGTTGTGCTTTGGTCTGGGCTGCTCGCCGACTAAGGCAGTATATGCTGGTTCATACCACTTTGTTGATTTCCAAGATGGATCCAATCAAGTACATTTTCGAGAAGCCAGCATTGACCGGACGGGTTGCGAGGTGGCAAATGATTTTGACTGAATATGATATACAATATACTTCTCAGAAGGCGATCAAGGGGAGTGTATTGTCTGATTACCTCGCTCAGCAACCTATTGAGGATTATCAACCGATGAAGTTTGAATTCCCTGATGAGGACATCATGTTTCTCAAATCGAAAGATTGTGAGGAACCAATCCCGGAGGAGGGGCCTGACCCTGAATCCGAATGGATTCTGATGTTTGATGGGGCCGTTAACGTGAATGGAAGCGGTGTTGGTGCTGTTTTGGTTACGCCGAAAGGATCCCATATTCCTTTTGCTGCCCGACTAACATTTGAGTGCACCAACAACGTGGCTGAATATGAAGCTTGCATATTGGGGATTGAAGAGGCGATTGATTTGAGAATCAAGAACCTTGTCATATATGGAGATTCAGCTCTGGTGATAAATCAGGTTAATGGAAAATGGTATACGCATCAATCTCATTTAGTTCCATATCGGGATTATACGAGGAGATTGTTGACGTTTTTCACCAAGGTGAAGTTGCATCATGTGCCCAGAGAAGAGAATCCTTTGGAAGATGCTTTGGCTACTCTGGCTGCCTTGATTAAGGTGCAGAGGTGGAATCAGTTCCCCAGTGTGGAGGTAGGTCGTCTGGATAGATCGGCTTATGTGTTTGCTGTTGATACAGCGTCTGATGATGACAAGCCGTGGTATTACAATATCAAGCGCTATCTAGAGACTCAAGAGTATCCTGAGGGAGCATCTAAAAAGGACCGAAAGACTCTGCGGAGGTTGGCCATGGTGTTCTACCTGAACAAGGATGGGGTTTTGTATAAGAGGAATTTCGATTGGGTCTTGCTCAGATGTGTTGATGATAGAGAAGCAGGCCAGTTGATGAAAGAGGTTCACGAGGGATCGTTCGGTACCCATGCCAGTGGGAATGCAATGGTAAAGAAGCTGCTGAGGGCAGGCTATTATTGGATGACAATGGAGGCCCAATGTTTCAATTTCGTGCGGAAGTGTCATAAATGCCAGATTTATGCTGACAAGGTGCATGTGCCTCCTAACCCGTTGAGTTTAATGTCGTCTCCATGGCCGTTTGCTATGTGGGGCATTGATATGATCGGAAAGATTGAGCCTACAACTTCAAATGGGCACAGGTTCATATTAGTGGCCATTGATTACTTCACCAAGTGGGTGGAAGCAGCCTCTTATACGAATGTGACGAAGCAGGTCGTTGCCAGGTTTCTCAAGAGAGACATCATTTGCAGATATGGGGTTCCCGAGAGAATCATTACTGATAATGGTTCTAATTTGAACAATAAGATGATGGCAGAGCTGTGCCGAGAATTCAAGATTGAGCATCACAATTCTTCTCCCTATCGTCCGAAGATGAATGGGGCGGTTGAGGCAGCCAATAAGAATATAAAGAAGATTGTGCAGAAAATGGTGGTAACCTATAAAGACTGGCATGAGATGTTGCCGTTTGCATTGCATGGGTATCGAACGTCGGTGCGTACATCTACTGGGGCAACTCCTTTCTCGTTGGTATATGGAATGGAAGCTGTGTTACCTGTTGAGGTTCAAATTCCCTCTTTGAGAGTCCTGATGGACGTGAAGTTGCAAGAGGCTGAATGGGTAAGGACCCGGTACGAGGAGTTGAGCCTAATCGAAGAAAAGAGGCTGGCAGCCATCTGTCACGGGCAGTTATACCAGCAGCGGATGAAGTGTGCTTTTGACAGAAAGGTGCGACCTCGGGTATATCACGTGGGTGATATGGTGCTGAAAAGGATCCTTCCTCCTCAAAACGATCGTAGGGGCAAATGGACACCCAATTATGAAGGTCCATTCGTGGTCAAGAAGGTTTTCTCTGGAGGAGCCTTGTTGTTAACGACCATGGATGGCGAGGATTTTCCATCCCCTGTGAATGCGGACGCAGTTAAAAAATACTTCGTATAAATAGACCCGCTGGACGAAAAGAATAAAATAGTCCAGGCAAAAATGGGCATCCCGGCGAACCAAAAAACAGAAAGAAAGGTTCGGGCAAAAATTAGGGATAAAAAGGAAAAATGTACACCCGACAAGTCGAAAACCTGAAAAGGCGACTTGGGCAAAAAAGGGTATCCCGGTGGACTGAAAACCCGAAAGGGTGGTCCAGGCAAAAGAGGGATTGAAACGAACGACTGCGTCTGGCATGATCGTTTGCGCTTTGGTTAAGGCATCATGGATAATACCCGGTAGGGATCAATCAGAAACGTCTTGTTCAGAAGGCAGAAAGCACGGAGAGTCTGAGGACATATGGGGTGTAACCGAGTTGGAACTCGATGAGATCACGGGTTTCACATTGCCATTAGGATAGATTTTTCCTTTTGTACGCAATTACCTCTTTTCAGGAATTGCTTCCTTTGTATTGCTCATTCATGAGCCACACACTTTTCCAATTAATAAAATGCATATTCAGTCAAATAATTTTGTTTTCGTTTTTCATTACCGCTTTGAGTGCAAAAACATCCAATTATTTTGATAAAGAATCTTGCATTTTAAGACATACAGGTCCCTTCCAATGCATGTTTATAAGATTGAAATCTTGAAATCTTATTCGGAAGGTTGAGTGACCCAAGTGTTGAAATCTTGACACGCCTGGGGCACGGTTTTATCTAACGATCTGTTTTGCAGGTACTGTTAGATATTTTCACTCACTTGCAGGTTGTGATGTGGAAGCTGTTGACAAAACAAACCCCCATGGAGTTCGATCAGGGACGAATGAACAGAAGAACGATGAAGAGACGGCAGGACGTACGACGATCCTTGGAATTAATCAAGAAGACTCTTCAAAGTCGGAAAATTGAAAAGTCTGTATAGTCCCCAGGAGTTCGCTCTCCGTCGAGTATGGAGCGGTTAGGAATACAAGATGATGGAGCAGAAAAGGTCCAGACGAGTCGGGATGTATATCCCCAAGCGGAGTCATGAGGACCAAATCCCCAGCAGATTCAAGGTCTGTGGTTACCCTAGCAGGGTCGGGATCGTTATCCCCAGCAGGTGTCAAATCGATGCTTCCCCAGTCGCCAGGCCTGGAGGTTGTTGTTTCCCCAGCAGAGCTATCTGTGAGCATTTCCCCAGTGAAGTCGCTAGGTATTTGTGAGGGTTCTCCAAGAAGAGTCGGGATTGATGTCCCCAGCAAGTCGAAGACTGTTGTATCCCCACAGAGTGTTGGTGGTTCTTATCCCCAGCAGTTTCCCGAGCGGATTGGGTGCAAAGGAGGTTCTTCCCTAGCAAGGGTTACCTTTTCCCAGCAGCAGCAGTGCTATTCCCCAGCGGGGTGGAGATCGGAGAATTGACGAGTTCCTCAACGGAGTGTCTCGTGCTCCCCAGCAGAATCCCCTTGGGGGGGACACTTTTTATGCATTCATCATGTAGAATAAACATAGCATGTTGCATAGAAAAATAAATCGCGTAGCATTTCCATAGTTATGGAGCATTACGCAGAAAAATCAATCATGCATCATTACAAGCATAAGCTAGTCTCAAGCCGTGGTTATCGTTTGGGAAGTGGTTTTGCCCGAAGGTGAAGATGTTATTCTGAGGAATTTAGCATCATGATGTTAGATCAGCAATATTCCCCAGTAGTGCGATACTGGAGGAGGTTTCTGTCGTGCGAGACAGCAGTTGGTAGGTGTTACTCCGAGGAGTTTAGCCTCATGATTTAATCAAAGGTATTTCCCAGTAGTGCGATACTGGAGGAATTTGTTTCTGTCGAACAGAGATGGGAGTGTTATGCGATCAGCGCAATTCAAGCCGTGGGTACCGCTTGAGGTTTTGGTTTCGCCGGATGGTGAAGATGTTACTCTGAGGAGTTTAGCATCATGATGTCAGATCAGCAATGTTCCCCAGTAGCGCGATACTAGAGGAATTTTTTCCGTCGGACGGAGAAGGAAATAAAATCAAAGGATGTTACGCGATCAGCACGACTACGGGGTTCAATCGGAGAAAGGGAAATGTCGAGACATTTTCTGGAGATCGGGGTTCAATCGGAGAAAGGGAAATGTCGAGACATTTTCTGGAGATCGGGGTTCAATCGGAGAAAGGGAAATGTTGAGACATTTTCTGGAGAGTGGGGTCCAAATGGAGATTGGAGTTGAAGATTATATCCGGGATGAGGTCCTCAGGATTATCTTCTGTTCATGTGTCACCTTAGACTTTGGCTGAGGCCAATGGGAGTCGTTATGGGTGTCTTCGGAAGAAGAGATGCACATGTTACCTTCCTTTTGTGAAGGTGTACCCTCTGATATGTCGCCCTCAGAGTGGTTTGGTGTTATTTCCGACGTTGCCAGCGAAATTATCACAAGAAAGCGGAGAACGGGGTTCAAATGGAGAAAGGGAAATGTTGAGGCATTTTCTGGAGATTGGGGTTCAAATGGAGAAAAGGAGACACGAGGTGTTTTCTGGAGAATGGGGTTCACAATGGTGATCGCGAGTTATCGTCAGGCGACTGGGGTTCAAAATGGAGAATGGGGTTCATTATTTTGGCAAACAAGGTGTTGGGGTTCAAATGCAATGATCCGGGATCATTTGTGCGAAGAAAATTTCGGGGTTCGAGAAAAGCAAAAAAAAAAAAAATATATATATATATAATAATCCCCAGCGGATAGGTGGTGTTCAGGCCATGGTTATCCCTGTGTTACCATTTATTTTGGTATCCAGGTCGACATTCTGTTTCGGTGATCAGGCCGACTTTTTCCGTACCAGACGGATGTTTCTTCAAGATTGTGTTTCTTTGCCGATTCTGACAGGCATTGTTAATTATTTTCCCATCAGAGTGCAAATTGTTCGTCTGTTCTTGGTATTCAATCACTCTTCATCCTGATCATCTGAAAGCCGGGGCTATTCACATCGACAGGTTCATAGTGGATTGAATAGGGGCAGCTGTAACACCTCAAAATTTGCCCTCCTCTCTTGGGACTAGCTTAACATATCGCATTGCATTTTGTAGGTCATTAGGCATAGCATATTGCATATCATGTGGTTACATTGAGCAAGTCATCCTCATAGGTCTTGGTCAGAAGATAAGAGGTGGAGATGCAAGCCTAGGGTTTCATTGGACTGATCATTAGCCATCTGAGGATTGGGCTACAAATTAGGGTTTTATGATTCTCAAGGAGATTGGTCTTTATCTTGGTTAGAATGATACATCATCATCATCATGGTCTTGTTATCGTCCAGAGATTCAAGAGATTCATCAGATACCTTGAGATTAGGGTTTTGACCACTGGTCAACCCTAATTAGTTGCATTGGGCCAATCAGGGCTTGTGAATGAGATGGGGTCTACAATGGATATGGGGATCATTGCATGATTATTTTGAGCTTATGGAAGCTAGGGTTTCATCCTTGAGCCATTTCATCAGGAGTTTGAGGCTTAATTTGATCAGTGCATTGCCAAATTCATCTATCAGTTGAAAAAGTCAACTGTGGTCAACTGTGCTTGATTTTATGGATTTGGAGGTGGGAGAGAGTTGGATACACTTTATTCATGTTGAAACAAGTTTCATTTGACATTTCAATCATCAAGAATGAAGAAAATAAAATCAGGAGAAAAGTTGCCAAAAGTAGAAAGTGACTTGTAATGAAAATTTCCAAAAATGGAAAGTTTTTCACCACAAAATTACATGTCCAAAAATGCTTCAAATGAAATTTTGTTCAACATGAAAGTTGTAGATCTTGCTCTCACCTTTCCAAAAAGTCCAAGAACTTGAATTTCTCATGTATGGTTGACAAGTTATGGTCCATTCATTTTCCAAAAATGCCTAAAATCAAAGTGGCATAACTTTCACATGGAATGTCCAATTTGAGTGATCTTTCTTTGAGCAAACCACATTTCACATGTACTTTCATGTTGCATAATCAAAATTCATCAAAAATGCTCAAGGCAAAAAGTCATTTTTCAAGTGGATTCTTTTGAATTTTTGGTGTGAGATTGTGAATTTGAGAATTACTTGGAATTTGCACATGAGACCACTTCTAACACTTCACAAATACCATTTAGAAGTTGTGTGAGCTGTCATTTGCTGTCATAGTGCTTGATTTGGAAAAGTCATTTTTGCCCTTGCACTTAAAGTGGCATTTTCACTAATCAAGCCAATTTTTGCTAATGATGATTAAGAGGTGGATTAAGGAGATGGTATATAATGTTAATCATAACAGAAATTAAAAACCACATTTCATTCTCCAAGATTTGTAACTGAATTTCCCTCCAAAACTTCACAATTCTCAAAAACTTCATCCAACATTTTTCAACATTTCTTCACCAAATCTGCATCAATCTTGATGATTCTTGATGGATTCATGCTCCATAAACCTTGAGGACAAACTGTTTTGATGAATTCGTGGCTAAAGCTTCAAGAAAGTGGACTGTTCAAAGCTTGCACAACAATGGAGTTTTGAAGATTCTTGTAATTGGTGCTGCTTCGAGCTAGCCTAATCACTCCATTCAACTTCCTCATCAATAAGCATCATTTGTTTTTGCAATTGGTACGTGGAATCAAGCTGAATCGCATCTGCCATCATCATAAGGTGCAAAATCGATTTCCTTAATTATGTAAATCATTATATGGCTTTTGTAGAGCTTTCAACATAGATCATCATGATGTTCATAGTTTTTGTATTTGGTTGAGAATTGAATGAGAAATCTGAATTTGAAGTTTGATATGCATTTCTTTTTTGGATCGATCCCGTTGCTATGTTGAGAATTAGGAGAAATCGTTTACATATCCTTAATCCTTGTTGGAAGACGGTTCTAATGATTATAAGTTTGTTGATTTTGGTTGAGATTTCATGTTCATCAATTTCTGGAATTTGCTGTTGTTGTTTGTGGTGAAAACGCGTGCTAGATCCACATTTCTGCATTTTCATTTCAAATTCTTGTTTCCCGCCGCCATCGTCCAATCAGAACGCGCCAAGCTGTTTAATGAAACGGCGCGTTTTGCTTCCTGATGCAAATAATTACCAAATTGCCATTTCTGGATTTAATTTGTTTTATTTCTTTTGCTTTTTCATTTGTTTTTTCATTTTGATGCTTGAACTTAGAAAATTCATAGATTCTTCATTATTTGTCCAAAATTTGTGAGGTTTTTTTTCACCATGCTACTTGTGATGTGTAGATTTTAATGATGATTTTTATTATTTTTGTGCACATGTGGAAAATTAATTTGTCTAGAGATTGATTGAATGTGTCACATTTGTGCATGCTTGGCCATATCTCTCATAAAATGATGATGCTTCCAAATAAATGGATGAAATTTTTTGTGCATATTCTGGACACTTTGATGGTGATTTTGATGTAGAGTTTGTGGTTTTTGGATACCTGGTTGTTGAGATATGAATTTTTGAATAGAGGTGCGACAATTTGTGTCACACCAAGCTTGATGAATTTCATGATTTTATTTGCCTTGCCTAGGAACCTTGAATTGAGCCAATGTTTTGCATGATTGAGCATATGTATATTGAGATTGCATAAGAATATTTCTGGATTTATTGATGGCATTTCCTAATTGATTGGAATTTTCTCTTCTATTGGCTCATTTTGTGATTTTTTGTGACACATGTTGGCATTTGCTTTGTGAAATTCTGATCATTGATTGATGAGTGTGAAATTTGGTATGAGCATTATAGACACATTATAGGTCATTATGGTTTTGATCCCATTCATTTATCATGTATTATCACTGATTTATGATTTTTGGAAGTTAATGATTGTTTTGATGCCTTGTGTTGGCTTGCTTGAATTTGTCTGAACTTTATGAATTTAATTTCCATACTTCCATTGATCCAAATGAGCTGAAAATTGATATGCTATTCATTGAATGTGTTCTGTTTAGGTTGGAATTTTTGTGGAATTTATTGAGCTGTTTTGATATTGATTTGATTGTGATCATTCTGTTTGGTCCTTTGAGATTGCAAATTGCATGTTGGATGCTATTTTGTGCATAAAATGATAATGGTGATTGATATGAGCATGGGACCAATTGGTTTTGCTTTTAAATTGTTTGATTGTGGTTTTGGATAATTTTCACTTGCTGTTTTGGATTTTTCATCTCCTTTGGACCCTAGGCTTGGCCTAGTGGTCTTGTTTCTCATGTTTGGTTTGGATTTTCATGTTGAGATGCAAAGGCCTTAAGGAGAAAAATGCAAGTTGATTAAATTGAGTTTGTTTGATGTTGTGAACTAACTTGTTTTGTGTTATAGGGTTTGATGCTTGAGTTTGAGCTCATGGCTTGCACTTGTGTGCATTAACTTGTGTTTGACTGTACAGATTAACATTTGCTGTTTACTTTTGGGTTTGTCTGGTATACTGACTGTGCTTGATTGATTCCAGGTACCATAGTCGCTTTAGTTCTTTAAGAACTTGCTGTGTTGCTGCTTGGTTGTATAAACCAGTTGAGGTAGACTCTCTTGTCTCCATGTAGTCTGGAAGACCTGGCTTGTTATGTAGCCAGGCAACTGTCTGAAGTCCTCCTTAAGAGGCGATGTTTGTGATTGTTTACTTTTGTCCCCAAGCAGGTAAAGACCTCTATGAGGCAATTGGCGGAATCCAAAGGATATGCAATCTATCCCCCGCTATTCTGTTGAGTTGTCCCTCTGCTCACACCACTGTGTTGACGCATTGGGACATTAACCCAAGATCTTGTACAGTGTACAGTTGAGTCTGAGTCTTGAGCGTAGAAGGGTTCCTCCATTCTGGACCCACGCTCCTTTGTCTGAAGCTCTCCCTGGCCAGGGATAAGAGCTGTGAAGTCAAATCTTCACTCACCTTTCATCTGCTTCACCCTGACTCTCAATGTCAGGGTTAAGAGCGAACACTACCCTGTACAGATGACTTGCCTCGGCAGTCCACCCTTGTTTGAGCCTCACTTGACTGGATATAGTGTGTGCTATGTGAATGTTTGCTTTATTTTGATTGATGCTTGCATGCTTGTTTTCCTGGTTAGGATTAGCTTGCTGTTGTGCAAGTAGATAGAAACCATAACATAGGGCAATGATGCATGATAACACTAGGCTCGAGTACAGCTCCCTAGTAGTGTGTCTCCCCTTGGTTTCTGGTTAGAATTTCTTTCCCGTTCAGGGGAACTACGTCGCCCTGATCCTCATACCAGATGAGGTACGTAGGCAGGAGACCGTGCGAGGTCTCTCCTGGCATTTTTCTTTCTTTTTGTGTGTGTGCTTGACAGTTATAGGCTCGAGTTCCCGACTCCCTATTAACTTGTTGGTTGTTGTGTGCTTGGAAGCTGATGTAAGTCCATCGAGTGGCATTCGGGTTCCAGTGTGCGTGTGTTTGGTTCGGATGCCGATGTTAGTCCAGTGATTGGCTTTCGGGCTCCACGTTTGCCTTCTTGTGTGTGTTTTGGTTCGGATGCTGATGTAAGTCCAGTGATTGGCTTTCGGGCTCCACTTTTGCCTTCTTGTGTGTGTTTTGGTTCGGATGCTGATGTAAGTCCAGTGATTGGCATTCAGGTTCCCAGTTTGCCTGTGTTTGTGTTTGCTTGTTTGGCGTGCGTGAGCCGAACTACGGCAGCTCTGATTCTCGTTCCAGACGAGATACGTAGGCATAGGATGCGATGTCCTAGCGAGCCCCCTCCTCTTTTACCCCACATGTGTTGTCTTCAGTGCGTGTGTGTGTGATGTTTGTTTAGCAACCTTTTCTTTCTTTTAGAGCGTGGATCCCGTCAAGTACGACGGACGTGAGGGGTGCTAATACCTTCCCCTTGCGTAACCGACTCCCGTACCCTTTCTCTTTGGTCGCGAGACCATGCTTTTTCCAGGTTTACTCTGAGCGTTTCCTTTCCCTTTTTTGGGATAAATAACGCACGGTGGCGGCTCTGTGTTGTTTTTGTTTTAGCCCGCCGGTTGTTTTTCGCGGATGCGACAGGTAGTAGCCAACAACTCTGATGAGGATAAAAAGTAGGGTTTACATCTACCGAATACGGGGTAGAAAACCAACAACGTCCACGTGGGAATGAAAGAATCACAATTCCTCACGGGAAACAACATAGGGTTTATAACAAACCACCAACTGCTGAGGAGCAAGCAAAAACTAGGATTTACGACTACCGACTACTGGGTAGAAAACCAACGACTCTTGCCGAGGAATAAAAGGCATATAACCACAAATTCCGCCAAGAGGAAAAGGAACATAGGACTTATAACTACCGGTATAAGGGTAGAGGCCCAAAAGATTCCGCTGGGGGATAAAAAGAACTATTGCCAGTTACTGGGCAATTCATTCATTTATTCCACAGGGAAGCACAAGAAACAGTTGACAAATAGCCAATTCGGGATCAAACCAAAAAGGCAAACTGAATTAAGACTCGTCCTAATGAGGATATAACTCAATAGGAAGATCCATCCCAATATATGTGTTGGGAGGAAACGGAAAAAACCGTCATCCACGAGGATATATCTCAGTGGGGAACTGCAGAAGGAAAGACAGACACTTTCTGCTTATGGGCTGACTCTATATTGAGAGATTAAACACCCGACGTCTGCTTGGGGAGATCTACTGATGAGATCTACGTCACCACTTGCAGGAGACAACAAACAAAAGATATATGGCAAAGAATGCAATCATGAATATCTGAATGTTGAAAGTATGCATGAATATGCGTGATTTATGTTTGATGAATGCTGACAAAACAGACATTTCTAACACAAACAGGCCCAGGAATCAAACGTCCGGTACTACACTTCCAGAGGGAAAACCAACTGGAGAGCCAGTCTGCTGGAGATCTACATGCTGAAAAGCAAAGATCTGCAGGGAGGCAAAAGATCAGAGATATCAAAGAAATCACAAAATCTCTAAGTGATGGATCAACAATCAACCCAACTAGGGACAGAAAGTCCCAACAGGCAGAAACTGCCACAAAGACAAATCTGTTGGGGAAATGGAGAAATCCCGAGATTTCTGCAGGGGAATCCTCAGTATCAACTGGGAAACAAGAGCTCACTGCACAAGCAAGAACTACTGAAGAGAACAGAACACACAAGTAGAATCTGGCTGCACAAGCAACTCTACTGGGGATACATGTCAGCCATTCCATTGGGGATAAACCCACTGAGGGAAAATAGATCATACAAAAGTAGATTCTGCAACAAGCCACTCTACTAGGGATCAAAAGCATCAGGGACTCAACCAAATCTAAGGATGATAGACCACCGTCCGACCCCGCTGGGGAAACAGAGATTTTCAACAGGCAGAAACTGCCATAAAAGCAACTCTGTTGAGGATACCAACTCTGACGGGGATTCCGTAGAGAAACACCACAAATACAATCCATCATACCACAAATCTACTGGTGGCTCCACTAGGGATGAAAAGAGAGCTGGGGATCAACCACCAAATGCTGAACCATCCAAGAAGAAATCAACAACCGCTGAGGAGGAATAAGAGGTAAAAACCTCAACAAACGCTCTGATGGGGAGACATAGCACAAATGAAGCGTATCGTATCAACAAATCTGCTAACGACTGTGCTGAGGAAAGTGATGAAGTACCGGGATGTCAACCCATCCACCACTGAATCTTCCAAAGGAAAGCACCCATGCTGAGGGAAGAACATATTGTTGGATTGTGAACTTCTCAACAAACACTCTGCTTGGGGAACAACCCCAACAAAAGCTCTGCTTGGGGAACAACCCCAAACAACAATCTAGAGAAAGAGGATACAACCATGCCAGGAATATGAACAAATGTCTTACCCTGTTGGAAATCATGCCACCCTCGGGAGAGCACTGAGAAATTCTTGAGTATCCTTTCATCATTGTGAATGTTCACTTTGTTTAAAACAACAATTTGAAAAATTTATTTGTTTAAAACAATGACATTTTATCAATTAAAACATGCAAAACATTTGTTGAATTGAAACAAATAAGAGTGCAAATAATTGGATAAAAGCTCAAATTTAGTTGATGGAATGGTAGCCTGCAAATGGCAAGACTCCATAGATCTGTACAAATTTGAAATCAGTGATATATATTGGAAGAGGGCTACATTGAACATAATGATCCTTTCTCTACCAATTTGAATTTCGATGTATTCGAAGCTTCAGTCGACGATGAATCACGAATCTCTGATGAAAAGACAACTGTGGAACAGAAAGTCTTGTCAGGATGCAGTTACTTGCCATATCCCTAATTTTTGCCTAGATTGCCCCAAGATGAGGTACTCAATCTAGCGGGATGCAAATATTCTTTTTCATGTCTCTAATTTTTGCCTGGATCACCCTTTCGGGTTCTCCACCGAGACACTCATTTTTGCCTAAGCCGCCCTTTCGGGTTTTCAACTTAGCGAGCTATTATGTTTTTCTTTTATATACTTTTTTTATAGGCAAAGTATTTCTTGACTGCATCTGAATTCACAGGACGAGTGAAATCCTCCCCATCCATTGTTGTAAGCATCAAAGCACCGCCTGAAAAGGCTCTCTTAACAACATATGGACCTTCATAGTTTGGAGTCCACTTGCCCCTGGAATCGGGTGCGAAAGACAAGACTTTCTTGAGCACGAGGTCACCTTCTCGGAACAACGAGGCTTGACCTTCTTATCGAATGCTTTCTTCATTCTCTGCTGATATAACTGACTATGGCACATGGCAGTCAATCGCTTCTCTTCAATCAAATTCAGTTGGTCATAACGACTCTGAATCCATTCAGCATCAGTCAACTTGGCTTCCATCAAGACTCTCATTGATGGGATCTCCACCTCTACTGGGAGAACAGCCTCCATGCCGTAAACAAGAGAGAAAGAGGTTGCCCCTGTTGAAGTGCGGACAGATGTACGATAACCATGCAAAGCAAATGGCAGCATCTCATGCCAATCTTTGTATGTAACAACCATCTTCTGGATAATCTTTTTGATATTCTTGTTAGCAGCTTCAACAGCCCCATTCATTTTCGGTCTGTAAGGAGAGGAATTATGGTGTGCAATCTTGAACTCAGTGCACAACTCTTCCATCATCTTATTATTCAGATTAGATCCATTATCAGTAATGATCTTATCTGGCACACCATAACGGCAAATCAACTGGTTCTTGATAAACTTCACGACCACCTGCCTGGTCACATTCGCATACGAAGCGGCTTCAACCCATTTGGTGAAGTAGTCAATTGCTACGAGAATAAACCTGTGTCCATTGGACGCCTTCGGTTCAATCATGCCGATCATGTCGATTCCCCACATAGAGAAAGGCCATGTGTAGCACCTCAAATTTGCACCTCCCATTTGTACATACATTTTCATTTTAGGTCATTAACATCGCATTGTCCATTGCATAGCTCATTGCATTGTCATTGCATAGTTCATCAAGTCATCAATCAGACTAGTCAGAAGATTCAACTGTGCAAAGCAAGCAAGTGCATTTTCTATGGAAGCAAAGCCCTAGGGTTGATTCATTGAGTTCATGTGATTCAAGGATCATTTTGAAGTGGTTTGGCAAAGCATTGAAGGCTCAAAGCTCATCAGTCAAGATGCAATTCATCTGAAACCGTAGAAAGTCAACCAAAGTCAACTGTCAATTCAATCATGGATTTGAAGATGGGAGATGGTTAGAGAGGCCTCGTTCATGTCCATACAAGTCTCATTTGACATTTCAAACATCAACAATGAAGAATTTGAGGTCAGATGAAAAGTTTCCAAAAATAGTAAGTGACCTGTAATTTGAAATTGCCAAAAATGGAAAGGTTTTCTCCTCAAGATTACATGACCAAGAAAGCTTCAAATGAAATTTTGTCCAACATGAAAGTTGAATATCTTGTTCTCCCCTTTCCAAAAAGTCCAAGAACATGAATTTCTCATGTATGGTTGAGAAGATATGGATCAAACATGGTCAAAGGAATTTGAACTTCACAAGTGCATAACTTTTGAACCATAAGGCCAATTGAAGTGGTTCTTTTTGCAACATTCTTGTTTTGACATGCTCTATCCAATTCATGCATCATAGGCCATGCATTTTGATCACAAAAATATTTGCATTTCCATTTGAATTTTGGAGGGAAATTTCCAATTTGAAAATGGTGCATTGTTTTTGCATTTTAGCACTTGCCTTGGCTCTAAAACAACATTTGAAAGGATTTCCAATGGAATTTCGTGCACTGTAGCATTGGTCATTACATGCATAAGGTGAATTGCAAATTTGCATCAACACTTGGTTTTCACTTAATCCTTTGCATTTGCTTAATTATGATTAACAAACTTCATTAGCATACCATATAAAAGCGTAATCATAACAGAAATTGGATTAAACTTCATTTTGCTCAGATCTAGATCCATTTGCACAATTCTCTTCACTTGGTTCTCTCACTTTTTCATCAAAATTTCTTCACAAACCTTGCCTTGTTCTTGATCAATCCTTGATCCACAAGCATAGTTGGACATTTTAGAAGCAAGATCCATCAATTTTCGAGCTGATTTGGAGCTGTGGAAAGTTGCATCCATTAATGGCAGTTGAAGATTTAAGCAGCATCAAGCACGATTGAGCTATCATTTTTCATCCATTCATTCATTTAAGCATTGGAGATCAGCTGTTTTTGCTTCTCAAGGCCTGAAAGCTACAATTCCAGTTCTGCATTCTCTTGAAGGTCAGAATTCGACTTTCCTAATTCATGAAATTGATAGATGCATGTTGTAGATCTTTCATCACTGAACATGCTGAGCTTTGTTTCATTAAGATCCATGCAGAAATGAATTAGTTATGTTGATTTTAAGTTTGGCATGTGAATGTTCTTGCGTTCGAATCTTTTGATATAGTGTGAATTAGCACAATCCAAGCCTTGATCCGTGTTGTATGTTGAAAGATGAAGCCAATGGTGTGATTGATTTGAATTTCTGTGAACTTTTGTTCTTGAGCTCAAGAACACGTATGAATCTGTATGAATGAGCTAGGTTTTCTGTTCCAGAATGCTATTTGATCCTTGTAGCGCGTATTTGCATGCGATTTCATGTTTCTAGCCATGCATTGGTACAGCGTGGCCTCAGCGTGGCAAAATGATTGGTCCAGAGCGCTTCACATTGCCACATAGGTTTAAATGAAACGCAGAGTTTCATTGTAAACGCGCCACATTCAAATATTAACACACTTCGATTCCGGGCGCATGCATTTCCAAAATTGCCATTTGCATTTTATTCCTTTTCTTATCCATGTTCATCCATATGCTTTCACATGATTTTTTTTATTTTTTCTCCACTTTGAAAATTCATAACTCCATGATTAATGATCCAAATGACCTGGGAATTTTTGCATGTTGTTTCTCATGATATCTACTATTTTTTGAGCATTTTTCCAGAAATTGTGCACGGTTGAAAAATATTTTTGCCTAGGGATTGTTCATATGTGTGCTTTCTTGTACCTTGCTTGCCATTTGTTTTATGAAATTATGAGATCTTATCCAATGCTCTTGAAACTTTGCATGCTTAAATTAGACATCTTTAGGGACATTTTGGTGTTGAGTTTGCATTTTTAGCATTTCTGGTTGTTGAGATATGATTTGGTTAATGTAGGTGTGACAATGTGTGTCACACCATTGATTGCTCAATTTGATGATTTTATTTGCCATGCCAAATAAATGCCAATTGATGTGATTATTTGCATGACACTACTTATGGATGTTAGGATTGATCATGAATTTTTGTGGAATTTTTAGACTCATTTCTGATTTGTTTGACATTTTTCTTTCTGGATGACAATTTGTGGACTTTTGAATAGTCATGAACTTCAATGATTTGTGAAATGCTGGTTGTGTATCATATGAATTTGAAATTTTGCACATTGTTTCTAGACACTTTGAAGGTTATTATGGTTTTGGTTTGAGACATTTATCATTTGTCAATTCTGTTTTAGGCTTGTGTTAAGTTGATGTAGCATTTTGTGCCCTAATTGAGCTTGTTTGTGCTTGCCTTGCCTTATGGAATTTGATTGCCATGCTTACACTTGTCTAAATGCCTTGATTTTTGGTATGATGATCATGTTATGAGTTATGTTTAGCCATGATTTTTCTTGAGATTTATTGAACCATTTTGGAATTAATGTGCATTTGTTCATTCTGTTGTTTCAATGAGCTTCCAACTTGTATGCTTTGCCTTATTTGACTTGTGAAATGATTTTGGTGCATGATATGGATGTAGAACTTTTTGGATGATGTTCTTATTGGATTGAAGTTGATTCATGTCAATTTTCATGTTCTGTTTTGAATTATTTCTCCCTCTTTGACCCTAGGCCTTGTCCTAGTGGTTGGTGCTTATGTTTGAGCTTTGTTTTCAGGATAAGGAGCACATGGTCATAAGGGAATTGATTCATTTGCTTGAGTTGGATTATTTGGTTGATGATTAGCTAATCTTGACTTGTTTTGTAGGTGGCTTGTAGCTCATTTGAGTTGAGCTTGTGCCTTGCACAATGTTGCCTTGCTTGTTTGACTGTGTACAGTTAACTGTTGATTGTTGAACTGTCTGTTTGACTTTTTGAGCTGTGTACTTACTGAGTTAGATTGTTTTCAGGTACATTAGTTGCTTAAGTTCTTTTGAACTTGCTTTTTCTGTTGCTTGGTTGCTTAACCATTTGAGGTATAACTCACTGACTTCATGTAGTCTGGAAGACCTGTCCTGTTACTTGGGCAGGCACCTGTCTGAAGTCCTCCTTAAGAGGCAATGCTTGTGTTTGTTTATCTTTGTGCCAAGCAGGAAAAGTCCTTTGATAAGGCAATTGGCAGATAAAAGAGATGTGTAGTCCATCTCCTGCTAGTCAGTGTGTCATCCCTTTGCTCACATTACATGTTGATGCATTGTGGATATTAACCCAAGATCCTTGTTGAGTCAGTCACATGTGGATAAAAGAGTTCCTGCTTTCTGAACTCCCACACCTTCTATTTGAGTCAAGCTCTCCCAGGCCAGGGATAAGAGCTGTGAGGCACACCCCTCACTTCCCATTTCATCTGCTTCACCCTAACTCTCAATGTTAGGGTTAAGAGCTAACATCACCCGATTCCAGTTGGCTTGTGTTTCACAGCCTAACCTTGTGTGAGCCCACTTTGTTTGTATATAGTGTGTGCTATTTGTGTGATGATTGCTTTGCTTGTGCTGCTTAGGTTTAGCTTGCTCCCTGTGCAAGTTAGACAGAAACCTTGACCTAGGACCATGGTGAACTTGCATGATAACTATTAGGCTCGAGTTAGTCTCCCTTCTAGTTTGTCATTTCCCAATCTCTGGTTAGGTTAGAAGTTCTTTCCCTGCATAGGGGAACTACGTCGCCCTGATCCTCATACCAGATGAGGTACGTAGGCAGGAGATGAGCAGATCTCTCCGGGTGCCCTTTTGTTTTGTTTGTGTGAGTTGTTTCTCCTTTTCTGGTTGGAGTCCGACGTAAGTCCAGCGATTGGCAGTTGGTTTCCTGTGGGTGTGTTTGTTGGTTCGGAGTACGATGTAAGTCCAGCGATTGGCATTTGACCTCCATGTTTGCCTGTTTGTGTGGAGCCTGACATAAGTCCAGCGATTGGCAGTCGGTTTCCTGTGTGGTTTTGTTTGGCGTGCGTTAGCCGAGCTACGAGTGCTCTGATTCTTCTTTAGTCCGAGAAGATACGTATGCATAGGATGCGACATCCTAGCGAGCACGTTTTTTTCCCTTGTCCCGAACTACGTCGACTCTGATGTCTGTGCCTGACAGACTACGTAGGCCCAGGATGCAATATCCTGCCGAGTTAGTTTCTTTTGTTTTCCTGTGTCTCTTTTCAGCCAGTGTGTGATGTTTGAGCAGTGTTTAGCAACCTTTATCCTTCCTTTTGTGCGTGGATCCCGTCGAGTACGACGGATGCGTATGGGTGCTAATACCTTCCCTTCGCATAACCGACTCCCGATCCCATCTCTCTCTGGTCGCGAGACCATGTTCTTTCCCAGGTTTACTTTGAGCGTTTCCTTTCCCTCCTTTGGGATAAATAACGCACGGTGGCGGCTCTGTTGTTTTGTTTTCCCGCCGGTTTTTCGTGTAATGCGACACCATGGTGATGAAATCACATTCAGAAGTGTCGGAGGAATATGAATCTTATCCGCATAAATCTGACACTTGTGGCATTTCTTCACATATTTGCAGCAGTCAGACTCCATTGTCAGCCAATAGTAGCCTGCTCTCAACATCTTTCTTGCCATGGCATGTCCATTGGAATGAGTACCAAATGAACCGTCATGGACCTCAGTCATCAACAGGTTTGCTTCGTGTCTATCCACGCATCTGAGCAAAACCATGTCAAAATTTCTCTTATACATCACTTCACCACTGAGGTAGAAACTGCCTGACAACCTTCTCAAAGTTTTCCTATCTTTCACAGACGCCCCAGGCGGGTAGACCTGGTTCTGGAGGAAATTCTTGATATCAAAATACCAAGGCTTGTCATCATTCACTTCTTCAACTGCAAACACGTGAGCTGGTCTATCCAAGCGCATCACGGTGATGTTGGGAACTTCATTCCAATACTTGACTACAATCATGGAAGCAAGCGTAGCAAGAGCATCTGCCATCCGATTATCCTCTCGAGGAATATGATGAAAGTCAACTTCTGTAAAGAATGTTGAAATCCTTCTCGCATAATCTCTATACGGAATGAGACCTGGCTGATTCGTCTCCCACTCACCCTTGATCTGATTGACAACCAGGGCCGAATCACCATAAACATCAAGATGTTTGATTCTCAAATCAATACATTCTTCTAGTCCCATAATACAGGCTTCATACTCAGCCATGTTATTAGTGCATTTGAAAGTTAGCCTTGCTGTAAATGGAATATGCGTGCCATGAGGAGTAATGATTACTGCCCCAATTCCATTTCCGTACTGATTTACAGCGCCATCAAACACCATCGTCCATCTGGAACCAGGTTCCAGACCTTCATCAAGTGTAGGCTCATCACAATCTTTCATTTTCAAATACAGAATCTCCTCATCTGGGAAGTCGTACTGAACAGACTGATGATCTTCAATCGGCTGATGCGCTAAATGGTCATCCAAGATACTACCTTTGATAGCTTTCTGAGCTCGATACTCGATATCATACTCAGATAACAACATCTGCCAACGGGCAATCCTCCAAGTTAAAGCAGGTTTCTCGAAAATATACTTGATTGGATCCATTCGGGATATCAACCAAGTTGTATGATTTATCATGTACTGGCGCAAACGCTTAGCAGCCCAAGCCAAAGCATAGCACGTCTTCTCAAGCATAGAGTATCGAGACTCACAATCAGTAAACTTCTTACTGAGGTAGTAGATAGCAGATTCTTTCTTCCCTGATTCATCTTGTTGACCGAGTACACAACCCATTGAGTCTTCAAGAACAGTCAAATACATGATCAGAGGTCTTCCTTCTACAGGCGGAGACAAAATCGGAGGTTCAGACAGATATTCTTTGATACTGTCGAAAGCTTTCTGGCAATCCTCGGTCCAATCATGAGATTGATCTTTCCGGAGGAGCTTGAATATCGGCGCACATGTGGCAGTCATGTGGGATATAAATCTGGAAATGTAGTTCAAGCGGCCAAGAAAACCTCGGACTTGCTTTTCAGTTTTGGGTGCAGGCATCTCTTGTATTGCTTTGACCTTTGCAGGATCAACTTCAATACCTCTCTCGCTGACAACAAAACCCAACAACTTGCTGGAACGGACTCCAAATGTACATTTGTTCGGATTCAGGCGAAGTCTGAACTTCCTCAGACGCTGAAAAAGCTTCAACAAATGCTCAACATGTTCAACTTCCGTTCGGGACTTAGCAATCATATCATCAACATAGACCTCTATCTCCTTGTGCATCATATCATGAAACAAGGTAGTCATAGCACGTTGATATGTGGCTCCGGCGTTCTTCAAACCGAAGGGCATCACTCGATAACAGAATGTTCCCCAAGGTGTGATGAATGTTGTCTTCTCCATATCTTCGGGTGCCATCTTGATCTGGTTATATCCGGAAAATCCGTCCATAAACCAAAAGACTTTGAATTTAGCTGTATTGTCTACCAACATATCAATGTGTAGTAGAGGGAAATCATCTTTAGGACTAGCCTTATTCAAATCTCTGTAATCAACACACATACGGACTTTTCCGTCTTTCTTAGGTACAGGAACAATATTGGCCACCCATTGAGGATATGTAGAAGTCACCAGAAACCCAGCATCAATTTGCTTCTGAACTTCCTCTTTGATCTTCACTGCCATATCTGGATGAGTTCTTCTGAGCTTCTGCTTCACAGGCACGCACTCAGGCTTCAAAGGCAGGAAATGTTGCACAATATTTGTATCTAGACCCGGCATGTCTTCATACGACCAAGCAAAGATATCGGAATATTCTCGTAGCAAACTGATCAACCCCTTCTTGACAGACTCTCCAAGGAGTGCCCCAATCCTCACCATACGAACACAATCTTCAACCCCAAGTTGATTGTTTCCAGATCTTCGAGATGCGGCTGAATGATCTTCTTCTCGTGCTCAAGGAGACGGGTAATCTCGTCAGGAATCCCTTCAACATCATCTTCCTCTGCCTCGAATACAGGGAATTCAAAATTGGGAGATGGCGTTGGATCATTATGTTCAATGGGTTTTTGAATCAACCTGCATAATGATTTTGGATGATAATAAAAAAACTTTAGAATTTAAACAAGCAAACCATTATGCAGATGAAAAAGATTGCTTTTATTCTTGTTTTTAGGGTTTTTTGTGATCACTGATTTCATGCAAAAGCAAAAAGTGAAAACAAATGGAAAAACAAATGTTTAACAATGCATTAATTGAATGAAATATCATTGTATAAATGCTGCCAACAATGTCATCACTTCTCCTTTTGTCATAGGAGAAGGGTTTTGAACAAAGTGAACAAATTACGTTGACTTATGAATGACCGTAGGAACATCCACAGTGGCTCAATTATGGCAGACACCACCAGGGATAACAAAGTTGCTCAAATCCTCTGCATCCTCTTCCAGAATAGCAGCAGCTTCTTCAGCTTGATCAGCATGGATGAAACCTCCACTCTTGAACAACCCTTGCTTGTTGAATGCCCCAGAAGAATAGCCAATGCCAACCCGAGATTTGTTGTCTTCAAGCTCAATCATCTTCCCCAAACCAGCAACTGCACCACATTCAATGGCCAGTTTCGCATCACGATAGGAAGCAAATGAAGGAGACTTCTTCTCAATCGGCTCAGCAATAGACAAAGCTTGGAAAGGCGTTCCAACTTCATCCTCAGCATCAATATACGAGAAAGAAGACAGGTGGCTAACCAGGAGAGCCTTTTCTCCCCCTACCACAACCAGTTTCTTATTCTTGACGAATTTCAGCTTCTGGTGTAGGGTGGATGTCACGGCGCCAGC